>NC_091272.1:4905936-5212557 GCF_042100115.1 Alternaria dauci
AGATGCGTGCGCACACCGCACGAATTCTGCTCTGATGACGCGCACGCGCGTCACGTTCGGTTTCTCGACACATTCACTCCAAATCCCACGCGTAAACACATGATCGACTCCTGCCTCGCTCGCCGCCGATGCACGCGAACCATACAAATGGCACTAGCACAAGTTTGGACGGAACGTCTGTTTTCGAGTAGGCGGAAGCCCGTCCCCTCTCAATATTGCAGTATGCCGAACTTAGAGGATGGCGCGACATGTATGTTGGATGTGCACCGGCTCAATAGAGGAAAGGTCGCCCACAACCTCGCCGTGCATGCATGGGATAGACACTGGAATCAAGCTGCTATGGACAGTGCGTGGAGCGCACCATGTTGGGCGATCCATCTAGGTAGCGGACAAGAGCGAGGAAACCTCGGGACGGGGCAACTTGCATCAGAAGAGCGGCTGTGCTATGCTCCTTCTAGGTGTCCACCATATCCTGCAGTTTGATTGGCCTGTCATGCGACGCCGAAGCGATGCAGAACTTCTGCCTGAGGCGGTGACGTTTGCTAATACAACCCAGCTTGTTTTCCACAAGTTGCAGAGAGTACTTAAAGTCCACCCGAGAGGTATATGTCATAGTATCATTTGCAGTATACTGGCACCAACTACCGCGTACAACATCGGGCGAGGTATAGCTGAGGCCTAGTTCAAACCAAACGATATGATCAAGCCTTGATAAAATCCATAGGCGTGGTTTAGGATAGGACAGGGGCACACGCATCGTATCAGGCAGCTGCAATATGAGATTGTACTCACATGAGCGGCAAAGTGGAGTCATCACCCATGGTTGGAGGGTACATATAAGGGTCAGTTCCATGGTAAAGGTGGCTTAGCGAATAGCCCTGCGCTTGAATGCTTTGTGCGGCCGCCAGACCCCAAGCCATTCACGTGTGCGCGCTAGCGTCGATCATTCTTCGGAAGCCGCATAGCACCTCGACCTGTTGCACCGTCTCCTCAAACCCCATTCTCGTCGCACCGCTACTACACATACTCAAAGCCCACTCAACTGCCACCCTGCCACATCTACTACAGCTGCGTCCCAGGCAAGCAACAATCAACTTGCTCTTTCGTCACGACATTGTATTTCGGCAACTTTTCGCATTCGGCACAGCGTTGTACCTTGACGACTTTAGTGTTCCCGATATTAGTGCACCCTTTCACCACTGGCCTGCGCTGATCGACCCCACCACGCGACCTGAAACAGGGAACATTGTCAAAGGACACCACCACTCCCCATTTCAACTACGTTCATCTCCCAAAATCTTTGGTCGACCGCGACAGATCCATAAATTCTCTAGGCACCATGAAAACATTCAACGACTTGCCGGCAGAGGTACGCAACACGATCTATGGACAGTTCCTAGACAGATGCCATCCTCAGCAAACACATTCAGTGTTGGCACTCTTCGGCGTCTCGAAGCAAATCGGCCAGGAGTCGATATCACATTTTCACCAACACAACGCGTTCGCCATCACGGCTGCATCGCCCGCAACCGACGACGCCACCATCCTTCCTCCTATTGCCGACAAGTGGATACGGTACCTCCGTCGTCTCGCCGTATATGCTACAATCTCAGGAACGAATTCAGAAAGAGAACGAAAGACAGCTGGTACCATCGCATCTCTCGCTATCATAGGTGCAAAGTTTGAGGACCTTTATATTCACGTCGGTTCCTCACTGTCAAGACTGGCCAACTCGCGTGTAGATGACTCTATCTTACACGCGCAACACCCAATAACGATAGCCTTACGAAAATTGCTCGACGCCAACGTTTCCGAGGTGATCCGGCTCGAGCTTCACGGTGTCTGGTTTGCCCCCGGTATTGGCCAAGCCCTCCATGCTCAATACGGCGCCCAACTCCAATTTGTTGCTGGGAGAAGGCCTGTCACTGATCCATCTGTCTTGGAAAGATTTCTCACTGGATCTTTTGCAAGCTCTCATCTGGTTGACCTAGGGGTTGACGACGAGGTCATCGCCATGTCAGGCTCTTCCGGCAATGACTCTACCCCTAGTACGCCAGGATCTCTTCCGTCCTCTGTCTGTTCGGCATTTGAAGATCTGGACATGTTTTCTGTCACGTCATTTGAACTCAGTTCAGATACCACTGCCGATAACGAAGAGTCAAAAGACGACATGAACGAGAGCTCGTTCTTCGCTAGTATCGATATCGAAGAGTGGGAGGCTTCGACACAGGCGGCCGAGGAAGTATATCAGGACCAGCCTGATATGGAACTTGATGAAGATGAAGACGAAGATGAAGATGATGAGATGGAAGAAGTATCGCAGGATGAGATGGATGCAATCATGGGGAACATGGAGGATGCTGCTCAGCACATTGCGAATGCCACCGACATATCATACATGACTAACTTTGCGCCTGACTTGCTCTTGCGTCGACACAATCTTAGTCATTTGAATTGAGGGTGTACATTGTCATCTTCGTTTCGTTCTGTATATCAGTTACAGTTGTATTGAGCGGAATCACCAGCCACTTGTGATTATAAACTTCGGGCCTCCTCCCTTAAGCACCACGCCCAACATACTGAAGTTTTAGGTAGAAATTGGTTGATGTTTCAGGCAATAGATTCCTACCATTCGGTCCGCACTGGCCATATTAATGTCATCATAACGGAGTCATAGGGAATGACTCCTACCACTTCGCAACACCAATATTGATTGTCTACTTGTAGTTCTCATTCCGCTGCTCACCCTGATACTTTTGGCGGCTGGCAATACGGCGCATGACTGACACGTAATCTGTGTATCAAGCATTCTTGAGCTCAGCGGCTTTCGCCACGACACAGCCATGTCGCTACCGACGAACCCTTTCTTTCACTCCCAGACAAGGCGCAAATCCGAGTCTGCGGCTATACCTATTCGCGATCGTGACGTTAGGCGCAATGCAGTGACGAACCACGTAGCTCGCAGTCCATCGGCCCCACCTGTCCCACCGAAGGACGAACCGCCTGGGATTGCTTCCGCTGCAACGCCGGCAAAAGTACGAGCTAAGAAGTCTTTGTGCGTCTTGGAGAAAGAATGGATGCTGAATGACTGCCTCCAATTGGTTCCGACGCCGGTATCAGAGGGTGGGTTGGCGCAGGAGTACATACCGAGGAACATCAAGACAGACGAGGGAAGTAGAAGCCAAAACGTTGTGACCGATATCCCAGCGGACGCTATCCGCACTCCGTACTCCAGCGAAGGAACTTTACTAGCTATGCAGAGGGGTTCAGGTATCAGAGCTACGAAGCGCGACACTGTCGCTGTTTTGATGGACGATATAATGGGAAACGACAAAGAGATACTACGCAGACATCAAGACATACTGGAAGCAGCTGCGACGCTTGGAGACATACCAACGCCCTTGCGTGTACCCAAGAAACCGAGCATTTCTACTTGCTACAGCAGCACTCCTCCTGTCTCGAAGTTCAACAAACTATATCCCAATAAACGTCCTTCGCTGAATATTACAACGGCTTTCACCGAGCCAAGATCCGCGCCAATACCTCTCGGTTTTCGTCGTAGTGATGTAGACGATTGTAAACATGCAGCAGCACATCCATATGCCACGGAGCGGAGGGGACGACTCTCTAAAAGCACAAAAGCTGTTCAGCTGCGGAATAGCGTTCCGTATCCAACTCGGCAAAGCAAACCAGAACGCAAGACCAGCATTCAACCCTTGAGGAACAAGATATCAACACCTCAGATAAAGCAGCGACGCGCTAACAGCCTTCCAAAGCACAGCAGCGTTCATACGCCAGTGAATATCCAACAAACATCGCTCCAGCCACCTCAGCGCAGGAATACACAGCCCACCATCATTAACCGTATGCGCGACCCTGATGAGACCTTTCACGACCTGCTGGCTGTCCACAAACGCGCGGTCGCCAACTTTGAAGAAGTCATACCTACTGCGACGACACCAAAGTTGAAGAATGGAAGACACGGAAGCGCTGCAAGATATGAATGTACAGGCTTATGTCTGACAGCCAAAAGCCATGCCGATGATTTGATAGAGCATGTTAAAAATTTGAGACGGAAGAACAGGAAGAGAAAACAGCGTGAGCAAATGATGGCGGAGGTGAGGAGGAAGTACGAGGAAATGCTCACTGCTAATGCGAGTGCAGGAAGAGGAGACGAACTATGAAGAAATCTAGATGGAAAGTCTGACTCTGTAGCTCGAGATACTCGCAGCATTTCGTTTCATAAGCAAGTCTTTACAAAACGTAGTGGGTAGTTACAGGGCATGCTGTGAGCTCTGGTTCATAATCCCACTCCTGTAACGATTATACGATATTTGACTTCGCGGGTCCTAAATACATTTGAGTGTTTTCGTGATTCGGTTTCGGCTTCGGTTTCCACGCAAAGTTCAAGTTTGAGTTTTTTTCTAGTTCTTCGAGCGTAGGTGGTATCGTGGGCTGTCTCACGGGATGTTCCTTCTTTGGGAGATTGATTGCGGAGGATGCGATAGTGGTGTTGTCTCCAACCCTGGCGCGCGATACCCAGTTTTTCTTTTTATCTGGCTGAAGATGTTCGCTACTTTGCGGCTGATAGGTTGGAGAGGGTTCAGTTAGTGCCTGAGGCGTAAAGCACGGTGCGTGGGGGTTCAAGTGATGGCAATTGCTATTTTCTCTTGGGCTAGAACTGTTAGTTTTGTCGTCACTATGGCTGGCGCCAGGTGGCTGCTCGTATGTTCCCAAGTGTTGCGGGGTTGCCATGGCGGCGTGACGTATGATAAAGACGGAGTAAGCGGCCGGACTTGGCCAAACCCAGATGCTCAGTCCAATGAGTTGGGAGTGGCATGGAGCAGCAACACATGTATGTCAGCCAAAGCCATCGTTTGCTTCCAACATTTGCCATGCGGGGTTCACGCGTGACTCTGAAGAAAGAAAGACATGCTTTAGACAGAAAGAGATCATGCCAAAATGTCTGAGAGCAACCAGTTCATACTGGAAGTCTGTCTTCATGGTCCATTGAGACATGGTGCAAAGTTTAAACAATGTCCACATCGCCGAATATTCACCCTCTTGCCATGAAGCTTGAGTATGGCCGGTGGCTTACTAGAACCAAGGAACTTCTTGTCATATCGCCGTATCTATTGTGTATGGAATCATCGCGATGTCGATTTTGAGTTGTGAACACCCGTGGAGCTAGTCGTTGGGGCCTCGGGAGCGACCGTTGTATTGCATACACAGCATACGCAGCATACTAACAACGACTTAACAAAGTATTGTTTGTCTCCGGAAGAGATGATCAGGGCCAAGAGCGGAAGACTGCGTATCGTGATTGCGACTCGTAATCACCGAGCTTACTTGCTTTGATGCTGACGGAGGCCAAATGTTGATTCGCCCACAAGAATAGCGGAACGGTCGGAACACAGCCGCCGCAGATTGTGACAACGTGCCGAGGATGCGACGTTGGTTGAGATGAGCATGGTTTGACCACAACCATCAACAGAGAACGGCGTCGGTTGCGGAAGTGGTTCTGTGTACAAAGAGGCGTACATGGCCTTATCAGGGGCGGCGCAGAAGTAGGGAGGTGGGATGGAGATGTCGAATGGAGCTAGCAAGTCAGGCGGGGAGATTGCTGCTTCCATGTAAGCGTCGCCGCAATTTGGACCCTTTTGCCACCATCTTCGATCGCCTGGCCGCACTGCCAGCGGCCTCGACCTTAACAAGTATCACGACAGCAAAAAACAAGAGAGATTGCGGAAAATCCCCACGGCATCATTCTCCGGCTATGCACCACCAGCCACAGCAGAACATGAACCGCCACCTGAGCTGTGATGATGCTGTGGCAGCCGTTTGGCAGCGCGGCAGCAACCGTGCAGCAGCACTCTCCACCTTTGCAATGATTCACGGCTCAGCACCAGGCGGGCATCTGATTCGTTCTAGGACGGCTTCCAGACGCCACTTTGCACCGCCTGTGGATCCTCGTTGGGTCCGTCTGGCTGCAGGGACGCTGCAAAAGGCTGAAGGGCCTGCCAAGCGCAATCTCGCCGGCGCCCCATGCCACCTCCTGCGCGTCTTGGCTCTTTTTGACGGGCTGATGGGTCTGGTCGTCTTTTAAAATGTGCTGATCCCCCGAAGCCCGGCCACAGCACGCTGCACCCCCTATCGCCAACAAGACATTTCCGACTGTCTTGCATCGTGTCGCTCGCTTGGACCTCGCCCACGTTCCTCGACCTACGCTGCCCAAGATGATGTTGCCGTCGACTGGAGGCCGGAGCCGGTTGCAAGCGCTCTTGGTGAGCGCTGGTTGTGTCCTGGTATTCTTCTTTGCCTTTATGGCTTGGCAGAGCCCCTCCCGCATGGCTTTTCCTCATAGGGTGGGAAACTCAAACTTGTACGTCCTGTCATTTCGTCGTGGTAGAGATGGAAGGGCCTAAGCTATGCTTTTCCGCCGAGCGGAGCTAACAGTTGCCCTACAGAGCAGCAGCCAGCGCGCAAACCGACCCAACCATTGGCGAGGTCATCAAGTTGCTGTACCAGAACCTCAAGGTTGCGCCAACCGAGCCTTTTATTCGCGAGCCGAATGGCAGCCATATCACCTTGCCACCAAACCCGCGCTACAAGAAGACAATGGGCAGCGACATCTTGATTCTAGATCTAGAGACACGTCCGCTCAAGTCTTCTGAGGAATACCGAAAGGGCGACTACGACTGGCGCAACATCGACCACGTTTCTGGTGGAGTCTTCAACCACTACACGTACGCGCTCGTCCACGGATACGATTACAAGTTTGTTCAAGCACACGAATTCGAAGACCGACATGCGACCTGGATTAAACCCTCTGCGCTTGCCAACTACATCAACGACTACAAGTTCATCGTCTTCCTTGACGCCGACGCTGCTTTCCGCTTCCTAAACGTTCCCGTTGAGTGGATGCTCAACCATTGGGACGTCCAACCGCAACACTCCTTTGTCATGGCTAAAGACCCTTGGAGCCCGACGGAGCCTCAATACAACTCAGACCGCTTCAACCGCACATACACCAATACTGGCTTCATGATTGTACAAAATAACGCGAACACCATGCCCATTCTGAAGGCGTGGCACGAGTGCCCTGACGACACCCGCTACGCAAACTGCTCGCAATGGAAGCAACCTCGATTCCACGAGCAATCCGCCTTTGGTGAATACATCCGCTACGACTACGAGCAGTACATCAAGGAGCTTGAGTGCGGCGAGGCCAATGGCTTCCCTGGTGTCGAAGTCAGCAACTGCCAGGGCAAGCTCATCCGCCATTACTGGTTCGAGAAGAGCAACGTCAAGATTGACTTCCGTGAGAACATCATGCAAGCAATCACGCTTCCTATACAAAAGATCTTTGCGGAAAACACCACCGGTGTTGTATTCCAGCAAGAGCGAAATGTCATATTACAATAGCACCAGATTGCTTTACCAACAAAGATAATACATTTACGATGAAAGAGGAAGGCTTATCGCATAGCATAGCGTTGCATTACCAAGGCGTTTTTTAATTGGGATAAAGGTATCATCACTATCATGTTTTGGGGTTCGGTTAGGGCTTGGTGGTTTACGCCCAGATTCAATCTTCCGTCGCTTTCGATTTCGATCTGGGACTTCCGACGCGATGATACCCCAATACGAGTGTCCAGTTCAACAAATCAATATTATTCACAAGACCAATGTTCATTGCCACGCCAGATTCTCTTGTCTTTCTCATTCGGATCGTGAGGCCGCCTGTCAGCGCTGCAACACCCGGGCCGGTATCACATTCCGTTCAAGGTATCGCAGCACTATCGGTTATACGGCTCACCGCAATCAGTCACGAACATCACGCGCATCACCACTGGGACGCCTAAGCAACACCAAAACAGGATCTTTGCACAGCCCAGGCCAGTCCGCATGCATCCCCGCCACTTGAACTAGCCACGCGACTATATACTTGCCAAGGCGCTGGGGACTCGCTAGCGGCGACGATCGGCGGTCAGCCACGTCTTTGCTTTGAGGCGTGCTGGCAGGGCTGACTGGTCGCCGATGAAGTACCGACGAACTTGCAACGGCGCTTTCCAGACAGGCGGAGTGAGGTGGAGATGTAGACCTTCTATCATGGTCTATCTATCTTGGGTTTTCGAGACGGTATTGTGAAAGTGCGCGACCGCTTGACGATTGGTACGCTTCGGATGTGGCCGGCTGAGACGGGACGGTTGGTTGCGTACCCGGTCCCGGTGCTAGTACAGTCTGACACGGCGCTATCTGGCCTCGAGGAATGCGTCTATGGAGACACTTAAGATTTGGGTGTGGGCTAGAGGGCTTAATGGGTATACGATAGGTTCAGTGATGAAGCAGATACTAATCTTACTATATAAATATACTATTCCCCCCATCACTGCGATAGTCGTCGTATCGGTGTATCGCAGACTCGACGGATCCGATCCTGCATGTTCATGGTCACATGCACTGCGGTGTGACTTAACAGCACAACATACGTACCGTCACCAATATTTTATACAGTTCATCAGAGCCTCTCGGTTACATCTTCTCCTCATACTGTCGTGCTTGCATCGACTCGCTTTATTTCGCAACAATCTGCTTGGATCAAGCTGCACGCACTCCCAGCAGCAATAATGGTAGGCATCTTGGTTCCTTCCATATTTCAATTCTTCGAGCTACTTTCGATATTGCATGAACATCTTTCCAGACCGGATCCTACCCTTAGCCGCAGGCATGTTTACCTACACCTATGGAAGGCTATAACTGCTCCTGGGTACGTCTCGGCATGCTTCCGGCCAAGGACACACAACTAGCGGATCGAAAGCTCGACCTTCAATATCATCGAATGAATGACCGCCCAGCTGTTTGATGTCTTGGGCAATCTACGCTAGATTGCTGTCAAGATGGGGAAAACAACAACCTTATATGGTGATGGGTGTAACACTTTTGTTCAAGCCTGGAACATGATGAGCAGATTTGGAGACGACTTGGAGTTCTCCATGCAACAACAAGGGGCCTGGAGTGGGCTGAATTTAGCGGGATACGTTCTTGGGCTGAGGGGTTGGACATTGTAGGCACGTGTAGGGTTCCTGATACTAGGGCTCAATACATTGAGGCGGCGCATAGGTAGGGCATGTTCATCCAGCTGTCATTTCTTCGTGACAGATGGCGACTAAGTAGTTGAGCACGGGTCGGACGTGACAACAGGATCTACACAAGGCGATGGCAGAGTGCAAGGAGAATGAGGCGATACTGGAGTTAAAGCGCAGAAGTTGGATGTAGGCCAAGTCCATGGGACTGACACACAGTAGATTCGTTCAGCCAAGCAGCAAAAGCACTGGCAAGTAATTCATAAAAGTTTGTTAAAGACGGGGTATCTAAATGTCCATATATACACAGACCAAGTGAGGTATATGGAACAGGGTAATCCAAGACGATCATTGCACATAACACATATCAGCTGACGCTCCAGACGCGTCACTCCAAGTCCTCATCCAGCGAATTCGGCCATTCATACGACTGCTGGTAGAGCATTGGATCGACATGAGAGACATCAAGGCTTGCATCGCATCCAGATATGGTCTGAAAGTAGTCCTCTGATAGCGGCTCTTGGCTAAGCAGGGTATCGTGGGGTTCCATGTAAGGCGAGATACCGGACTGGAGTGTTCTGTCATGGTTGTAGCAAGGCGGCGTCAAGAGACTATAGATAATGGAGTCTTCCAGGTCATGTACTATAGTCGACCCAGTGGGCATTGGATTAGAGTACAATGAAGGCGAAGCACCGAAACCTTGACTGCTTGGCTGTGTACTCATACCCGTTGAGCTATGATATCCCGTAATGGCTGTTTGCGCAGACGTTTGTCCATATGTGTATTCGGCGCGAGGAGGTTGGAAGTATTGAAGAGAAGAACAGGTTTCCTGGTCGGTGATAGCAGCTAGTAAACCATTGTGATCAGCAAACTGGAACGACTTAGCCTCAGCATAATCAGCTAAGGTTAATGTTCCTACTGTCTGGTTGAATTCACCACTCTGCTGGAGGTCTTGGCCCCTAGGATATATGGGCTTCGTAGCATGAGCTATGCGCGCATGTGCCCCAGCGGTTTGTGATCCCAAGCCGCGATTGATCCGAGAAGATCTGCTAAATGACCGACGACGAGGAGCTGAACCGCCGCTGACCTTGCGTGGTGAGCTTGTAGCCACAGCTTCATTGCCTTGCTTTCTCTTGACGGGCCCGGAGTGTAGGCCAGGGTGGTGCTTGCGTGCGTGTTTCAACATGGCATCTTTACGAGCGAATGTCTTGTCGCATCCAGGAACCGTGCACCTGTATATAACTTCTTCGACCAATGCATGTTTGTGCCGAAGATGCCGGCCGAGGTTGCCCTTTGCATACACGCCCGTGAAGGCAACGTGGCATTGTGCGCATCGAACAACATCAGCGCTCGAAGATGTCACCGCAGGCGACAGAGTTGGCGGCGCGTGCAGCAAAGAGGTATGAGGATCTGGCTTCGCATCGCATAGGAGCAGATAACCATCGCTGCGTTCCTTGGGTTGCAACACAACACTGTCTCCGTATGATCCGTGTGCGTATGTGTCTTGGGGCAGCTCTCGGGCTCGGTCCTCTACAGACTCATCATATTCGAGCTGAATGCACTGTAAGTATTGAACGTATAACGAGGCTCACAATGTCTTACACGAGTGTTAACTTGCGACCAAGGCGCCGGTCGCAAGGCCACAGAGAAGCGATTCACGCTAGCAGGCCATGGATAATAGCTGCGATGTATTGGCGTCGACATGATGGATATGCCGCCTCGCGTGTAGTCGTCTAGAAGCTGGAAGGAAACTGATCGTAACAGCTCGAGAAGTTGGATGATGTCTGTAGTGGGGAAGTGTGTCGCATCTCACTGTAGAGAGAGTCTGCTGGAGCGCACCGTCCGTAGCCCGATTGACCATGAGGGGTAAAGTTGGGGTGGTAGGATTTATGTATGGAGAGGCGTTGCGAAGCTACGAGAGCAGACACCCAATGGCGGTGGCCATGATGATACGCCTCCTGCAAATGGTGTAACAGTTCCTCTTCGTCCTCCACGCGTGTATGTTCGTCTTGGAAAGGCTAGCATATGCTCCGTGCGGGGAGCAATGGGATGAAATGGAACGTCGTAGGGCCAGGCTAGCGTAGGATTGCTAGTAGCTCTGGGAGAGCTTCGACCATAACCAGGATAACCTTGCACACTGAGGCCTACCAGACGACCAATCCGACGCCGAGTGCCCAAGGATGGTGCAAAGAGAGACGGGATGAGCGCGCAACTGTGCAAGAAAGCTTAACAGTTTGCTAATTGTAAAAATCGTAACCAGGGCGTCACACGACATTGTCGTATGAAAAGGCCGCACTAAAAGGGTAAGCCACGCAGGCTAGTACACTCCAGTGTCGAGGCGGTGCACAAGGCACCCACCGTAAGGCATCGAAGCATGCTGCGCTGCAGAGCTCATTTCGCAATGTCGGTGCGGAACAAACCAAGGCCAGAAAAAAGTGTTGAGAGGGCCCACGATGCGTTTCCCCCGTGGGCGTGAGGCACGTAGCGTCATGGCGGAGGTGTTCATCTGCGCACAGGCCGCGAAAAGGCAACTGTTGTCGAAACTGACAGCCGGGCGCGGTGGAGGACTGTGGCAAATTATGTCAAAATCGACGCGACTGATTTTTGTTATGGTATGTTCTTTCGACCCAAGACTGGGGCTTCTTACCAATTCTTCTCTTCTGCAGTGAATCGCGCAGTCTCCATCGACCGCTGCCCTTCATTTGTCCGCTCAAGTTGGCGTTCTTGGCCATGGCATTAATAAAAAAATTCTCGAGTTTGAAACAATGCACAGAATCTGAGACGCGTCTTCTGTAAACATGGTGGCAAAGGACTGGTAATTCAATCTGCCTAGTGGATGACGTCGGCGGGGTCACCAAGCTTGAGGAGGGCGCTTACTGGTATCTCAAGACTGTTTTGCTGAGACCTTGGCCTGCAGGCTGCGGCATACGTGGCATGCACAGCGCCATGTCAAAGCGTATCGCACGCTGCAGCACGCAGTAAGCAGCAGAAACAGGTTCTGGTGATGGTTCGTATGATGCATGCAGCTACAACTTCCCCTGAGACGCGCCATGGCCTGTCAGGGCAAGATGCCATCTTACACCACACATGTCGACCCCTCCGTTATTCCAGAGGCCTGCATTACGAGCTCTTTCCAAAATAGCGTCGTATTCAGATTTGCCCTTCACACCGATCGTGATCGACACCAGGCCCTCTGATTGCCCTTTTCTCCCTGGAATGAACCCTAGTCTTGCGTTTGTGAAGGCGAGCAGGTCACGGCTCCGTGCAACGCCGAATATTTCTTCCCACTGGCGCGCGGCCGCTTCGTGATCAAGGTCGCCGGGCTGCAGGCGAAGTACACAGCCCTGTAGCGTGAGGTGCTGAGTCTTTTTCATGCTGGCCGTATAACGCTCGACATCTGGACCGCAGGCATGCCATGGAGAGAAGCGAGACTGAACTGGCGTGGGGTTTTCCGTACCAGGTACGTGGGAATCGAGCTCAGGCATGATGCCTCTACTAGCCCGTTAGCCATAGAGCCCCACAACTAGTGTGCAGCTGGTGTCAAACTTACCCTTTGATACCCTTCGGATGGTACTGAATATACACAGAGTCTCCATGATCATGCTCAAAGATGACTCTGGAAAGTCCCTTCGCCTCAATGTGCTCGCGCCGCTTCTTCGCGTCTTCGGTCTGCATGATTATCATGTATCCTCCGTCACCATGCCTCTCGAGAAATCGTCCAGCGGTCGTTCCTGGTTTAATGGGCGAGACCACCTCGATAAAGTCGCCGCCGATTGGTACTGCAGGCGTGTCAATCGCTGGAGCTGAGAAGATAGTGTGTACGCACCCAAGAAGTTCTTCAGACCCCATTGCCCGACAGCCGGATCTTCAAAGACGACTTCGGTTCCCAGGACGTGTGTCTGATATCGACATCAGCACTCGACATATACGCTTCTGCGTCGTCGCCATACAATCAGCTGCTTCGCGCGTTCAATGTCCTTCGCGACAAGTGCAATCTGGCGTAGACGCGTCGGGGCAGGGCCAAGACTCATGCTTGCTCAATAGTCCTTGAACTATGCATAGAGTGATGTGAGACTCCGTCGATAGGATGGAACGGTGCGTGTAGGCTACGTAGTGCTTCGTTGATGCTTACTCGAGCTCTGCGGCTCGTCATCCGGGCGGTGGCATCTTCCCCGCATCAGCACCCGCGCGGCGCCGTCTTGCTGCATGTGACAGCATCGGTACCTGCTATCCATAAGTACCCGGTAGAATCAGACTCAAATTATAAGTTATCGTAGGCAGCAACACGCAATTGCAGAAGTCTGTCATGTCGTCGTGTCGTCGTGTTGTGATACTCCAACGCGACTACCATCGGAGCCGACGTGCCGATGGGCCAATGCTTTCGTCCGGTCTTCCATCAGCATCAGTATCCTTCCTCAACACGGCACACTTCCAGACTGGCAATATACCCTCCGAAAACACTGGATGCCATAAGCAATATCTCCTCCCGGACCCAGCGAGACGATGACCAGAGCCGCCCTTGTTTCTCTACCCTTTTTCGACATCCACCGCACATGCCTCAAGTGTGTTTGTTTACCCGTCGATGGACGTGTCTACTACTTGCGCTCATGGATAAGCAGTCGCCGGATCTTACGGAGGAACTTCTCTTACCTTCACTAACTCTCTTCATATATAGGGTGCGGGTATTTCGATTCCTTATTAACTTCACTCTATTTTCAGAAGACAGTGTGTCTTCTGACCGCTTATCACACCACAATCCGGCATTCGACGCTCGAATATCACTCTATCTTATCATCGACATGTTCTTTATACAGACCCTGCAAGTTTACTATATCGAACATCGACTCGCAAAGCTGCCTTGCGCGGGGAATATTCGTGGTACCATAACTGGGTACCCATCGTCTGGTCTGCGACGCTACGGAGAACGAGCTACTCACAACCACGGCAATACAGACGATGCGATGATCGTATCTATTAAAAAGGACTTTGCAGGCCAAGCAGCGTTTTCGATCGCCTTGAGCTTGCATTGAGATCAAGAGATGCTGACTGCAGAATGTCTATCAGACGACTTGCTTTCACTGTATGGGCATCCTCGCTTTCAACTCACAAAGGCATTGCGAAGCGATACCATGCTACACCCCATCGTACCCATGGTACGGCAATTATCTTTAGACGATAAGCGACTCACAATTACCGGATCACCATCGCCACTATCGTTAACGACCTGTATACGTGTCCACAAACCTCTTCCTCCTTCCTTTCACTGTATGAGCATGTCCAGAGAGAGTACTACAATACACTGGGAGGTTCTTGTATCGCAGAAATAGGCATCTCCTCCGTTGACTCCGGATTATGGCTGCAGCCGTCAAGTTCGCCAGGCGCCTCGAAGTCTCTTGGTTACAACAGCACTACAGTCCATCTTCAATGCAGGTACGTCATAAGCAACTGCGACTGACGCGCCAATCTCCCTTTCATTGACACGCAAACGGATTTTGCCGTCCCTACGCGTGATTTTACGCGTTCTTTTCGTGTTCTTTGGTCCTCTGCTCGTCTTTTCGGCTTCACCACGGAAGCTCGGTTCACGTGTTTGTACCCACCTGGATATTCTGCTTCTTGGTCGCGGTCACCGTCCATTTTGTTACCCTTCTGCAACTCTCCTTCATTTTGGAATAACAATTCCAGCTTCTCGTCAATCTTTATAAAGGTCTCTGTTTCCACAGTCGTCCACTTCTTCTCCGTCCATTTCCTCGCTCGTGTTGCGGAGCTCATTCGCCTATCCGCTCTGTTCTGTGTCTTCCAGGTAGGTACATTCCGTCTTTTTACGTTTTTGCTTTGCTTTTTTGGGCATATGGGGTTTATAGCTCTGCAGTGAGCTTGTTAAGATGGCGGACCTTTTCGACAAGTTCTTCCTCGCGATCGCAGCGGCAACACCGCTTCCTTCTGTCGGAGATGGAGACATGGACGGCAACGGTAACCTCACGAACACGACTCCTCGTGCTCGTTCTGGACTTTGTGCTGTTCCACGTTCCCTCATGATTCGGCCCACTGTTCTTCCGTCGCCTGCTGTCAAGGAGCAGAGCAAGAAGCGCAAGCCAGAATTCAGCATCTTCGTCGACCCAGATACCGCCAAGGACACCTCAAGGCCTATCTCCACGCCGAAACGGTCAAAGACTAGTGTTCCGCGCACTCCGTTGAGCGACATGACTTTCTCCACTGCTCCTACGCCAGCGCCGTCTCCCCGTCTTCCTGACACCCCGTTCCGCTTCTCGGCCGCCGACCCCTACTGGGAGAACACCGAAAACCACGAGCCCTACATCGCGACTCCTCCTGCAACACCGCTTGGACCTCCTCCTACGCCGACAGTTCCTGCTGCTGGCCCGCCATCTCCGCCTTCCACACGCGCCCTTCGTCCTCGCCGCGCCCGTGCTTCTTCGTCAGCGAATCTCCTTCCCCCAGTCAATATGCTCGCCTACGAAATGCTCGGTCTCAAAACTTGGAGAGTCAGTTCGGTCGGTATCCACCTCGCCTATCGCAAGGCAGCCGCCACAAGCCACCCGGACAAGGTCGCTCCCCAGGACAAGGAGTATGCAACCCTAGATATGCAGCAGATCAACGCCGTCAAAGACATGCTGCTAGACATGGAGACTCGCACCAAGTACCACAGAGACGGAGTCATACCCTGGGTCATTTGAGATCCTGACGTATTGTTGCCACACTGATGATACGATGATCATGGTACGACTATAATCCTGGATTTTTGTAAGAGATGCTGGAGAACTTTTAGCAGGATTTTGTCGCCTGTGGCATCTCAAGAATTTTCTCAAACGGTTGATACGATGAACATGAGTATGATGGTTGGAGGTCAGTGGTAGTAATGCGAGGCGGTTCAGCATGACGATGGAAAGCAATGGGTGGTTGCGGCGGTATTGAGAACTGGGGAAAATTACTTGCTTTATTGCGTTCACGACATCCGCGTCTAGTCGCTACATCACAAGATTCGTTTACGATGGCTACGTTTTATGATGCACGACACGCAAATGGTAGCTACGAATCTTGTATGATTAGTGTATTACATCCTTTTAAAACCTCGGTTTTGCAATGGCATGTGGAGTGGTCTTTGCGAATCAACTCAGCTTGCCAAGAAGCTCATCGTTGCACTCATGATGAGACATTTTCATATGTGTCTTCGTACATCTACACCGCCATGGTCACTCTGGTCGTCCCCATGCAGTGCCGACATTTTGACAAAGTGTGGGGTTTTCGAGGACGTCGGTCTCGCAAATCGTTTTCCGATCGACCTGCCTAAGCAAGCGCATGAAACGACATGTCTGTCTGCATGACTGCGTTGTTTTTCACCCTCGTACCCACAGTTTACAAATCAGACACTGACAATGCAATGCACAACAACCACTCTGACTGAAGAATCATTTTCGACCTGAAGAATAATGGGTATCCTCGATCCTCTACCTTTTTGTCTACTATACTTTATAGGTTCTTGTCGGCTTTGGTGGCCCGAAATGCTCACCGCTTGTTCAACAAAATTATCGCGCCAAAGCAGAGGCAACTCCGTGCAATATGCTTCGCTAGTAATAACAACAACAATAAGATGACCTCCCACTATTCGTCCGTGGTAGCGCCAAGAAACTGCTATAGTTCCCGCCTCCGCGGAACTGGGATGGCTGCTCCGCGGAGCTGGGATAGCTACGTCGCAGTGTGCTTTGGCCACTTCTTCGGTTCGTGCATTATCGGCCGTATCGCATCGCATATTCATTCAGTATTCCTCCGTCCTAATCCTGACGTACGAATCGGCGTTACTGACGTATCCCCTAAAACTGGGCCCCACACTCCAATTCCCCAAATCACGCGCGGCATCCCTCGCCGCGTCGCACAAATCCACATGGCCCGTCTCTTCACTTGTACAGAGCGCTTCGCCAATGGGGAAAGACCAGTCACACTGGAGATTCAGGCTCATGTCCATCATCCACTCCATGCGCTCCTGCATAGCGGGTATCTGAACCACAAGCTCGCGGAATGCGGGCCAGACGATGAAGTCGACAATGGTGATGTGTGGCATGAAAAGCTGGTTGGGTGTAGGGCGCAACCACTCGGGGATGGCATTGTAGGTTTCGGGGGAGGGCGAGATCATCCAACGCATCAGGGACCAGAAGAGGTACATGTAGCCGAGGCATGAGAAGGTGTTACCTGCGAATCGTTAGTGAGAGAGTAAGCTAGCGCAATGCTGTGCATCATACGTACCCTTCATATATACGCCATGCGTCATGCCAACCGCCCACTTGGAAAGTATTCCCGAGTGGTTGTACACTTCCTTGTCCCAGAGCGCTGCGATGTTCGGGTGCAGTTCGATAATCTGCTCCATCGATACCCCCATGTTGACCAAATTTGTGGCTTGCTGCAGTATACTGGGGACTGCGCGTTTCAATGACCCAGGGTCTGACACTGTGTTGACGGGTAACATAGCCCACGTCGGTAGAAACAGGTTACTGATCTGCGTGTCCTGGATATCGCCTGGATAGTAGTTGCTTCGGATGCTGCTGGAGAATGGCATGTTGCCGAAAAGATTGCGAAGGTTGAGGTTTGGGTGTATTCTGATAGTGTTTACCATGGGCTGCCGACCAGCGAGATGTGTAGGGTATATGGATCGAATCGGGTTCTGCTTGTGTGGCGAAGGTCTTTGACTTCGAGACGGTCTTTGAGATGACGGTGCTGCGTTCCAGCCGGTATCAAAGCTTGATG
This sequence comes from Alternaria dauci, assembly GCF_042100115.1. NCBI lineage: Eukaryota > Fungi > Ascomycota > Dothideomycetes > Pleosporales > Pleosporaceae > Alternaria > Alternaria dauci. Next base: position 4,923,777 of record NC_091272.1, read on the forward strand.
TATGCTGCAAAAGCTGCGGATCAATCTGGCTATCCTGAAGAGTGTCTTCATCCTCGCTATCATCCTCAGCTTCATCCCTCGTTAGGAGATAGTCGTCGCGATCGAACAGAGGAACTAGGAAGCTTTGGTCTTTTGCTACGTTCCCGGCAGCTGGTTGCTTGCCTTTGCCCGGCGGCGCAAACGAGGATGACGAAATACTTGGAGGTGGTGACCAGCCCGCGTTCTGGCTTGTAGATGATGCCACAGATATAGAAGAACCCTGTCGAAACGTTGAGGCATTCTTACTCAAATCAAACACCGATTCGGGACTCATACCGCTTCCAGAGGTGTTCGTAGACTCCTGGCCCAGTAAACTGAAGCCGGGTTATCAATGTGCTGTACCCAGAGGATGCTGTGATCGAGTGATGCATACCTGGGGGGCTGGCCGGGTATCGCTGGGGATGCTGTCATCGGGAGAGTCTTCGCAACGTCTTCGGGTGCTTCACCGAGTCTCAAACGAGCGAGAACAGCGGCAGCTTGGTCGTCAGTGCCCGAGCGTAGTGAGATCACTATGCGCTTCAGATCGTCCAGCTCGCCAGTCATACTGTCTCTCTTCATAATCTTCATGCGCTCAGCTCTCGATACACCTTCGGGCACGTCGTATTGACATGATAGCTTGTTCTCCTTGCATCGATTGCATTGGGGTCTTGTACCGTCACACTACACATAAGCGATCAGTAGAAGTCCGAGTGAGTAACGAAACATGGGAACAAGCCTACCTATAGGTAGTATCACATGCTGTGAGTACCTATAGAAGAGCATCAATCAGGAATACATGAGTCTTGAATACCTGAAAGTCTTTTCCGACACTTCGCGGCGCTGGGCAGCATGGTAGCATGCTTGGTAGCTATGCGGAAGACCTTCGGATACTCCAGGGCTTGATTGTTGCGTGTAACTTGGTCTCACGTACCTTGGCCTTCCCATTTCGGCACTGCACGCACGCCACGGCAACAGCCTGTCGCTTCTTCCGTCTGTCTGATGTTGGGCGTCGCTGGCCAGGCTCGTCTGAGGCCGGTGCAATACTTTGCCATCGCTCGGAGGGGTCCATGCTGTGAATGTCGATGTGGTGGGCGAGATGGCTAAGCTCACAGAGATCCTTAAGTCGTTTGTGGAGCCGGTGGAGCCTAGTCGACGGATTCGTGAGCGTGGTCTGCAGATTGTGTTGTTGTGAGTTGCGCTTCTTCTGTCTGTCACCATCTGTAGCGATTTGCCACTTTCTGTCGCAATGGGAAAACTCGTGGATGCGCCATGGGCTCCTTGCCTTGGAATGTTTGAACAGATCGCATTTGTGACCGAGATCGAATTTGATCGAGAGCTCGGTACAAATGGCCGACAAGAAGCTTCCCTCGGGAATGCTCCCCTGACCAATAGGATTCCATGACGCACCATCTCACGTGCGGTAGAGATCGGTCCAGAATAAAACGCAGAAAACTGTTGCTATAGGAAAGAGGCGAAGGAGAAAAGTGTAGCAACGGTGGAAACCGCCACTGCGTTCCAGACGGAAGAGGGTTGTTAGCCTCGGCGGCACATGTACGACGATCCGGGTCCAGGTTTACCGCGCGCCATCGTTCAACGGGTTTCAAGCTCGCCAAATGGCTAGAGAGCCTCTAAGGGCAGTTCGTGGTGTGGGATATGTCAGGGAATGATTGGACGGCATACAGCGACAGGCGTGATGGAGTGGAGGTGGCTGTGCGTGTCGTGCTGACTGCTAGTCCCATTGCAATCAAAAGATATTTCGCATCGAGGTATGACGTCGTGCCATCCACAGTGTCTACCACAACCTCCTCTTAACCTAGCAGGAATAACAAGCATATGTCAGCAGGTACGGCAACTGAATCGGTAAAGCATCGTTATCCTCGAGCTTGCCGGGTGGGCTCTCCCTCATTTCTGTATGACAATCCGTACATTGAAGAAAAAAAAAGTACAAATTCGCATTGCGCCCTGGGAGAGCTGGCGGACGAGGTTCAAATAAGCCATGCGTGATTGACGTCACTGCATGCGCTCCGGGGTTATTCTGAGGGTGCCACGATGGCAAATTTAGAGCCAAGACCACCTCACTCGTCCGTTTGCCGACTGCGAACTGCTGATGTTGCACGCATTGAAAAGCTGTGCCTAATCAGCAGGTTCAATTGTGACAACATTGCACAGAGATCGCATCATCCTCGATACGAAGATGTGCACCTACGGCTACGATGTCTGTGCGTTTTCATATCTAATTAATCTCATTGTAAGTCGGCATCTGGTCCCGAACCGCCTTATTCACCGAGCATAAAATTGGCGCGTTCGGCCATAGCAATTGAGATGCACAGGTTTACTAACGTCTGCTTCATATTGTAGACTTTCCCGTTTCGAGCCCTGTTTGCAAGAAGAGATTGTCACCAACCCTTGTCAATTCAACACGTGACTGTCCTGACGAATTCTTCTGTCCGGGCTCCGAGTTGGTTGCATCATGTGAATATGTCAGTTGAGAGAACTTTGCCAACCACGCTAATTCGCTGATCCAGGATACACGTGGAGACACCCTGAAGATTGATTTGCAAAATGCAAGCTGGAAGTATGGTCTTGGATCCACCTCGGTAGGCCCTGCGCCGAATTCTCGGCCTCGGAACTCACACACCAAGCTAATCAGAGTGAGCGCTCCGGCTCCATATGAGATCCAGAAACCTTTCGACCCTTTGCGAGCTGGGGAGATGGCTGCTCACAGAGGCTCGGCAGAGTCTAGGTATCGTCTAGGCGTCGGGAGATAACTTCGTTACGAGCTCATGTTTGACAAAACACGGGTTTAGACAAGCCGGTACACGATAACAGGGCTTTCAAGGCAAAATGCATTTGTAATGAATCGCAGACGGGTCTAAAGAACTCCTAAACTCCTCGCTACAACACAGGAGATTCCCTTCGATGTATCTCGTATAGTACTCTTCCATCACCGATGTACCAAAACGAGTAACCCGAAGCAGTGATCTCTGAGGTACAGAGAACCCGCAATATCGTTCCTCCAGACACTTAGGCGCGACCCGGTACCATCTCAACGTCCGAAATGGATGTGTCCATACTCTTACCCCGAGCAGCCCTGTTCTTTCCAATAGTGTTACCCAGCGCCGGGAAGCAATAGCCAGGATGGAATACTGTAAGTACCAACACGCTCAGCACGATCATTGCACCCTCCAGGACGATGAATTCTGTCTCTTCGCGCATGAGCTCGCTTCTCCAGCCATCGGTAAGCTCCGGGATACGGTAGACACATCGAACGTAGATGCCCAAGAAGGCAACGATTATGGCAAAGATGAAGCAACGGAACGACGTCTTGTTGAAGAGTGTCATTGCTTCGGCGGAGAGTTGATTGCGGCGGTTGTAGGTACGGATGGTATACTCGGTAAGAAGGATGCCAAAGCAAGACAGAATGACAACCTGGAGTACGACACCTGCGATCATGAGATTCGTTCCAACGTCTAGCAAGTCGGAGCCCGCATCCGCTGTTGCAGCAATGCCACCACCAGCGCCCTGGAGAACAAGCGACAGAATATCACCTGTGATGAAGATGCGGGTGTACCAGACTGGCGGTAGACGTGACCACGACTCTCCGAAGTTGATGACAATGTGTTTGAGTGTAAGGTATATTCCAGCGGAAATAAAGGCGGGCGAGATGATCAAGCAGCATATCTGCATCTGGAAACCCGTCTCGTCGAAGGGGTTGTTGTACATGATAAGGCGGCCGGCATAACCGACTACTTCACCCAAGCAGCCTAGACTGAGAGCAATCTACAGGATATCAGACGCGTCTTGCTGGTTAGGGGGAACTGACTCACCATATAGGTCCATGTCTTGTATCTGATACCCAGCCCAACTTGGATGATGAGGCAGAGGGCGAAGAAAGCCGTGAAGAAAGCGTTCGCGCCGAGACTGGGATAATAGCCATAAAGCGTGCCCTCGACTGGACATTCAGGGCCAACTTCGACGCACCAAGAAGGAGCAGAAGGCGGAACAGTCATCGCGGAAAGGGTTTTCTGCGTGGGGAGGTCGTTGCTTGGGGCTACCAAGGTTCTGAGGCGACTGGAGCAGGGAGAAGCAGGGTGATGTCTGGAAGTGGTCGGTGCGGTGCGTTGTTGTGTGATGGAGAGATGTTGATGAAAGAGGCCCGATAACTTATAACCCACAGTCTGATTCACAGATGAGATGGTGTTTCGCACCATGCACCGAATCTGAACATGGCGTTTGTATAGCCCCAGCCTGAGGCAGTGTGGGCTACGCGTTATGCAGCGGCATCGATAGCTAGTCCTATAACAGCCAGGGATGCGAAATCTATGCAGAATGCCTCCTGGCACAAGCCGCATCACCATCGTCCATCTTTCGCGAATTGGACCTGCTTTGGTCTAGCGGCATCGCTTCGGTAGCCAAGGCGTCCGAATGTGGGTATGATTAGGTGCGTCATGGAACGTGGGCTGAGCAGTTGTTGACGACGGAAGATGCTTCACCGGATGTGCTGCTTACTTCCAGATCATCTTCTCATCTGCATTGGTTAATGGGGGTGTGTAAGCAGATTAGGTGTTGGACATGGGGATGTACGACAAAGTAGCCGCGCAAGGCGACATTGAGTATAGCAAAAAGGCAAATGGTGCGCAAGTTGCAGTAAGCTTTACCGTCTATTCGCTGTACTCCAGGGACCTCAGAGGCATACGTTTACGCCATGCTTACATCTTGACGTGGCCTGTGGAGGAACTTTAAGGCCATCCAAAGAGACCAGGTAAGCCCACTAAGCCACAATAAGGCCAGACAAATTTCCACTCCACGATAGAAGGAATTCGGTGTTATCCTGATGACGGCCGGTGTTTTCGAGTGCTTGGTGCCTTGTCGTCCCGATTACTCGGTCTTCGGTCGCCGGATGTTTCCACGTAAGCCTTCTTAACGGCGCAAGCCTTGCGCCGCCATCCATATCTGCACCTCTTCTTAGCGACGACACCACGGTCTGTGGAGTTTGGATCTCTTTACTTCTGTCCTCTTGTACTCAGTCGCATGGATATAGGTGTCCGTAGGGTACCGTCGAGGGTCCAATGAACGGGCCTTTATATTATCGTCATCACACCCGGAAGCTTCCCTGAACTGCGAACGGGCTCACAGCTGTAAGGAGATCAAAACCATGACGTCAACAACGATTCGGAAGGTTGAATGGATGAGTCACATCTCAGGAGTAGGTACCCAAGTAGCTATGGTTTGTGTTGCGGGCCCAGGGCCATAGCGACGGAAATCGCGATCCCGCTCGGCCCATCGGCCTCCGGCTCTCCGATCCTTTCCAACAAACACCTGTGCATATGCATCTCGTCTCTTTTTCGCAGCGCTCGCTGTCATGCCAAAGATCGAAGGATCGCGATTCACACTGACGGCGCATACAGATCAGACATCCCGAGCAGCTCAGCAGAGTATGAAGGTGAACATGCTCCGGCTCGGATCGATCATGGCATCTACCGCCAGACGATGCTGCCTACCTAGGTAGTATCGTGCAGACTAGGGATTTCGCATTGCCCAACGAGCCCAGAGTCATCGCCATGTCGACGTCGTCTATCGCATCAATTTGAGAATCGACCATTCGACCAAGCTCGACCACTCGCTTCGCGCAGATACTTTGTACGCCATGGCGATACCCTTTCCCCATGGCACGTGGCTGGCTCTCTGCACAATCGACGGTCAGGGGCTACAAGTGTTGGGGAAGATTAGACTCTCGATAAGCCTTGCCCGACTGTTTAATTGCAGGCTGGATTGCCTGGCTTTAGTGTCGGCTATAAGACGTCTCGAACCATAAAGAAAATATGCTGGACCCGAGGACGAGCCACAAAAGCACGAGGCCGCAGCATGCGCTTTCGCGAATGGCACCTGTTAAAAATTCAAGAACCAGCATCAAGCTGGCCGCAGATTACCCTCTCTCGCGGCTCATCGCCGCCAGGTTGTGTCATATTGCTCAAAAGTATAATTGTCTTGACACCAAGAGCGACCAGGTACACGCACCGCCCGCGAAGCACTGCAATTTCAATCAAGTGTGGTGTCTGCATGGGACATGCTGTACCACATCGGCTCTCCTATTGATGTCCGAATGTCGGTACAGGGTATTTCAAAGTTTCCGAGAGATCATCGTCGTTTTTGCCTTAATCGCATTACACTAACCTGTTCCTAGTCTAGGCACACCATCACAGAAGCTCCAAGATGCACGCCACTTGTGTTTTCCATTCTTTTTCAGTGCACCACGCGAGGAACAGCGTTCCAAACAAGGGTTCGACTGCTATCGGTTGCTGGTTGCATGAGTTGGTCATTTTGTTGAATCTGCGAACACCCTATGTTGACCAATGGCATGGTTGATTACCATCAAGCTTTTGCGCCTTCACGATGATTGACACGATCAGCACCATCCCGGGTTACCGCCCGTCAGCCACGGATAGATGGTCAGATCCTTGTTGTCCCTGTGCAATAAGATTCCTTTGCGCGTGTCGGATGCTGGTGCTCAGGCACGTACTACCTCTCCTAGTAGAGTTGTCTATCCAAATTTGTTGATCTTCACCCGTCATGCAAGGGCTGGGGCTCTATAGTATTGAACACGCGTCCATATTGGGTTACATCGATGAGGAGGAAGCTGGATCGACGATGTCAGCCGTTTTTCGGGGAATTCTTCGTCAATACTTAAACTCCTCGGCACGCTGCTTCGTCAGCCTGATATCCCTCTCTGTATTACATTCGTGACTTTGTAGGTACAATGTTGGGTCTAACTCAGGTACTGCTACTGTCAGTGTATGCTGGAGCGGTCTACGCAAAGACTGTCAGCTACGACTTCGATGTCGGCTATGTTACTGTGAGTACTCTGTTCCTAGGTCATGACTAAGGACGATAGGCCCCAGGTCTTGTCCTCTTCCACTGGGAATCGATGCTAACTCATCACAGGCTGCGCCTGACGGCTTCTCCAGACAAGTCATAGGAATCAACGGGAAATGGCCTATTCCTACCATCGAATGCGATGTCGGCGACACTGTATCCGTAACCGTTCACAACAGCCTTCCGGATCAAACGACAGCTCTTCATTTCCACGGTATATGGCAAAAAGGCACACAGGTCAATGACGGCCCCAGCGGGGTCACTCAGTGTCCCATCCGACCCGGAGGCTCTTTCACCTACACGTTCGTTGCCAACCCTGCCGGTACCCACTGGTACCATGCGCACGAGAAGGGCCAATATCCCGATGGTCTGCGAGGCAAGATGATTGTACACGATAGAGCCTGGGAGAAGAGTCTGAACATAGACGAACAGAAGTATCTTTCCATGTCAGACTGGTAAGGAAACCCAAACCTGACCATTCGCGCAAGCTCACACGCTACAGGTATCATCGCCCAATGCCAGAGATGATTGAGGAGTACATGAGCCCTGCCAATACCAACGCCGACTTCGACTCGCCCGATTCTTTCCTTTTCGACGACTCCAACAAGCCTTTTGACCTCAAGTTTGCCAAGGGCAAAAGGTACCTGCTGCGTATTGTCAACACGGCTGCCGTCGCATGTGCCCGGTTTCATATCGAAGGGTACAAGCTTAGCGTAGTTGAAATCGACGGTGTGCAAACAAAGGCCAGGGATACGGATACGATCATTATTTGCGCAGGCCAGAGCTACGGTGTGGTTGTACAAGGCAAGAAGGACCCGAAGGGACGTGCCAATTGGATTGCGCAGATGGAAACAGGCATGATGACAAGGCCTCCCCCTTCAAAACAGTCACGGACCATCATCGGAGAACTTACCTACAGCGTCTTCGATGAGATCGAGGATGTCATCGACGAGATCGGGGACATGATCGACGAGATTGAGGATGAGCTAGAGGAGCTTGAGAATGAGGTAGATGATCTCCTCAACGATGACTGGACCCCGCCACCTGCCACTATCCTTGACGACTTCACCATGAAGCCTCTTGACGGCCAGAAGCTCTTAGGACCAGTTGACAACAATATCGAGTTTACAACCAACCAGACATATTTCGACGGCATCGGTACACGTACACCTCTCAACGCGCAGCCATGGGTTCCACCTCAAGTTCCTTCGCTTTACACAGCTTTGACAACTCGCAGCATGGATCCAGCAACGTATGGTCCCGGTATTAACCCCTGGGTCGTCAAGTCCGGCCAAATTGTCCAGATCCACATGCAAAACCCACACATGTACCCCCACCCTATGCACCTCCACGGTCACATCTTCCAGGTCGTCGCCAAGGGTGTCGGGTTTTGGAATGGCGACGAGAACTCGCTTCCCAAAGTACCCTCGAAGCGCGACGGTGTCGTTGTTCCAGCTTTCGGATATGCGGTCATTCGTTTCAAGGCCGATAACCCGGGTGTTTGGTTCTTCCATTGCCATATCGACTTCCATCTCGTTGGTGGTATGGCTGCGACTATCATTGAGTCCCCCAACCTGCTTTCTGGCTCTGTTCCTGCTGCTGGTGTCGCGCTGTGCGATGCAGGAAAGAAGAAGTCGAGCGGCAACTGCGCCGGCGAAAAGGGAGAGATCTCTGCGAAGGATGCAAGCACCAAGTGCAACAACGTGTACAACACCAAAGTGCGGGGTGCTTTGATTGAATAGTGTCGCATCACTACGCCGAACCTCCTTCCTTGTAGAACCTTCAGCGTTGTAGATGACTACTTTCATATTAATTAGACTTTATTCTTCACTACGTGAACACTTACTCTTTGTAATATACGTTAGTGGCTCTTGCCACATCCACACCCTCCACTTTTGATGCTGACTCTCTTTCTCCAACTCCAGCTCATTTCTGGCTCAGCAATCATCTTCTTCATCGCCGCAACATCCTTATCGCCCCACCCTTTATCCAACATACTCATCTCCACACTCAACCTCGCATACCGCACTGCCTCCCATTTCATCCCAAAACTACTATACACTTCCGCAGCATGCTGGTATGCCGTCGCTAGGCTAGCATCTAGTCGCTCTTGTTTGTATAGACTGATGAGAAGCTCCGCTGTCGCCGGGGTAGCGGAGGAGGACTCCGTCCAGTCACTCAGAATGTCTGACTGAAGTGAGGCAATTTGTTCGAGGCGGGCATCAGATTCAGCTGCCAGTGCGGGATGCGCAGTGCATGTTGAACAGGAACATTTGAAACCCCAGTTCTTTTGCAGACCGTGGATGCGTCTTGCGCGGGATCGCTCGTTGTTGATGTATGTTATTGTTATCTCCTCGCCGGGGTAAATGGGTCGGACGGCGTGGACGTAGTGAGTCAGTGTCTTTTCATCGAAAAAGTATGCAGCGTTGGGTCGACAGTCATGATTCAGCATTGCGATTTCCGGGAACAGCGCAGACTGCGAGATGCCATCGATGGCGACTTCGAAGTTATTGGTTGTGATGCGGTCGTCTATTTCATCGTCATCGGGCGTGTGGCCGTGGAGCTCCCAGAATAATGACTGAGTCAACTTGGGAAGGGTGGCTATGCCGCGGTGTAATAGGGCAAGGCGTTCAGGTTCGGGAAGTTCATACAGATCGGGGTCGGTAATCAGAATGGGTGTGGAAGCGAAGATTTGGTCGCCTTTATTGAGTGTCTTGTTGGCGACTAGTCCTCTTCCTTTCCCTGGGAACTCGTGCTGTTCGAATGGCGGGTTTTCATAGCGGTTGATGTGCTCAAGTGTTTGTGGGCGTCGGAAAGCATCGTGTTCCAACATGGCATAGGCAAAAGTTTGCGCGGTGACAATGAAGATGCCTCTCCCTGATGCGAAATTCTGATCACTGAAGACGCAGTATGGTTGGTCCGGCACTCTCTTGTGAGTGAAACATTCTGGCCAGAAAGTCCAAGGGAAGTTTTCTGTTTGAGATGCCAAGACACGGGCGTCTTCTAGGGAGTTTGTGAGGAGCGAAGGTTGGGTGGTGTTGGATTCAAATGCAAATGTTGATGCCGGCGAATCTCCATATGCTAAAGGCAGGCATTTTCCGTTGTCGAGAAGGTGGTTCGATGGGCAGGCGTCTTTTATGAGAGGCTTCTGTACGACGGATTCGATCTTCTCATTGGACAGTGCCAGAGCACCTCCTAGTAAGCTGAGGCTAATGGTGGATTTCATGGTGAGATAATGTCAGTTGTACGCAGATGCAATATCAGGTAGTGTGAGTATAACAATGAAAGGAACATCCAGTGTGCAGTTCGGTTCACTCATAAAGGTTTTCTGTACTTTGGGTTATGGATATGAAACGTAACTTGATCGTGAAGCGAGTGATGAAACGATCCAGCGAAACATGCCGTCCCTGGGCGCACCGGAAGCACGTTCCCAAGTTACAATACTCTTACTGTGACGCTTTGGGTATGAGCCTCCAAGTAAGAATCCGGACTCATTACGTGGAAGCAGCGATCATCAGCTTGGCTGTCGCATCATCGCTCACCTGAAGTAGTGTGGTGAGTATGTATAGTGACTAGCAAACGAGCTGTACCTCGATTTAGAGACTCGGTCGCCGTAAAGGAAACAGATGAGCTTTACCGTGGTGATGCAGGTGACTTTCACCGTCTTGCCGCGTTGTGATTGTGCGGGGTGGAGGGCGGAGCAAGGTGGGAGCGGGAAGAGGGGTGAGGTTGCGTTTCGACTCTGAAACTCAGATGCGGTCGCGCCTCGGCAAGACCTGCCAGTCATGAATCTATTCACAGATGTTCAGCAACACGAAGATGGTACTGTAGAAGTCAAATGTTAAGGCATGTTTGATTCCAAACGACAACCCGAATGTGCTTTCGTATTGTGAACTCCACATACCAAGCTGCGCACCTCGATGGCCACCGCTAACAAATCAATACTCCATAGCATCCTCAAACAAACCCCGTAACTGCTCCCTCTCAGCATCGACATTCTGCATCTCTAAGCTGGGTGCTAGCATCAGCACTCTCGCTTGAGGAATTGTGCCCTCCACCAACTGGTCCAAATGCTCTTTTCCGAAACCAAGCGCCTTCAGACCGCGTGGTTGATCACCGAGTTTGATCAAAAACTCTGCCAGCGCCTCACTCAACACCTCTCCTGCACTCTCTGCCTTGACGTTCGAGATATCCACACCGAATGCCTCGGCAGCGGCCAGATGTCGCTCCGGGTTTGATGCGCCAGTAAACTTGAATACTGCTGGTGCAGTCACCGCAACACTGACACCGTGCGGAATGATGGTGTGATCAACATTATAACCAGCGTGCTTGTATCCGGGGTTTTGCCCTGAGATGGGGTAGGACATGCCGTGGCAGAGATGCACACCTGCATTACCGAAACCGACACCAGCGAGTGTTGCAGCTAGCAGCATCTGAGATTGCGCCTCGTGGTCATCAGGGTCTTTGACTGCGCGAGGGAGGTACTTGACTGTGTCCTTGAGAGCCTTGAGAGAGAAGATGTCGGAAATTGGATTCGCGCCTTGGTAAGCTGGACGATTGATGGGGTTGGTAGGTCGTGGAGTGCGCTCATAATATGGTATCGCAGTCCACGATTCAAGAGAATGACAAAGTACGTCAAGACCTGAAGAGGCGTGAACAGCAGAGGGCATGGTACGTGTGTTCAATGGGTCAACTATGCCCAACGTAGGCTTCAAGTTGCGATGAGCGATACCAGTCTTCGCGCGCTTGGAGACCAAATCGAAAATGGCGGTGCCAGTCGTCTCAGACCCGGTTCCAGCAGTTGTTGGTACAGCAATGAGCGGGAAAAGCTTAGATGGGATAGGCATCCCCTTGCCCAACGGGGCGTTCACAAAGTCCAGGAATTCTGCCTCGGGGAACGTGGTGTACAGGTTCATCAATTTGGCAGTGTCGATAACACTGCCACCACCAACAGCCAAGTACGCATCTGGTTTCCACGGCTTCGCAAAGTCAATCGCCTCTTTTATGCTGTGGTCCTTGGGCTCGACCCTGACCTTGTCGAAGATCTCATATGTTACACCCTCCCTCTCCAGACCTTCAATGACCTGCTTCATGGCATCTAGTTTCCTCACATTCGGGTCTGTGACGACCATGACGCGCTTGCTGCCCATGTTCTTGAAGTCCATACCCACTTCCTTTGTACATCCAGGCCCAAACCGTATGCTTGATGCCGCCATCTCAAAGGCATATTCTTTCTGCTGGAATTGATCGAGGGGCGTTGCGAGGTGTCGTCGTGCTTGCTGGACGGTAGCCGGCGATCGGTGGTAGTTGGGATTCGAATGGCAAGGACATGATGGAGGGTGCGTGTATTGTACGGTGCGGAGGAGGTTGAGTGCGCGTGCTGCCCTTGAAGGCGCTATACGAATTGCTGTTGAGATCACCATGGTGGGTGAGAGCTATTGTTTCGCTGGTCGGTCGTGTGGAGATTCGCGGGGAAGCGCGTACCAAATGGAGCTCTAAAATGCGATCCAGTAGTACTTGGAATGCAAATGAAGTTCTTTATTCTCAAGTAGAAGTTTAGAGGTCAATGGCTATAACTATAGCTTGGTTTGACTGTTGAGCAGTGTGGAGAGGATGATGTCGTCTTCCAATGCCACACTTCCTGCATCGCAGCTCGACCTCGGATGACAGTTGATCTTGACCACATTCGGTAATCCGAGATGTGGGGTAAGCAATTGCCGCTCCAACTCAAGTCGGAGATGCATCCTATTCTCCAGTTTCGCTTCAAAGAGCCTCCACACGCGTCTACGGCGCTGATGCCGACAGCGTGTGACATAAACGAGCGGATACTTCAGGGTCGCATCGCAGGCCGATCGGCGTGGAATCAATTTCAACGTGTTCGCCCCATCTCTTCAGTTCTGCCAACTGCCACCAACATTGATTATCGCATGCGAGGCAAATCCTGAGTCTAGCGAGTAATAACGACCTACCTAGGTAGGTACTGTGCGTCCCGTACCTGACAAGACCCTTTGCAACAATGCCGGATGACGGCCTTCTACATCCATCGGCTTTGTGTGTCTACTAGAGCGACAAATAGACACCGCAAAATGCTCGTCTGTAAGCGCGCGCGTTCGCTTGTCGATAATGTGTTGTTCCAAACGTATTGTCTTGTTTCAAGTCTCGAAGATCAGTCGCCGATTGGCTCTTCCTGAGCTTCACAACTCACATTTCCACATGTTGGTGTCAGTCAATTGTCCTCAAAAGACACTAACTAACGATGCAAGTTGAAGGATGCGTAGCTGTGTCGGTCACTGGAACGGTCTATGGCAGAATCCGCCTAGTGAGGACCAGCTGCCAACAATAGCCTCTTCAACTTCCATTTCTGGAGGAGGCTCAGCAATTGTTTACAACATATCACCTTCAATTCTGGAGCATCCTAGGTCTCTCGTGCCCTCGAACTGGCCTGGTTGCCCCGGGCCGCTCGGGACATCACGCTACCCTGCCCCTCCTTCACAGTGCATACGCGCTCAACTAGTCACTAGATGGCTTCTGGCGCCCCACCAATCCGAACGCATCTTTGCAAGGCAAGAAAAGTTCTGGGTTTGATGCGTCGTTGCTTGCACGCGACATGTTCTTTACAGGCAGAGCGCAGCGCTTTGAAAGGTATGTAAGCACGTGATACGGCCACTTCAGAAAGCGCATGTGTTTTCAGTGATTTTGCGTTCTTTCGCGAATTTGTATTGAACCTCATAGGACCACTGCCATTGGGGCTAAATTAGTCGGGTGCGGTATCACGCACATACGATTAGGGTGTCACGGTTCTTTGGACCCCCTCCACCGATAAGGCGGGCATTGGTGGCTGGGCAGCATGTGTCTTCTTGCGCCTGTATGGCCTCGGTTCGCAGATTGACTAGAGTTGATCAAGATACACGCGCCGTCTATCACGAATTCTCCATTCATTATCCGCGATACAGTTGGCTTGTAAGTCTTCAGGACCCGGTCAGCCTTATTCAACGCCGTGTAGATGGGAACGCTTGAGTACCTGCCATGCTGCAGTACAACTGCCTCAGCGGTGGGTTGGTGGGCCTGGACCACTCACAAACTCTAGGAACAACCCCAACTATCACAAGGCTTTCAGCGGCACATACTGACTTCTCATTGGCTCAGAAACGCCTTCCATGGATCATGCCCTCGCTAGGCACGGCCCATCTCCAGATCCTCCACGGCTATTGGTATCTTGCCGCGCCTGATATTTCGTTCCCTAGGTCCTGCCGTTCGGAACATCTGCAAAGCCTGTGCGCAACAACAACGGAACCGTATGACATTCCCACAGTTCTCGTTTATGTATTTGACCAATCGCGATGGCTCTCGGCGCCGATTGAAACGACGCGGGTGAAAGCCCCTTGGGGCTTGACTTTGCTGTGACCGTGCCGCATAATGACATTAAACGAGACGACAAGGTAGATATGGGCGCAGCCCCCAGCGGGGCACTTACCGACCAAATGGCCAACTCATGCCCACGTTTTGGTCACAGGAGAATACTATGATATTACCTGTCCCCCTGTTCCTGTGCTCTTAGAGCCTTTCGTTTCCCTTTGTTGTCGTTCATCCTTTTGTTGCTCGAACAGCCTCATCTCTCACAAGCGCCGAAACCATACTCCCAGCAACGCGTGCGCTACCCCTCACAACGCCAACAACCAGCCATGAGCTTGCAACTGCGCATCAGCAGCTCGCAAGAACGGCGACCTGCGTTCAGGGGAAAACCACGGCAACTGCTTCGCCTGAGCGATGTTCCCGATTCGCCTTCATCCTCTGGAGCCGTTTGCGACGCTGTCGACTCTGAAGGGCGTGCGTGTTGGGCCACGCTTCCGTCAAGCGCGGGCGACCCGTGGTGCTACAAACATCATGACGAATGGCAACAACTGTCATTACGATGGGCCAAGATTCAGAAAGAAGCGGAAAAGCTGATGGTCACCGGCCTGGATGCTGCGAAACAGAAGATAATGAAACTGCGCCAGTCGGTCGATCTCAGGCGACAAATCCAAGATCGCTTCTACCCTCGCGGCGGTGACATCCAGGACTACATAAAATGGATCCACAAAATGGAGAACGACGTCAGGGCTCTCGCTGATGCGCTACTGAGTAAGTAGCGTTACTTTCCTGCATGCATGGAATGAGGCTGATTGGTATGCTATAGTGGCGAACCTAAATCGCGGCCCGACCCCAGAAACACCAGGAATACATACAACCTCTCCACACCCAGACAAGTTCAACCAAGGCGAGAAGATTATGATTCTCAGGTCACCTTTAGATCCTCGAATACCCATAGACTCTTTAGGTGGTCTGCCTGACGACGGCACTATCCTGGTACTGAAGCATTTCTACCTAGATCTCTGCGCCGACAGTATTCGTCGATTATACGCCATAGTACCTGATCTTGACGATTCGCTCAACCGTCCCGTTTCGCCGGGTACAAAGGAGCAGACTGGCCCAGATACTGGTACCGACATCATTCGCGCCTGGTTTCGCATCATGGTTCTGAACGATAGTGAAGCTGCAACTTTGGAGCATGCTACAAGATCCAAAAGTATAAACGAATTCCTGATGGGCTGCCAAGCCAGTCAACTGGAGATGTACTGCGACTATTTTGAGAAAGCCTGGCGTCCGAACGCTGTGCAGTATCTTCGTGTAGCGATTTGCGCTCAGGCTCTGGCCGGTGGAGACATCAAGACCATACAGCTGCTCGGCGGTACTATTCCAAGTACAACCGAAGGACTGAGAATGACCAAGCCATGCTGGGACATACTGTGAGCTTACATTGTGTTTTGAGAAGGCTCTGCTGACTTCTTATCAAGCTACCGTTGGTTCCCCACGCTGCTCACACCATGATCACTTGCCAGTATCTGCTCCAACTTCGAAGACTATACGACAATCTGCAAACTGTTAATGCTGAGGCTGTACAACGACCACTGGTACGATCCGAAAAGCATACTAGGCGAATGTTCAACTGGTGTATACATGGGTTTTATACCTACCAATAAGGGCGACTTCACATCGCATACTGGCCTGAAGCAAGAGGACGGAAAGTGGGTTCAGCGTCAATCGCGAAACTATCTATGCGGACAGATGGCGATAGGTCATCCTCTAACCCAGGCCTTCTTGGATGAACTGCGAAAGCGAACCGCATCGTTGTATCTTGTCGTCTACGAAGGCACACATGCTGATGCTACGGTGCACCCAACTGAACCTGACCTGTTCATTAGTCGCCATCGATCTGCCATAACACTGGACGAACTGGACAGTGTCGATTTCACAACGACACTCACCCTTGAGGAGATCAAAAATCACCTGCGAATGAGGAAGACGACAATGTATGACCCGATAGTAGTCGACTCCTGGCAATTCATCATCATTGATCGCGAGGTTGGACTGCCTTTCCGACTGATCGACATTGTGCAGGATACACTTATGATGCTTATTGGCGACCCCTCACCCAGACAAATGGCAAAACGTGTCATTCGCGAGATCATACCGTCATCGGTGCAAGAGATCTACCTCGAGGAGATTCAGATCGAATGCACGGCTGAGTTGCGCTACCCTCCACCAGGCGAGATACAACACGAAGGGAATAGGTGGAGGTGTTTCGATCCCGACCCCATTGCCCTATCTAAAAAGCAGGCGAGGACGACCTTACAGAATGTAAACAGGGATGACAACCGCTTCATCCGCCGCGTTATAGAGGACATGGAGCGTTACGGTATCGTCAGTCTTGCGCACGAGTATGAGGAGCCACAAACTCGTCCTCTCATTGTTCAAGGCTCAGACGGTGCACCCGACCTTTACTTTCCATACGAAGACAACGCGACAAGAGCAGAAGGGGAGCGTGCTCCATCACTACCCTTGCCGTCCGAGACTTGTCTTGTAGAGTTTGCACAAGCATACAAGCAGAAGCATCCGAATTCTATCATGGCAAAAGGCTCAATACAGACCCATTACTGTGCATGGCCAATGCCAGCGATCAAGAGTCTGGGAAAAACTGGTCTGAACTTTGCGACTTGGGAAGGTCACGTCTACCGTTGGAATGCGATGCGTATGCTCTCTCAATCCTTCCTATTCGCAATCACTAACGTGTTTTATAGCGTTCGATCGCCCCTCCTCCGCAAACGCATGGCAATATTACATCCAGCACTTCCTCAACTCCAAATACCCATTCGTCATGTTTTACCTCACCACATTCGTCATTTGCGCCACAGACCAAGAAGAAGGCGAACGCAAAGCTGCGACCATACTCGAAGAGATGGAAGATAGAGGCTGGAGAGTTACACTGCCGAGGTTGCATGAGTGGACTAGCGACATTGATGAACTGAAGCTGGAGAAGCTGTACAATGGCATCAGTCCGGAATAGAGGTAGATGAACTTACATGATACATCGGTCTTCTTCTGGATGAATTAGGAGGGATTGACGGGGACATACGGTGCATGGCTGGTGAGATGGTGTGTTTATGGATCATGAAACGATATGCGGGCATTTGGAATTCGGTCTTTAGCGTTCAGCGATGTTGCATACCCTTTTCAATACCATTGCATGTTTGGCGACCACAGTTCTTTGCGAGATTCCACCATCTGGTCAGTGCATAAAATCTGTCCCTGAAGCTTCACCAGTGTCCCAACGTTGGAAGAAGAGCTTTCTTTCACTCTCATCACCCAAATCCTGACCAACCTAATACTGCAATGACTCAGCACAGTGGCAGGCTTCAGTATCAGCGTCTGTTAATTTTTGCCGTTGCTAAATGCTACAGAACAGGCTAAATTTCATCAGGGTTGACAGTATGACAAATAACTGTCCCTCGCGACGACCACACCAGGTATCCAAGTTCCACTGTCCCATCTAATGGGGGTAACTCACAGGTTTCCTGGTCGACTTGAATCTCGACCTAGCGCAGTGATTGCTGATTTGACAATCTTTGAGGGTCCTCGGTGCTACTGTGGGGTTACCCATGTGCTGTGGAACCCATGACAATCTTCTCGCTCTGGCGCAACGCGACGAAGCCACGATACGTCAACGAGATTGAATGTAACCATGTGAAGAGGACACCTCCCGCGATCTCCCCTAAGATCGTGGCGCAGCCCGTCAAATGTTACTTCCTAGTGCAGATCCCGCTCGCAACTGGATGAGGCGCTCCGAACGTTGACGTCATGGGTCCAGCCAAACCTCGACGATGCCCTGCTCCTCTAGATTGGGCGCATGTCGATCTAGATTCATCCCCGGAGCTTAAATGAAACTTGAATCCCTCGCTGGACCCTGATTTTTCCCTGCAAAATAGTTACTACCTACTACCAGCGTAGTTATCTTTCTCTCCCCCCCTGTATCACGACTGGACGGGCTCATTTCCGAAATAACGTGAACCCCGCCCTCAACCAACCAAATATCGCTAGCCGCGTCGGTCGAGCTTCACAGCAACCACGTTTCTATATACACGTGCATAGACACGTTCCACAACCGCACCTTGGAGCACTGAGTACCACCAAACACCTGCGACATGTCTGTGCCGACCTCCGCTACGAGTGAGATGCCCACGCGCAGTCTCACAAACCGATCTGCCGACGAAGATGCCATTCCAGGAGAGGATACATCGGAGGTGAGTAGTCCAGAGACCATTGAAAGGGATTGTATTTGACGTGCTCCAGGTCACAAAGCTCTTTGCAGAGCGATTGCAAGCTTGGAAACACGCCGTTGCGTACCTCGAGGACTATATTACCGCGACCGAGAAGACAAACCACGCACACGGCAAGGAGTATGAGCGAGTCTTGAAGGTTGGTGCAGTTCACGCGATGCCGATTCGATTGCTGACGTTCGACAGACTGTCAAGGATCCCCTGAAGGAGGGCCACCACTTTGACCAGTCGCTCGGCGGTGTCGCGGGCATGTTCGAGAACATCAGGTCCAACACCCAGGTATGCCATCCCTCCACACATATCACCATTGGCGCTTCTAACCATGTCAGGGAATCTCCAACCAACACTACGAGACAGCCAAGCAGCTGAAGGGCACCATCCTCCCCATCTTCGACCGCCTACACACCGAGATCAAGAACAAGAGCAAGGAGCTCACAAAGGGAGCCGGCAAGGGCAGCAAGGCTGTCGACAAAGCTCGCCAGCACACGCAGAAGCACATTGAGCTTCTCGGCCAGCACACGGCAGTCTTTGACTCGCACAGTGGCAGCATGAAGGCTACCGACGACCCCTACATTCTCCAGCGCGGCATCAACCACCGTCTACACAAGCAAGTGCAGGAGGAGAACAACAACCGCCAGGACTTGATCAGCGTGCAGAACTCGTTCGCGCAGTTTGAAGCCCACATCATCCAGACAATCCAGCACGGCATGGGCCAATTCCTGCAGGTCGTCAACACGCAGGCCGAGCACACCAAGGCTGCATACTCCGACATGGTCGGCACATCCCAGCGCATTCCTCCCGACTTTGAATGGAACGGCTTCATCCAGCGCAACAACACCGTCCTGATTGACCCCTCAGCCCCGGCACGCACGCTCGCCGACATCAGCTTCCCCAACCAGAACCACCGCTCCACCCAGCCACTCATTTCCGGATCTCTCGAGAAGAAGGGCAAGATTATGCGCTCCTACGACACAAACTACTATGTCGTCACCCCCTCGAAGTTCCTCCACGAGTTCAAGACAGACGACGACTTCGCTAAGGACCCGGTCCCCGAACTGTCTCTCTACATCCCCGACTGCATCATCGGTGCCGTCAACGGTCAGAAGTTCAACATCAAGGGCAAGGACGTGTCTAAAGGCAAGATTGGCGGTGCCTTCTCCATGACACACGAGTTCGCATTCAAGGCACACACTCCACAAGCTGCGGAGCAATGGTGGGACGTTATCCGCCAGGTGGCCGGCAAGGTGACCAACGAGGCACCGTCCAGCGTGCCTACCAGCCCTGTATCCGGAGATAGCAGCCCCCAGAATATGTTCCCGGAAGAGAAGACGCAGCCTGCTCCTCTCCAGACCCAGGGTTTGGCTGGCACCAGTGTGACCGATCATGCTAGTGCGCCGGGCTCTGCTGTTCCGGGAAGTGCGACTACGGCGCCCTCGAGTGCCATTCCAGGCGAGCCGGGAAAGTACTAGTGGAAGAGTCTGATAATTACTACTTGTACGTCTGAGGAAGAGAAAGTTGACATGGAGGAAGGCGTGAAGGAAGTTGCATATTGGATATCGTGGCTTGTTGGATATATACACATACCCCTTTGCCGTTGAATAGTACTAATACACTCTAATGCTTTCAAACTCTTTCCGTCTTGTCGTAACCTTCTGCCTGGTGTTGTAACCTTCTACCTGTTGGAACTTTCTACTTGTTGTTGTGGTTCTCTTGTGGTCTTGCTAGACGATCAATCCCACATCTGCCGTACATTCAGATTGACCCGTTTATTCCGCATCCACCCTCTCCACGCCTCATACAGCGAGTCCCCTCCATCTGCCCTTGCCGGCCAGTCTGTCAGATACTGAGGACACGTGCCCCCTACTATCTGCGGAACACCATGCCACGCAAACCTCGACTCCCCACTCATATACACTGCGCTTCCTGACCTCAGCCTCAATGTAACAATCTTTTCTTCATTGCCATGTTCACTTCCCTCTTTCGGTACTGAAGTACCAAGGACGAAGATGGCGTCACACCCCAAGCTCACGCTAACCAAGCCCGTCCCACTGCTTTCAGCAACATCTCTATGCACGCTCAACGTATCGCCTGGTGAATAGAGATTTACAATTGCGGCTTCGGCTTTCGTCGAGGTAAACAGAGACTCTAAGAGTTTCTTTGTATCGGAAGGGAAAGCTGGAGGTTCAGTGGCGGGGTAGCGTTTGGCAGTCCAATCGTACTGGCCGCCTAGGGTGGTCCATCGTAGTTTCTTGTTGAGGAGTTGTGAGATGGACAAGGGCTTGTGGATGGTAGGGTCAAGGGGATGGGCGATGGGGGTGGGGGATGTAGGAGGGATAGAGAAGAAGGATGACTGGGAGGTTGGGTACGACAACTTGTAGTGCGTGTGGATGTTTGTGAGGTGAGATGGGTTAGAGAGGTCGCGGTGGAGAAGGTGGGATAGTAGTGTGGACTGGATGGATGGGGGGAGGAGGGAGGGGATGATGTGGAGGCCTACTTACCTGTTACTACAAAACATGGATTGATGACCAAAGCACAACAACACAAAAGTAGCGTCCACGGAGATGAATTGCAAGGTATCCTACCTGGCATGTCCTCGTGCTCGTATACTGGTATCGCTCTTGGCATATCCGTGTCTTGAAGTTCTACCCCATCTTCACCGGTGAAGGACAGGAAAATGGCGGTCAAGTCTTCTGCGGTGTATTCTCTGACGACACGCACCCGGCTGCTCGATGACGCGGAGGCGTCGTTTGACAGATCGATGATGTCTTGATCCAGATTCAAGTCGTTCAATTTCATCTTCTGGTACTTTTTGTATACATTGCGTATGCTGTCTGGAGGGCGTTCATGAGGGTCCAGGTGATGCATTTTGGGTAAAGTCTCCCCAGTAGCAAGTCTTGAGGAAGCGATTGCATATGCCAAGATGATTTCCGGGCAGGGCAGATGTTCGGTAGCAGAGGTGTAGGGATGTGGGAATTGCGGTCTTGACTAAGCTCGCGTTTGTGGCTGACGGGTGCGCGTTGCCCGATGCGTCAAAGGGTGTTTACATGTCGAATTTCCTAACATCGAGACCCTCGTTCCCTGATCCCCGCCGCACCTTCCTCCTTACCCGCACTTTACTAACCACAGGTACACTGGAGCTTGCTAGAGAGGCCTTCAACCACCTTCGCGTCCACCCGCTGCCATTTGATCTCGCTGCGAAACAGCGCCTCTGCGACGTGCCAAAACACGCTTGACCGCCTGTCTCCTGCCTGAGGCATTCGCAGTCCGTAGCCGCCTGCAATGGAGAACTACCAGAAGCTGGAGAAGGTCGGAGAGGGTACGACATCCCTCGACAAGTCTTCTCGCATCACGCCCCCTTGCTCACGTCAAACTAGGAACGTACGGAGTGGTCTACAAGGCGCGCGACCTCACGACCAAAGACCAACGCATCGTCGCCCTCAAGAAGATCCGCCTCGAAGCCGAAGACGAAGGCGTCCCGTCCACCGCCATTCGCGAGATTTCCCTCCTCAAGGAGATGAACGACCCCAACATTGTCCGCCTCCTCAACATCGTGCACGCCGACGGACACAAGCTATACCTCGTCTTTGAGTTTCTTGATCTGGATCTCAAGAAGTACATGGAGGCGCTACCAGTGAGCCAGGGTGGACGTGGCAAGGCGCTGCCAGAGGGCTCGGGTCTGGCGGGTCAGGCTCTGAGCATGGACGACAAGATGGTCAAGAAGTTCATGATGCAGCTTTGTCAGGGTGTGCGATATTGCCATGCTCACCGTGTGCTACATCGCGATCTCAAGCCCCAGAACTTGCTCATTGACAAGGACTGCAATCTCAAATTGGCTGATTTCGGTCTGGCTCGCGCGTTCGGTGTCCCGCTGCGAACATACACCCACGAGGTATGGAGTGGAACTTTTGAACGCTTCATGTACGCTTCCTAACACAAAACAGGTCGTCACGCTGTGGTACCGCGCTCCGGAGATTCTGCTTGGTGGCCGCCAATACTCCACTGGTGTCGACATGTGGTCTGTTGGCTGCATCTTTGCTGAAATGTGCACGCGCAAGCCTCTGTTCCCTGGTGATTCGGAAATCGACGAGATCTTCAAGATCTTCCGGTATGCAAACTCAACCCGCACATTCTTCTCAGACACTAACCGATGCTAGTATTCTCGGCACACCCAACGAACAAGATTGGCCCGGCGTCACCTCCTTCCCCGATTTCAAGCCCTCGTTCCCCAAATGGGGTCGGACGGACATTGCGAACATTGTCACCAACCTCGACGAAGTTGGTCTTGACCTCCTCGATGCACTGCTCGTATACGATCCCGCTGGCCGCATTTCAGCAAAGCAGACAGTCATCCATCCGTACTTTGG
The DNA here is from genome assembly GCF_042100115.1 of Alternaria dauci. Classification (NCBI taxonomy): domain Eukaryota; kingdom Fungi; phylum Ascomycota; class Dothideomycetes; order Pleosporales; family Pleosporaceae; genus Alternaria; species Alternaria dauci. The sequence goes on from NC_091272.1 coordinate 4,946,686, forward strand.
CGGGATGAATGGCGATACACGACACGAATACAGCAACGGCTACCACTAGCCTGTCCCACGGGGACGCTACGACTGTTACGCATTTGGTGGCCACATGATTGGTGAGCAATACAAGACATTAGTGTCTACATGATATTTCCCGCTTTGTTCTGGATACAAGGATTAGGGCTGTACCCCATCGGACAGCAAGCGGCGTTCCGGTCAGGAATATGTTACAGAGTGCATACATGCAATACTACATACAACCACACCAAGCTGCTTCAAATTTTGCATAGTGCTGTGCTGAACACCTGACTCGCGATCGTGTTGTTGGTGTTGGGAAATGACGTAGCGCGACATGCCCCACCTCAGCCCTACGGGACCCGTGTTGAATGCAGGAACGCGTCCACGTACCACCTGAGCAGGTCCCCAACTCTGCGGGCTCCTCACCACACCTGCCTTCTACTTACTCGGCATAATGACTTCTTCGACGCCGAAACTGCTTCCACCGTCCACCGGCCCGCGCCTAATCGTTTACCACCAGACTTACCACGACTCGAACGGCAATTACCACTCGCTGCTCCCCCTGCTCACCAACAACACGGGCATTACGCACGTAATTATTGCCGCCATCCACCTCAACGACGGCCCGGGCAACATAACGCTGAACGACCACCCGCCTGACGACAAGAGGTACGACCAGCTATGGGGCGAGGTGAATTGGTTGCAAGGTAGTGGGGTCAAGGTGCTGGGTATGCTGGGAGGAGCAGCAAAGGGCAGTTTCGAGAAGCTTAGCGGAGACGACGAGAGTGTATGAAACGACACCCACGAACTCGAACAAGCTGCAGTATATGGATGCTAACGAACGTGTTAGTTCGAAGCATACTATTCGCCTCTCCGCGACGTAATAACTCGTTACTCCCTCTCAGGCCTCGACCTCGACGTCGAAGAAGAAACCACCTTATCCACCGTCACACGCCTCATCTCGCGCCTACGCAGCGACTTCGGCCCCGAATTTCTCATAACGCTCGCCCCCGTCGCCACAGCCCTAATCCCCGACCCCAACATCCCTGCCCACCTTCGCCCTCCCCGCCCTATGCTCGCATCGGGACCGAGTCCTAATCCTCTACACCCCACCTTACCCCATCTCAGCGGGTTCAGTTATCCAGAGCTGGAATGCGGCGTTTTTGGGAAAGAAGTTAGTTGGTATAACACGCAGTTTTACTGTGGCTGGGGCGACGCAGGGAGAACAGAGTGGTACGATGCGATTATAGCGGCAGGCTGGAAGCCAGAAAAGGTAGTCCTGGGTGTAGTCACAAACCCGGGCAATGGGGCGGGACACGTGAGTATACAGAAACTAGTAGATAACTGTAGGAGGTTACGGCACAAGTATGCGAATACTGGCAAGGGCTTTGGCGGCGTGATGGGCTGGGAGTACTTTAATGCGGGAGATTGTGAGGAAGATCTTGTTCACGTTTCGAGTCTGGAAATGGATAACGATACCGTGCAGGCTGGGTGGGTTAAAGCGCTAGGCAGGGTGTTGCGCACAGAAGAAGAGAGCAACACAGGGCAAAGACCATTGCAAGGGATCACAGCCGATCAGATACGCAGCATGGTGAGTAATCTTCCTGCCGCGAGAGCAGCGTGGCCAGACGAGGAAGTGGACAAGTTGGTTGTGTTGGGGTTTTCGCGGCAAGAGGCTATTGCGGCGTTGAATGCTACGGATGGGAATACGGAGATGGCAGCGGGGTTTTTGTTTGAACATTACCCGAGTTAGATGGTGTAGGGGGATATATAGGATTGGTGCGTGGATATATGGAGATGTTGTAATGGATCATGGTGTTGGTGGTGTGACTTGTGATGACAGTCCATGTTGTTGTGATGCTAGGTATACTTGGTGATATCCAAGGTCACCCCCACACCATGTCCAAGTTACCATATCAATCCGCAGAAGCTTACACCTATTTCAAAGTGGCAGTCTATTCCATCCTTCACAGGGGGAGACTATGTGATCAATTAGACCGCATTATGGTACACACAAAGACCCCCCTGCATAAACCATGCATGATCGATACATCTGGTACCCTAACACGAGATACGATAGTACGAACCGAAGGACCTGTACCAAGCCCCTCCGACTCAGGCCAAACTACGCGTTCTAGAAGCTTTTTACTAGCAGTGGGGGTCACTGGATGACGACTACGCGGATGCTTTACCGAATCAAGATTAGTCCCCCAAAAAGACCCTTTGGAACTCTTTCGCGGCCTTCTGCCCGATGATTCCGGAGTTTTACCGATATGCGCCCGTTAGCGGAGGCTTGGAGCGCTGGAGCTGAGAGGTGGAGAAACTAACCGTGGTGTATGCGTGATCATCATGTTATCTACATAGTATGTCAACTGAGATGCACCGAAGGAACGACGATGGGTGTGTCACACGGAGAGTTTTCCCTGCATGCAAGGCATGAGTCAGGTTCAGTCACAAAGCAAATTCTACATGACACATGCAGACGCAGCAAAGGGCAATGGCATGTGCAATGACGATAGTTGGGCATTAAGCTACCGGTAATGATCTCTATGCGCGTGGGGTATTCCCTCCTCTATCCTGATATCCGCCTAACCCACATCGACCAGGAGTGGTGAAGCCAAAGAAAAGTCCATGTCTATATCTATACAATGTCGAAAGAAAGAAACTGTGCAAATGCTATCGTAATAACCATGATCGTGGCCCATGAAACTAGGAAACAAAAAGAGTAGAGTAAAAAACGACAATCCTCTCAATGCGCTTCAGACATGTCCGTCGCTGATACTGTCTCCGTCCTGAGTGGAGACCGCTCCCGTATCTTTACCGACTTTGGAACTTGCAAGAACCTGTTCTTGCTTTTCCCTCTGTTGCGACTTCGTGATGCTGAAGTTGGAGACAGGAAGTTCGACGAGCCTGTCCCCGATGATGAGGTACGCGGTACATGTAGCGAGGCGTTTGACGACGACGACGATGACGAAGCGGAGGTTGTTGGTGTGAGCGGGGTAGTGGATCGACTGCTACACAGCGAACCGGGTATTAAATCATGTTCCTCAAACCGAACCATGAAGACAAGACAGAAATGGTGAAGAAGTCTGCAACAAGATGGAAGAGTATGTTACCTTCCATCATCGCTAGTCCTTGGGCTCCCATCCCGTGGACTTTGCCTCCTGCTGTTCATCTGTGTGTTGCGATATGTCTCCTCGTTCAACGTATCAAGGCTTCTTGCCGGACTAGGGGTCGTGCCTCTGCTACCACGACTCCTGGAAGGAGAGCTAGGTCTTGAGGTAGCAATCTCATAACTCGGCAAAACCATATCTATGCCACCAGGTGTCCTGGAACCAGCAGGTGTGCGCACGGCGGTATTGTAGCTGGGCGTGCGGACCAGAGCGTCCATGTCGTAGTCCGATGGTGGGAGGTCGAAGTAAGCTTGCTCGCCGTCATGTGCCGGTGTACTATCACCAGACGAGTGTTGGCGAGCGGGCTGGAAGCGATTGGGGCGGTCGCTGTGATCCATGCTAAGGTTTGCGAGGCGGTGTTGCAGGGCTGCTGCTGAGGCGCCGCCGCCAGGCTGGTGGATGGCTGCGTCCAGGGACGTAAGATTCTCGGATGAGCCGCGGCGACTTTGCGCATAAAAAGGTGTATTGGCGCCACTGTTCATCATGCTGTGCATTCCGCCTGGGGTCATGAAGCCAGATGGATCGATGTCGTTGTAGAGGGAGTCCAGTTGATGCAGGCCATATGTAGGGGGCGCATTCTGGTTGACCTCGTCCTGTATCGCTTGTTGGTTCAGGAGGGCCTGGTCAACTACTACACTTTGGTCCTCGTTCGGAGGCAGATTCGGGGAGATGAAGAGATGCACATGGTTCTTCACCAGCAGTTGACTGGTGTGACCTTCTGGGTTCTTGAGGTTCACGTATAACCGCAGTTTGTGCGTCAGCCGTATGTTCTCAGTATCCACTGATTGCCGGCAGTTCTTGAGCGATTTTGGTAGTTCGAGAGTCATGGAGAAGCGATGCGATTCGTCGAACAACGCATCTGTGTCTTCTGTTCCGTCGGGGACCCTGCGCGCCGAGTTCTCTGGCATATCGCCTTCGGTCACCGCGACCTGCACGTCGCTTTGGTGACTTATCCGACGACCAGCGTAATCGGCAAATAGTTGCCGCGACTCAATCAGCTCCATCTTGATAGTTGAAATCTCCACACCCTTACGCAGGGGGATCAACACAAAATCGGCCGTTATGGACGTTCCGACAATGTAGTTCTTTTGTGGGACAGTAATCTTGTATGCCAGTTTGTTGGCCCAGATATCCTCGTTGATTTGCTCCATGGGCATGGATTCGAGCATGTCGCGTCCGAGCGTCCGTATGACGCGGATGTGCGCTGTAGCACTGAGCTGCTTGCTCATGTATCCTCTATCCACGTGGGCCTTCAGACTATAAACCACCCAGTTTGTCGGAAGCCCCTCGACGCTCTGGTCGAGGTTGGGAGGCATCTTGAACTTGAAATCCCACTCATGGTATCCAGCATTGAGCTTGTGCGCTTTGGTCTTGCTGCCGACGTCGACGGGAAATAGGTGGAGTTCTTCGACGAGGAAGTTGGTCTTTTGCGTAATGGGCTGCGGGCTCACGGTGTTGGTCAGATGCCATCTGTTTACGGAGAATTAGCAATAGGTCTTGCAAAGGGCGTTCGTCTCTGGAAGTTGCACACAAAACCGAAACCCGCCCGAGATACGCTGTCATCAGTCTTAAGCCCATGCAAGCCAAAGACCTGGCGAATCTCTTTCGGGCAGTTTTCGGTGTTTGGTGGTACAATCCATAGAAGCCAGCTTGTTCGTAGAAAGGGGTGTTACCGTACGAGACTTTCCGGGTGCCCGTGAGTGTGATTCGCAAGCTCCTCACTGACATGGACTCTGGGTTGTTCAGAACCAGCTTTCCCTTGAGCTCCGTCTCATGCGATTCGGACGATTCTCCATAAAAGACAACAAACGGCGACTCGGGCCTGGGAAGTTGTTAGATTTCTCCATGGTGAGGGGTTGGACAGTAGGTGAAGAGCGCACTTGATCTCCAGGGTAGGCGCGGCATTTCTGCCGAAGACCCCGACACTTGGGCGAGGCATGATGTAACGAGGGACAAGTAGAAAATTAGAAGAGTGACACAACCACCATAACACTCTTCGAGTCCAAACGGCGGAGGTCCAGCAAATAAGTTTCAGCTGGGTCTATTCGCAGGCTGACGTAAGGATGGGTAACAATCGGTAGGACCAGCTCGTATAGTATGCAGATGTGAGCAAGCTGGATTGGGGCTGAGAAGAGGCGTGGGCGGGAAGTAAGGTTTAAAGCAGAGGCAGCACTTGTGTCATTCGACAGGACGGAAGCTGCGTCAAGGATATGTCGAGCAAGGTAAGGGCTTTGCTCAACGCAGCCGCGTGTTGGAACCCACGTTAGATATACCAGAGCGTGGGATATGCGGGCAAGGGCGGCCGGCCTGCCCAAGCAACTTGCTGCACCCTGATGAGCTCATGGGCGCAAGTGGAGACGGCCTGGTGGCTGCTCGCATCATTGTCTCTAGTCTAGCGCGCTTCTCTCACTCGTCTTAGAATTTTCTGGCGGCGATTAGGCGTCGCATTGGCAGAGCAGGGGGCGCCAGGAGAAGGTGTTCCGATAAGCCTCGCGCGAACGGCGGCGATAGCAGCAGGCAGCGCAAGCCTCTTTTTTTCGATCGATGCAAGTAGCCTTTAGAGGGGGTTGCGCGCGCTCTGGGCATCATTCGGGAGAGATCTCGGACATGTTGTGTACAGCCGGGCTCAGCAACCCAACGCCTACTGCATGTGCCGCAAGAGAGGAGTCATGCAGACGTCTTCAGGGTTTTGCTTGCGGCTCTCCCGAGGATCTGTGGTACCGCCCAGGGCTTCTAGGGTTTCTATGCTAGCGATTGCGCCACACATGCAATGGCTGCATCGGCCAAACCTGCAAGGGAAATTTCGAAACCCATGATGAGCTACGATGCACCTCGCCGGTTGCACGTCGAAAACGTCCATCATCAAGCAGTCCAAACTTCTCGAACGAAGGTGGCCTGACACGGAGGCACATGTGAGAGGTGTTGCGTGTCGTTGATGAGGGGCTTCACTATCAAAGTTTGCTGTGCTATCAATGTTAGGACCGTCTTTCTGCAGCCTTCACATGTCACGCTGACTTCATCTCAACACAATGCCCGTCCGGTCACGCCGTCGCCGTGTTACCGCCATGATGAAACCGGCACCAGCCTCTCCAACGACTTGTAACAAGCCCGCGATATATGCACGCAGTCTTTACCTTAGTCTCGGTCCGAGCGGGCACGGCCAGGAAAATCTGCGGCTAGACGTGCATTGCCGCAACTGTGGGTATCAACAGAGCCTCATCAGAGCTATGTTGTACACTGTACCGACCCACAGCTAAGAGAAGCGATGCGACTACTTTCTACAAATTCCCGCACGCCTGCCGTGGATATCCACCGACCTAGCAAGTCGTCGTCGTAAGAAACATGTCAGTTACCGGCCGGAAACACGGTTGCTGGTTGCACTGTCGTGATTTTCACACCATGTTGCATGGTGGAGATAAGGAAACTTGATTTCGCGACCTTGTATCAATAGAGTACCGCTGTTCCAGCGGTTCTAGAACTGAGGCTCCTTCGCGCGCAAACGTGCATATGCCATAGGGCTGAATGTCTTGCACCTGTCAGACATCGGGATATATCGGAGGTCAATCGCTCTCCTCTACCAAGAGCACCTACCAAGACCTCCGATCCAACCATGACCACCACTGTCCAACTCAATCGTGCGATAACGTCTTACGATGACCCGAATACCTCGTCCTACGCATGGTGTCCGTTTGCACTCGCAGACATACTGCTGTCGTCATTCCCAGCACCCTCTTTCGGTCGGTCCCAAGTCCTGATGTGGCCTGCAATCCAAACTGTCAGCGGTCCACTTCCTTATCTCTCAGTTTTTGCCCATCGCGAACTCAACAAATGCGTGGGCGGATCCCCGTGTGGCACTAGACACGACGGGTGTTCCTGCGCACGGCCACAGCGGCGCAGTAAAAGCCGCCCTTATCGCAGATCACGACGTGCTAAGGTACAACGTGCGCGTAACGGGTGGGTATGAGGTGATTTAGACGAAAACTTTGCTGATGCCACTCACCGTTTTTACATGATGTTAGGATGCAGTCCTCTTCGAAGCCTAGCCAGCACAGTGGGTGCTCATGGACCGCTTTTGCCTACGGGTAATGGCCATTAGAATTTTGATGTTGAGGTTTCAGACCAGAGCTACTTACCAGCACTGGAGGTAGCATGGCCGTGCGTGCCCGAGGCTCCACGGGATGCACTACTTCTTCTTCATCCACCATGCTGCCCGATGTAAGGTTAGAATTCGATCTCAGTCTATTGACCGAGCTTCCCGTCTGGGTGCGCTGCATCTTGAGGTTCGACGAGGCGATACTACCGCGCTGTCGCACAGATGCCTAGGTCAACGTCAGTTATTGTATTGTGCGCATTCAAGAAGCCGAACTCACTGCGCGCGGCCTGTGCAGCATGCCGACACTAAAGTCCCACAACAGCAAGCGACAGTCCTCTCCTACACTGCCAATTCGGTAGTTGCGTTCGTCGCATCGCCATGGATCAAACTGCACTGCCGTCACCCACGAGTTGTGACCTTGGCAGCGTGCTACCAACATACTGTCCTCTAGAGACCATATGGAGACGAGATCATCCTGCCCTCCTGTGACGACATAGCGGCCGTCGGGCGACCAGCAGACGCACATCATACCACCGTAATAGCTCATGTAGTGGTGGAGCAGCTTCTCGCGAAGAAAATCCATAATTCTGAAGGACCCATCCTCGGACACAACAGCTAGATGACGTCGGTCGGGTGAGAACTCGAAAGCATTGACCTTTGACCTCGAGACTTGCCAGTAGGACACGGGGTTTGTTCTTTGGTTCTTGGAGTTGACAGACTTCTTAATGGTCAAAAGAGCTTTCAGTTTCTTCTCCCCGTCCGTCAGTGCGTTCTCACTAGGCGATGTAATCTCCTCGGGCACAAAGACAGCATCCTCTTTTTCCTTGTCGTACACGACCAGACTTCCATCCATGTGTGCTGCCAGGAACAGGTTCTCGCTATTGGGTAACCACCGTATGTCCGAAACAGCGGTCGCGTTGATGACGCCGTTCTTGTTGATGCGCGCGTATTTCTGCGACATTGGCTCGTACCATATTATGTCGCCCGTTGAGAAGCCCATGATGATATCGATATGATTTGGCCCTTTTGTGATCTGGTTTATGTCGTGGCACAGTGCGTGTGCTTTGGTGAAGAGGATTTTGGTCATGTGCTCTTCCTTGGTGGGCGATGTCAGGTCCAGCCACTGGAATGCGCGGTTGATGTTTGCGAAAGCGTAAAGACCATTGGGGTTGTGCTCTTGTAACCGCTTTGTCAGGGCTTCGTGCGGTATAACTCTGGAGACGAAGGATGAATTGCTCTTAACAATGTTGCTCTTTGGTTTGCGCCTCTTAGACGGATCCTTGGAGTCCTTGCCATTAACCGCCGTCAGCGCGGCGTTGCCCTCTCCGAACACTGGCGTCCTCAGACCATCCAGCGGGGATGATGCGATGCCATTAGCGCCATATGAACCAACATCGCTTGCTTGGCTGTTCGTTTCGTGCGGCGACTCCTGTATGCTCGGGGGGACTTGCGATCGGGTGCTCGTGCGCGTGCCGAATCTATGGAGCTGGGACTGCGAAGGTTGACGGGGCGCGAGGGCAACCAGCGAAAGTTTGGTGCCACATGTCGGCGGGGATAGCGTGGTCGCGAGAGGGTTTGGGTTGTGAACGGGGGCCTCTGAGGGATGCGGCGGGGGCGTGGCTAGGTGGAGGTCATCGCGCAGCACATAGGTGCCTTTCATGGCGTCAGTGACGATTGCGAGTACGGGGCTAGGGGGCTCATTAATTACCCTCTCCCACAACCAACTGGTACTCAGGCCCGGTGGGATGGGTGATGCTGTTGTTGGTCTCGATAAGCTGGCCCGGCTGTGCGCCCGGGTAGCCCCCGACAGGATAGCGCGGTGGAGGAGGGAGGACGCTGTAGACTGATCAGTCAAGCTTCAGATGCGGGTGGTGGAGCATGATAGGGCTGCGATTGGTGGGCGACTGGCGGTCAGCACGTCGATAGGACAGGTACTCACAACATAGCAGCTGCAATGTAATCGGTCGCCAACTAACGGCTCTCAATCGGTGAATCGGATTGATCCGCGCTGGTGGAGTCGCTCGAGTGGTGCCTGGCTAGAGACGACAGGGTAGATTAAGACATTAGTCCGGGCTGGGAGAGGCAGGATACGTTAATTTGAGCGCGCGGAGAAGGAAGCTTGTGGCCGCGGCAGCAACTTAGCTGGCTGGGTGCTGGCATGGGAGCGCGGGCCATGGAACCAGCGGGAGGGAACTGGGGAAGTGGAAAGCGGAGACGGACGCCTTACAGCTCCGTGCACACGTCGACATTGTGCAAAAGGGCAGCTTCCATCCCCATGTTCGTTGGTGGAGAGGCCTCGACATGGGTTTCGGCCTATCTGCAGGGCCGCCTCGCAACGGTCGAGCAGGCATCGCACCTTCCCAGCGACCAATCTTGCGGGGCCCGCTGGCGGGGAAGCTGCGATCGTCTCCCACGTGTGCCAAGCCTTTTGACAGCACTGGAAGCCACTTGGTGCATTGCTCTGGCCACCACATCAATGGGCATGCACGCCGTTCCACAATTCTAGACGACAGCCAGAGCCGAGTCGGGAGACTTGTCCCCTGCACCACCTCCCTCACAACCGCCAGCTCCCCTCCCCCACGATGCAATAACACGCGGCACGGACATGGCGACCGGTATGTGGAGTTCCTTCCCGATCACACGTCTGCCCTACGCCCACTAACACGCACAGTACGCATATGTCTTTGCGGCGACGATGGAGTCGGCAAGAGCTCCATCATCACGTCTCTCGTCAAAGACGTCTTCGTCACAGCCAAGATCCAGCCCGTCCTGCCACAGGTGACCCTACCGCCCACACTCGGGACGCCCGACAATGTCACCACCACCATCGTCGATACTTCTGCCCTTCCCCACGAACGACACACTCTCCGCACAGAGCTGCGAAAATCAAACGTCATCCTCCTCGTATACTCGGACCATTACAGCTATGAGAGAGTGGCACTGTTTTGGATGCCTTACTTCCGCTCGCTGGGCGTCAACGTGCCGGTGGTGCTATGTGCAAACAAGTCCGATCTGGCGTCCAATGGCACAACGTCGCAAGTAGTGTCGGAGGAGATGCTGCCGGTCATGAACGAGTTCAAGGAAATCGACTCGTGCATACGGACGAGCGCCAAGGACCACCACAACATCAACGAGGTCTTCTTCCTCTGCCAAAAGGCCGTCACCCACCCGATAGCACCCCTGTATGACTCCAAAGAGAACGCACTGAAGCCGGCGGCTGTCTCTGCACTACAACGCGTCTTCCATCTGTGCGACACAGACAAGGACGGATATTGGAACGACCAGGAGATACACGATTTTCAGATCAAATGCTTCGAGAAGCCGTTGGGCGACGACGACCTGGCCAACATCAAGAGGTCAATGGAGCGATTTGCTCCTGGCCTGACCGGCGAACATGGCATGGACGAGAAGGGGTTTCTGCTGCTGAACAAAATCTTCGCAGAGAAGGGTCGGCACGAGACCATCTGGATTATACTGAGGAAGTTTCACTATACTGATAGTCTCAGTCTCCAGGACACGTTCCTCCATCCCAAGTTCGACGTCCCCCAATTCTCATCGGCCGAGCTGAGCCCCGCTGGCTACCGCTTCTTCGTCGATCTCTTTTTGAAGTTCGACATGGACAATGACGGAGGACTCAATGACAGAGAGCTTGCCAATCTGTTCGCACCCACACCGGGCATGCCAACATCATGGATCGACTCGGCATTCCCGTCGTGCACAGTGCGCAACGAAGCAGGGTACATCACGCTACAAGGTTGGCTCGCGCAATGGAGTATGACTACTTTTGAAGAACCGAAGACGACTCTGGCGTACCTAGCATACCTCGGGTTTGAAAGCGGCGAACGTGGGGGAACAACGAGCGCGCTCAAAGTGACCAAGGCGAGGAAGCGGAGGAAGAAGCCTGGACGAGTCGAACGTAACGTCTTCTTGTGTTATGTGCTGGGATCGAGCGGGAGCGGGAAGAGCTCACTGCTGTCTGCCTTCCTGCAACGACCATTCAGCCACACGTACCATCCGACCATAAAGCCGCGCTCAGCTGTCAACAGCGTTGAGCTGAAAGGTGGTAAACAATGCTACTTGATTCTAGAGGAGCTCGGCGAACTGGAACCCGCGATTCTAGAAAACCAGGCCAAGCTAGATGCGTGTGATTTGTTGTGTTACACATACGACTCGAGCGATCCCACTAGTTTTGCGCACATTGTCGAGCTGCGGAAGAAGTATCCTCACCTCGACCAACTGCCATCGGTATACACGGCCCTGAAGGCAGATCGGGACAAGACGATGCAGCGGTGTGAGCAACAGCCCGACGAATACACCAGCGCTCTGAGAATGGCACCACCTTTACACGTCAGCACAACGTGGAACAGTATCTCGGAGCTGTTCGTCCATGTAAGTAGTATGCCCGTAGACGCATCCCGCTGAGCTAACGTCACATAGCTGGCCGAAAGCGCAACCTATCCATCGACAGCCTTTCCAAAGGCGGAAGAAGACGAATACGATTACCTCAACCTTTACTTGGCGCTCGGGGCCGTCACCTGTGCAGTGGGTTGCGCCATGTTCGTCTGGAGACGCAGCAGCGCGTCCTCTTGAGGCTAGGGGTGCTGGGCATGAATTTGGATTGTTTGCTTCTTGTATATACCATGGCAGCACACCCTTCGACCCCCTAACTAGACTTTTGGCAATTCAGAAACTCACTCACCCTTCTCGGAGATGATGGCAATGCGACATTCACGATAATGGCGGGGGAGCAGCGCTTAAGCATGACATGACCTTGGCGTGCAGGTGCGTTGTACAACATACAAGTGTGGGTGGCACGAGCGAATAAGTAGACGCAGGGACATTTACCCCTGGCGCTACGGCCTGACGGGTAAGACGACAATATGTGGATAGATGATATCGGTGAATTAGCATAGGATCATGACGGTGGGCAGGTGGCGTCGGAGACGAAGTGTATAGTGACAGCTCGCTTGACGATGGTGTGGGCTTAGGAGCTCTCTGTTACAAGTGACATAGGGCGGTCGCCTGCCCATACCCCGGGGATCTGCGAGTAGTCTGAGACGGCTATTCTTGTCTTTCGCCACGCATGGTAGTGCAGGTAAGTGCAACCTTGGGCATTTGCCTGCTTGACGCAAGAAGCCTGAGGAAGCCGGCGTAGGGATTGTTCTGGTGCTCCCCGACGTTGAAACGGCCCATTCTTCTTTTTTGGACAAGACCCTGAAAAGTGGCATGTACGGGTTTCCCAAGTTCGACGCGGAGGGCTCAAGCGGCACGGTGGTTGAAGCAGTTTGAGGGCGGCTGCTGGGGAGAGAGAGAAAGACATGTTCCAATGGCGATGCTCCCTTTTTGTGGCGGAGTGCTGGTCGCGCCCGACTCGTGCGTCTTCTCGGGCTGACTTGAGGCTAGTGAGGTTCCGCGTTAGTCGCTAGACACGGTGCTTGCAGGTGTCCAGCAGCACCTCTACGCATTCTCTCCTCCTGTTGTAATGGTTGCTTTCATTGTTAATCCTACGCTGCATGTCCAAAGCCCTCTCTCCCGCCAGTCGCCTGCCCTTGGATGATTCACGAGCCTCGGCGCCCTAAGCAAGCCGTGGCAATTGTGCCCACCCGCACCTCCGCATTCCTCGCAAATGGTGAGTTTGCCTCGCGCATGTCCCAGAGCCTGTGTGTAGGCGCATACTGGGTGGCATCAGCAAGACTGCCAGGAATCACCATTGCCCGGCTTCCCTAGGCCATTCCCCCGGCAAACGCCCGCGGCGCCAACCCAACCCAACCCCCCAGGAGAGCCCCCCAAAGCTGACCAAGTCTCGTACCCCCACAGGCCACCGACAGAGCACGAGAGCTAGACCGGCTATATCAAATGCGAAATCCACCCCGTCGGGGGCATGCGCCGCAGATATCCATCAGCGATGACAGCCACCACGTCACAGAGGCCATCGGCGACATGTACGGCGGAGATAGCGACACCGAGTCGAACCGCCGCAGCCTGCGACCCCTAAGCTTCATTCCCAGCCCCAACGGCGACTCGATCCAGTCATTTGGTGCCTTCGAAGCCTTTGACCCCTTCCCCAACGCCCCGCCCGCGAGATCCCCGCTGCGTCCCCAGCTGTCCTTCGAGAAGCCAGCCACGCCGACGAGCCCCAATGGCAGCACCACCATGCCCCAGAAGAGGGCCTCGACCGGCCGACGCCCCTCAAACGGCGGCGAGATATCCCCTCCGCTGTCTCGCTCAAACTCAAACACGGCATCGCACCAGTTTCCCCTCAACAACCTCGACTATGAAAACAGTCCGGCCGGTCTCGCCCAGGAATTGAGCAACCTGCAGGCCATTCGGAGGATGTCAATGGGCGTTAACAATGCCGATCCCGATCTACCTTCGTTCCAATCCGCCGCCAACTCACCGCCCTCTCCTCCCGCCGTGTCTGAAGAAGACGAATCAAAACTCTTCTGGGTGCCTGCACGCCTGCACCCCGAACTGGCCCCTATGGAATTCAAGACGTTCATCGAGGACAAGATTGACAGGACAAGGCGGCGTTCTGGGGATTCCGACTCCCTGTCGCCGGACGGTGCCATGGGACGTCAGGGCTCAAGTGGAAGTTTACGGCGCAAGAAGTCTATGCTTTCCAGGCAAATCGATACCGGCAGCGGCTACAAAGATGGTGCTGAGAGACTGGAAAGGAAACGCTCCGGTGCGCAGCCCAACGGCGGCCTGTCCAATCTGCAAGAGCTCGAGCACATACAGGAGGACCCGGTGGCTTTGATAAGACGCATGAGCATTGACCACAAGGGCATTGTTGGAGAAGGGGAGGAGGGCGTAGATGGAATGCCGATCGTACCAGGCAGTAAAATGCGTGGTTTGGGGACGCTGAAGAGGTCAACACATACTACTTACAGGCGAGGCAGTCTACGGAAAGGTGGCCCAGCCCTCTCGCGTCGACTCGTCTCTGGCCGACAGGCAGAAACCGACACAGAAGACTCGCCGTCTACCTCCCCCGTACATTCTACCGAAAGCATACCCGAAGTCCCGCCTCTCCCAGGGCTTGGGCGCGTTCAGTCTGAACCCGTCAATGGCGCATTCGAGGCGTCGTCCAACAACTTCTCGCGACCACAACCAAGCCGGGCGTCTCCCAACTATGGTGGAGAACGACCCGGTTCAGCGGAGGAGCACCCCAGGTCAGCTTCTACTGAGCCTGTGACACAGGACCGAACTTCGCCTCAGCCTCGACAGTTCCATTCAAGAATCGCTTCGAACGGCCGAACGACAGCACCTTTGCCAGGCTACACCCCTCCGCCACAGCAAGTACCCCAGATCATCGAGACACCACCGCCACAGGAACAGAACAGAGCACCTCAATATCCGCTACCAGAACGTCACTCTTCCCGCCAACCACCGCCTCAACCCCAGCAACAACCTGCTGGTCCCCGTCAGTATCCCCAGTCTCAGCAGCAGCCTTCACAACAACGTCCGCCGCAGCCTCAGCCGCAGCCTCAGCCTCAGCCTCAGCCTCAAGCAGGCCGCCCGAACCGCCATGCGCAAGCCGCACAGAACTCACCGATCAAGCCCTCGCAATCTTTCGATGATCTAGTAGCACAGCCTTCCGCGATGCCTGGCCAGAACAACAGAGTAGACTCATTGTCTATTATACCAAGTGCGCCAGATGACAGAAAGTCCGATGGGAAGTCCAAAGACAAAAAGGACAACCCAGAGGGCGGCCAAAGGAAGACTAGTTGGGGCTGGTTTAGCGGTGATAAAGAAAAGGAAAAAGACAAAAAGGGCGGGAAAGACGCAGAGAAGGAAAAAGACAAGAAGGTCAAGAACAAGCTCAGCAAGCCTCAGGAAAAGGGTCACGATGACACAAGACTGGACCTTCTGCAAACGTCGATACAAGGTGGCGGTCGTGGCCGTGAGAGCGTTGTGTTGGATCGTGAAAGTATCAAGCTTGAAGAGGAGCGGAAGAAAGAGAGTGCCAGAAAGACATCCAGCGAAGGCAAGAAAGAGAAGGAACCCGGACTACTATCCTCCATCTTCGGAGGAGGAAAGAAAAAGGGCGAGAAAGAGTCGTCTCATAAGAAGAACGCCTCCCGTGGATTATCGCCCGAGCCCCCACCACGCATCTTGAAGCCCGATATCGATTACAACTGGACCCGATTTTCAATCCTCGAAGAACGTGCGATCTACCGCATGGCTCACATCAAGCTCGCGAATCCTCGTCGCGAACTCTACTCCCAGGTCTTGTTGAGTAACTTCATGTACTCGTACCTTGCCAAAGTCCAGCAAATGCACCCACAGATCTCAATTGGTAACTCCAAACAAGCGAAACAAGCTCAACAGGCCCAGCAACAGCAACAAGCCGCGCAGCAGAAGAAGGAACAGCAGCAGCAGCAGTTACAGCAGCAAGCCGCTCAACAATCTCAACAACAGCAGTCGCAGCCTGAGGAGTTCGCTCAGTATCAGCGATACCAGCAGGTAAATACTCGCTGACAGCAAGTGTATTAGGAAGACATGCTAACAGATATACCAGCAACAGCAGCAGCAGCAGCAGCAACACGAGCAACAACCAGAGAAATCCAACGAGTGGCCGAGCGTACATCAACAACAAGCCAACGGGGCTCTACAACATCAGCAACAAAACGGACAGCACCAACAACAGCATCAAAGAGGCGCGTCGCAGGGTAATCAATATAACCAGAATCCGCGGGATTCTCACCATTCTAATTATAGTGCGAATGGAGGCGGCGGCAGTGGATATAGCGTTGCAAACACGCAGAATTATTTGGGTCAGTCAGGCAAAGGAGGAGGAGCAGGTTATGCTAATTATTCGGATTCTGATCAGAGTCAAAGGGCTGATGATGATATGTGGTAGAATTTGTAGTGTCATGGAAAGCTGCAGGGCGAGCATGGTTATTTAGCCCGGACCTTTCTACTATTTGAACTACGCTTCTTCTTCTTCTTCTTCTTCTTTTCTCTTTACTACTTAGTTCCTGGGCTGTTTCTCTGTCATATCTTCAAATGTATACTTACTGCTGGTATGTTTTATTGTCTAATACTGCTCCGGGTTATTTGGGGCGCACCGGGGAATTTGGCTAGGGATAGATAGATGGCAAGTACGAGATGGAATGGGACAATGTCTGACGGTCGTAAGATGTGGATATGTAGATAGGGAATCGTATCTGATGTAGTTTGTTCGAAACTAACAGACATTTCATACATACACTGGTAGCAACGTCACTCCTGTTCTCTTGCCTTCTGTTCTACCAAGTACTATACCTTATTATTTGATACTTCTATAGTGTCTGTGCGCGTAATGCCCAGGTTCGCGTAATACCTAGGTAACAACACCACAACCTTATAAGAAAAGAAGCTATAACGCTACTAAAAATCGTAATAAAGTTGCGTAAAGCTAGATTTATACTATATATAGCTTTACAGAAGTTTTAGCTTACTTAGAATATTTTTTAGGGGTATAGATTAACTGCGTTTTAGTTCTTTAGGGTAGAGCTACTAGTGTAACTACTAGGGCTTATATAGAAGCTACAGTATTACTAACACACTTCTAATACTTTATAGCTATCTTAAGAGCTTATAAGGCTTTACGCTTACCCTTTTAGGATAGTTATATAGCTTTTTAAGAGTCGCGAAGCGCTTTCTAACGTTACTTTTTAGCTATCTTTTTAGCTAACTCCTTCCTCTACGCCTCCTAATATCTCTCTTATTTAATACACCTCGCCTTAAGTAATTAAAGCTTATAATAGTAGGTTTACTCCTTTAGCTATCTCCTCTCTACTTTTTAAAGTTATTATTATATAGCTTATTATTATTATAATACTTTATTATCCTAAGCTTATTAAACACGCTTAGGTAACTAAAAAATAGCTCCTCTATAATACCCCTAAGTACTCTTAAGCTATAAGGTATAGGACTTATTATTATACCTTTTTTTAATAGCTAAAGACTCCCTAAGGCCCCTAATCTCTCTTTAGAGGATACTATTTTAAGCTATAATATAGTATAAACTTTATTAAAGCTTCTTAATATCCTTATTACTTTAATCTTTTACTATATAGTATATAATAGACTTAATCTTAAGCTAGTCTTCTCTACTAAGTATAGAAGTTAAGCTTTTATCTAAATCTAATACTTCTTTAGTAAACTTCTTAAGTATAGTATCTAAGTTAGGTAAGTATATACTAGTTACTTTAAATAATCTTTTAATAGGTAGAGGTTTAAAGGTACTACTCTAAGCTCTCTAAAAGAGTAAGAAGAAGTCTCCTTTACTAATATTAAGTAAACTATAGCTTAATTAAAGAAAGTTTATTAGTTTAGATAAATAAGTAGTTAAGAGAGGCTTAAATATCTTAACGTTAAGTAGTTAAAGTGTATAGGTAGTATAAGATAGAAATATAGCTAATAGGATCTTATTATTATAGTAATAATTAATAAAATCTATTATTATATAAGATCTATAGCTATTAAGGAGTAGTAATTAATAGCTAGTTAAAGTATACCTTCTAGTCTCTCTTTTAAAGACTTCTTTAAGCTAAGTTAACCTAATATTATTATTACTCTAACTAGAGGGAGATAAGGTAATAAAGACTAAGTAGTTACCTACTTTAATAGTATCTATCTAGCTAGATTAAATAGCTCTATTAGCTCCTTTAAAGATAAGTAAAGGACTTAGAACTAAGCTATCTAAATAAATATAAGCTAAGATAGTTATCTACTTAGTTAAGCTATCTTAAAGAGCCTAAGTTACTTTTTTTTAGTTATAGAGTACCTTATTAAATACCTACTTTATTCTACTAAGTATTCTAAGTTAAAATCCTTTCTTATCTATATTAAATATATAGGTTAGTATAAGGTTATACTCTACTATCTTTTTATATAAAAGCTTAAAGTATAAGCTATACTTAGCCCTTAAATTAGCTTTATACTATAACTAGTCTATCCCCTAACTATACTAGGCGATAAGGTTATCTAAATGCCTATTTATAAAGCGTATAACCTAGCTATCTAAAACTTCTTTTCTAGCTAAAGATAAAGTAAACTACTATATTATTATCCTTATAGGTAGTAAACGTCGTTTAGTAAGTGTTTTAATATATTATATAAGCTTAAGTTTATATTATAGGTAGAGGGATTAATAGCTAATACTATAGGGTCTTATTTTACCCTAATATCTTTAAGTAAGCGTACGCTAGTTAATATTAAACTTAGCGGCGACTTTTATATATAAGAAATTATCTCCTAGCTTACGTAATTTAATTTCTTTAATTACTTCTTAAATTAGATCTATATTAGTAGAGTTATATCGCGCTAAAGTTATAGTGTTATAGTGTTAGGGGCGGGCATTACGCGAACCTAGGCATTACGCGCACAGACACTGTAGCGTTCTCAAGAAGAGATAGTACAAAGAGCGTTATTTGTCTGAGTTGCAAACGGTGAAAAGAGATGGGGTAGTGGAGGAGTATATATGAGACTGCAGTAAAGCTTTAGAGTTGTTCATCTACCCACCCATTAGGCCTGTACAAGAGCCCATTAGATGACCAGGGATACCAGATACAGAAAGGCGAACATCATGAGGACCAGCAAACCGCAGAAATCCAAGCAACGTAGCAAGAAACCTCAGGACGATCCAGAGGAGAGTGACCATGAGATATCGAAAGTAAGGAAAACGAACACAGATGTAGGCGAAACTTCTACGACGACGGAACGTCAAGTAGATGAAGAAGAAGCAGAGGGAGAAGAAGCAGAGGAAGAAGAGCAAGATAGTACAGAGGATTGGAAATCAGTAGATGGAGATGAAGATTTGTCAGATGCAGAAGTACCCCAGGCACTCCGAGAAGAAGACAAACTTGTACGCCAACTCGAGGGCACTGATGCCGTAGATGGAGGCACTGATAAGATCATCAGCGGAAACGAGAACGAGAACGATAGTGACGAGGTCATTGAACCAGCCAGTACTCCTCCCTTATCTGAGGCCCAACAACGAGACCAAGCGCTCGCAGCCATCAGAACAAACTGGAACATCCAACACGTCCATGAGATGCTGACAACAGGTACATGGTTGACAGGTGAACTCAAGACTGAACTTGCCGACGACGACACCTGGGAATTAGCAACTCTTCTTGACTTCCAGCGGCTATCAGAGCAGACTAGAGGTATGAGCGACAAGACGATAGAGCAGATCATTCGACTCTGTAGAAAAAGGATGAACACAGGGGGAGATTTACCGAGGGGTAGGAAGAGACATGAGAAAGAAAAGAATTTGCGCCACGATATACGCACGCTACTCAAAGAAGACTGGACGAACTCGGACAGCGGCAAAGAGACGATAGCGGTGGCGAAAGACGGCGGAGATAGATCAGGATCCAAGAAGCGGAAACATGCCGAGATCACGAAACAGAGCGAAGGAGGCAAACCAGAACAGGAAGAAGGTGACGATGGTTCTGCCGAGGGCGCGCGTAAGAGGTCGAAACAGAGAGAGCAGCAGGAGCAGCCCATATTACCAGAATCACCAACCAGGATCCGTACTCCAAGACAGCGAAGCCAAGCTCTTGAGCGCATCCACAGGAACTGGGGCATCACTTTGCTTCTCGATATGTTCCCAAGACGCCTTGCTGGACTAGGTGCGACGAGCGATGCTGATCTCGAAGACGCAATTGTCGCGGGTCTGCTTGATCTATCCAACCTTTCCAACACAGCAGAGCAAGCTGCGGCAGTCAGGCAAGCGATTAGAAACCAGATGGAGTTTATAAGCCTCGATGTTGGAAGTATGCTCACCCTCTTTGAATCAGTTGCCACGATACTCTTTCCAAGAGAACGATCCGAAAGCAGTACCCCTGGAAGACTGTCAGCTCAGCATCCAGTTAACCAAACACGGGCAGAAGCAGCTACATCGAACCTCAGAGCGCAGCTACAAGTAGACGCTCCACGTGTAATGTATGGACAACCACCACAACTCCCTGCCGCCCCACGTGCCCTCACCATTGCTGGACCAACTGCCACCGCATCGGAGCTACGAAGAGCCCTTAGCGATCTTGATGCCAGAGATGCTGAGGTCTCGATGCTCCAGTATAGACGCAGGCTCGCTGTTCTCCGTGATAGTGGTGTTTCTACGGAAGTAGAGGAGACTCAACTGGCAGTCGCGACGAGCCTTATAGATCGTACTACAGCGTGGGCAAGGCTCGACCGCTTGCGATAGCGTTTTCGGGAAGTACGGAGGGGAGAAGATAATGCTGAGCAGCGGGAACAGAGGGTAAACGCTGGGGACGCAGAACAACAGAGAAGGGGGGACGGGGCTGGTAAAGGGCACGGAGAGGGCAATGGGGGTGACGCGGAGGGTAATGCTGGAGGCAATGGAGACAGATAGCGATATGAGACTGAAAACAGTAGTCCCATGCGCGGGTTACGATACCGAAGAGATATCGTAGCTACAAAACGTCCGCAAATTTGACACGGAGGGCGAAGGAAGACACGGGATAGAGACCATAGGGAGGATAACGGAGAAGATCGCAGCGAAAAGAGATGGTGTAGTCGTGAGAGTCCAGCAAGTAACTAGAATGCACGTCATATGTTAGCAAGTCTGAGATGACGTGAAAATGAGTTGATCTTTGTGTCATTCCTCGTATGAAGCAGTAAGCTTTACAGCTGGTTCATGAGCGACAATTATGCTCAAACGCGGCTGCCATAATAACGCTGTGCAACTCCGCTTCATTTGTGACAATTCCAGCGCATGGTCATAAAGCCAACAGCTCTTTCAACGTCGTATCTTGGTTCTCATCAACCTTGCAACGAGCGCGTTTCAAATTCACGTAGTTACCCCGTCAGTGGCTCGAAAGTCCAGTCATATCGGTATCTTCCATCTCTGCAGACGACGGAGGAGTCACACCGCCAGAAGCACTTGAGGAGGTGGTTCTATCGCCAGCGTACTTCTGCTGGAGGTCTCGGAGGATCTTCTGGCCTTGTAGAAGCGAGTCTCGCTGGCCGACCAGTTCCTTGCGTTGATTGTAGCGCTGAGGAGACTCAGCGAGAAGGCGAACAGCGTTGTTGTAGCCTAATATAGTGTTAGTAGCAGTAGTGCAAGGATCGGAGCATTCTTACTCTCGCTGCCGTTGTTGAGACCTAGTCCGTTCTCAAGCTCATCGCGGAGTTGCGTACGCAATTGCTTAAAGAACTTAGACTCAATGCGCATACAGATAGCGTCGTGGAAACGACGTGCTGCTAGCATGTAGTAGGTTGTGACTTGGGCCACAACGCTGAGCTCTACCACATATGGCTCATGATTCAATACCTCCATACTCCTAGCATCCTTCTTCAATTTTTCTTCTTCTTGAGGGGTAATTAGCCTTCCTGTCCGCTTAGACCTCTCAGCCTTGTAGATACCAAGGCGTGCCTTGAATCGATGCTGGCGGTAATAATCTAGAACAGCCTCTTTTTCCTGTTCAAAGATCTCGTTATGGAAGATATAAGGACCCTCTTTCTCGTCGTTCAGACTCTCATTGGCCATAGTAGTGCGTTGTTGATTGAAGTTCAGGCCCACCATCTGTTCCACAATCTGCCAAGCGGTTCGGTAGAAAGTTGACCCCTCATATTTGGAAAAGTGCTTGTGGAATAATGCCTTAATCTGAATAGCAATCTGACCTTCAAGCGCGTTGAAGAAGTCGTTGAGCGGCCGTCCCCAATGTTCAAGAGACTCGAGCATTAGATTGTCAACAACACGAGGCTCAATCTGTCCTGGAACCTTGCTCTGGGAATTCTCCGCGAGATGCTGCGCGACCTGGTCGAGATTGAATGTCTTCCTCAATTCACCAAGCTCTGAGCTTGGGGCCGCGGACTTTGGGAGACGACGGCTGGGTGTTTTTGCCGGCGATGGACATGGAGTCTCATCAAGCCTTCGCTTCTTCGTGGGGGTTTCGGGATTGCTGCTGGTTGGGGTGTAACGACAAGTGTTGTCTTCATCCTCCTCCTCATCGTCGTCGTCTTCAACAGGAATGGCCTTGCTAGCTGAGCTGCCAGGTTGGGCGCCGAGCACATCCATGTAGACGGTCACATCTCGTTCTCCTCTCGTGGCCATGGTAGGCTTCATGCTTGTTAGAGCGTCGAAAAATGACTTCTGTGACGCCTTCCAAGCATTGCGCCATGCTTTACAGGGGAACTCGGCCTCTAACTCTTTGCGTACATCTTGAGAGAAGTCGAGCACTACGTCCGCAATCATCCGAGAAGCGTTGTGAGTTGGTGGATCTGGAAACTGTTGAAGATCAGTGAGGACCTGCTCTAGTCTGGTATTGATCTCCTGGTCGATGATGGGGAGCTTCTTGGTAATCTGCTCCGCGAGCTTCCCGGAAAGAAAGCGTTGCAAGTTCAAGGTACCAAAGCGATGACCGTAGTTTACGAACTCTGTCGCCCAAGGCTCTCCTTGGCTGAAGAAGTTTTGCTCTAGGATCCGAGCCTGCTGATGGGTGAGACCTTGATCGATTTCGTCCTGACCAAGGTTCTTGACGACGAAGTATCCGTGGCCTAGTGCGAAGCGCTGTTGATCAAACACTGCCTTGAGCTTTTCGTAGCGGGACCCTGGCGGCAAGCGGTCCGGTTTGGTGAGCACGCCTAGGAACGTTAGCGATGAGTGCAATAGAGGGCATCATACATACCAATACACCGGTCTGTGGCATTGAGCTTTCGCGCAATTCCACCAGCAGTCGAGTTCGCAATATCGTTCTCCAGCGAGCATGTCACTAGGATGAGGGCCTCTGAATCCTTGACATAGTCCGTCACTAGATCGTGAACGAAGTCGACTAGAAACTCCGACTCCGACGATTCTGCTTGACCGATGATGCCTGGTAAGTCATAGAAGCTTAAAGCAGGGAGATCCGGATATGTGATTGCGATGACCACGACGTTTGGGCTGAATTCGCAGCTTTTGTAGTCGCTGAGCGCGCTGACGGGTACTCGAAGGAACTCTTTGTAATCCATCATAGGATTTATAATCGCTGTTTGAGCGCGTGCGATTAGTCCTTCGAGTTGGCCAGGGTCGTCCGTGGATGCGAAGTGTGTGTCGCTTGGCTTAGGCATTTGCACCCATCCGGGAAAGCGGCCTAGATTTGCTCGACCTTTCTTACTATCGTGGCCATACCCCCGGCGCAGACTGACTGTTGCGCTCCAGCCGGCATGGATGTTCTCGGAAGGCTCCAGCTTGATGAAAAGCGGACATCTGGTACACGTATCGGTCGAGCGAGGGGTCTTGATGCCTGATATTGCTTCAATTACCGACGATTTCCCTGTAGATTGTTCGCCTGGGAAAGCATGTCAGTGGGATGATGACTGAATGCCATGCGACGCAACATACCTAGCACGATACACTTCGGCAGAGGGATCTCTAACATTTGCAGACCCAGTCCTTCTAGCCGGCTGATAGTTGCTATGGCATCTTTGACATGGATACCAAGCGGGTCGATTTCGCCGGATGTGGTTGCATTGGAAGTCTGCGGTGTATCTGATCTCTTGTTAGTTACTTCGACGATACGACCTTCTAACACGTAGCTTACCATCCTGACCAACCAGATGGAGTGGTTCGAGGCCTGCACTCAGACGCGACACGTCATCGCGGTCAGACAGACGCTGTGGTTCTTGCGGAGGTGAGTGAGCGTTGCCTTCCATGGGCGCGTCCGTAAGTGTGCCATCCTCGCTGGGCAAGACCGGCTGCTTGACCTCGCCGTTGCGTGTACGACTTCTGGTGGCGCCTACCATGATTTCGATCTTGATTGATTGATTGTGGCAGTAGGGTTGGACGGGAGAGTGGAGGTACGATCAAAATTGATAGTGACAACGCGCGCGCCAAGACTCCGCGTGAACTAAGCAATACGCGACGACACGGATGCCTAAAGCGGGGGTTGAAATTAATACGCAGAAACGGGAGGAAGGGCAAAGAAGCTTGTGGAAGAGCAATGGGACGGGTGAGTGTAGGTGAGATATCGCAATTGGGACAGTGAGCGCTGATTGTGTGATACATACCGTTGCAGCGGTGAGGAGCATGGCATGACTGTAAAAAACAGCGGCGCCCTGTAAAATATTGACACGACAAAGACAACTAATGATGAAAGCATAACGAGAGTAAGGGTGCTCAGACTTGTTAGACAAGCTGATGGATGTATTGCACAAGAGCGAAGTGGAAAGAGGAAAGGTAGGTCAGCCGCATCTCATACTGCTATCACCTGCAATAGACACGCATTCTGATAATGCTTGATATCCAGGACAAGTGGGATGAGTTTGGCATCTTTGTAGTTGGGATCGTGCTTCACTTCGCATACAAGAGCGGCGTGCGATGCGCATCGTTTTGACGGGTGATTTGGAGCTGTATCCTTGGGCTTACCTGCTTCCGAGAAGCACTCGTATACGGAATAGCATGGAGGTACATGGAGGTTAAACTAGAGTGTTGCATAATGATTCGGGTGGTGAATGATGAGGCGTGGCAGGAGACTTGACGGAAGAAGATGGTCGCGGCGGTCCCGGGATTCGCCGCTAGCGCCAAAGCAGCAAGGGTCCTCAAGAAATTCCATCGAAGCACATCGTCACCGGTGGCTATCGTCCGACCACGAGCTCGCCCACACCCTCTTGCCCGCCCTCGGAATCGCCCAACGCCCGCCTCTCGCCTTATTAATACATAATGGATCATTCGCGCGATCCCTGTCCCTGGGTCATTCTCAATGACTTTGGTGGTGCCTTTGCCATGGGTGTATGTCCCCCTCGGGCGCAGTGTCTTCCACCCATTACTAACAGCGGAGTAGGCTGTTGGAGGAGCAGTATGGCATGGTGTAAAAGGCGTAAGTGTGGCCTCGCTACCTCGAAGACATGCGCTTACCAGCCTGTAGTTCCGCAACTCGCCCTACGGCGAGCGACGCATCGGTGCCATCACCGCGATCAAGGCCCGCGCCCCCGTTCTCGGCGGAAACTTTGGTGTTTGGGGAGGGCTTTTCAACACATACGACTGCGCAGTCAAGGGAATACGGAAGAAGGAAGACCCATGGAATGCCATCATCGCAGGCTTCTTCACCGGCGGATCGCTCGCAGTACGAGGAGGCTATAGGTCGATGCGGAACGGAGCGATATCGTGTGCCATCCTGCTGGCTGTCATTGAGGGCGTATCAATTGGCTTCAACCGCATGATGGCCGACAACACAAGGCTCGATGCCCCTCCACCACCACCGAGCGATGTCGGCGCAGGATCTGGCGGCGGCGGCATGGCTGTGGCCGCATAAAACACTTTCGATTCACGATTTATACCTGTTCAGAGCGGACCGTTATTACGCCAGGGATGGGCAGCAACATGTCTGGGCAAGCGGTGTTTTTGGGATGTTTGGCATATACCGCAGGCAGGTTTCGGCAGCGGGCGGCGTTCACACTCTCCTCAGCTTTGTGCTATATCTGTATCATACACGCGACACGACTTGTACAACATCTGGAGGCGTCTCTAGAAGAAAGCATGAGTGTGCGCAAATCACAAGATACGACACATCTCAATGTCCATTAGCCATTGCGCATCTACGCTATTGATTCCGAGCTTACCGCAATAGTTCAAACTCAGATTCAGACTAAAATAACTCGATGACATCATCAGGCCCACCCATCAGGAAACAAACTCTCGAGTTACCTCAGGCCGGGTGCATGCTGCGGCTTTTGAGACGATTCCCATGCCTTGAGCGCTAGGGCATACGCGTGGAGAAGCCGCTGAAGGTAGCCAGCCATAGCTGCAGATTGAGGCTAGCCCCTGCTAGTCAGAGTGGCTGACGAGAACGCATTGACCGCCCTTCTACCTCGAATTACTGCAACTTGCCGTCCTTTCTGCTATCATGACACAAGACGACCATGCTGCTTCTACGCGTCCTAACATCACGAAATCCATCTCATCCATCTCACATTTCCCGGGCCCGCTACTCGTTTGTTGAATAACACCAATCACATCTCCAAAGGCTTTCGCTCTTTTGAACGCAATAATGGCACCACGAAGAACGAAGAGTGTCAACGGGAACATCGGAATCATTATGCGTAATTGGCACATTCAACCTTTTGAAAAATGTCTGCCGAAAACACTATGGCCCAACAACCAGCCATCGACTGACTGGAATGATGAATTCATCACACTCTTGAGCCAAATTTCATCAATACCCACCGCCACCCTTCCGGGCTTCAAAAAAAGATTACGGAAAGCCGTCCAGATACGCCAAGAGAAGAACAGCTCTGCGATTGGCAGACAACCATGGGCCAAGGACGTCGACTTGAAAAATGTTTTGAAAGAATATGAAAGAGAAGCCGAGAAGCCAAGAGCTGAGGAAACACAGCCTGTATCGCGGTTGAAAGAAATGCTTGTCAATCGTACTGCTCGCCAAGCAAGCATCCAGGTACCCAAAACACCCATGAACCACGAAGATGAGGACGAAGATGAAGAAGAAGAAGGATCTTCCGAACCCCTCGCCGGTGGAAAATACCAGTATCTTAACGGCGTCAAACCCGTGAAGGTGAACTTGAACCCTGAAGCATCTGCTGCAAAAAAGCCCACGCGGCCAAAACCGGCAACAAGAGGAAAGCGACGAAAGGCAGACGAGGAAGCATTGCCGGATCCCCTTGCAGCAGAACTTCCGAGTCAGGTGCACCAAGATCCGGATCCCCGGGTACCGGATGATACTGGTTTTCTTTCGGATCTTGATGGTGATGAGGTGGACTCGGAAGGAAGGAAGAGGAAGAAGAGATTGTCGAGACTCCAGCAAGAAAGAGTCAGGGAGCCGCATTGGCAGATTAATTTGGATACTATTGCTGTCGATGTTCCGGGTCTGGACAATAGTATCGATACTCCGACTGTTTGTAAAGAGGCCAAGGGCCCTTCGGTTATCCGTGGAGATGATGTCGAGGATTTGATTATGGGTGATGGGGGAGATGTGACCATGAAGGACATGGAAGATATGCCTGGCTTCGATGCGGAAGACGTGCGTATTCATACCGGACAAGACATCATTATGGATGACAGAGAGGACGTGGAGTTGGAATTAGAGAATTTGCCCGATATACCGGAGAACGCGACGGTAACGGAGAGAAGGGAGATGGAAGAATTGAGGTTGAAGATGGAGCAACGGGTGTGGAGGATCAAGGTATTGAGAATCAAAGAGAGGGAGTGTGGTGGTAGGGAGGCGGCTGAGCAGGATGAGGATAACGCGAATAAGGAGAACGATGTGGCGAACAAGAGTAGGGTGTTGAGAAAACGAAGGGGGAAGTAGCAGTTTGAACACACCCTTGACTTTAGTGGGCGAACTCACGTGGAATTTGAGTCTGACACACCCTCTGACGAGATGTCCATAAAGAGCAGAGGGATCAAATTTGTAGGAGCATACGAGAACAGTTCGACCGAATTATTCAACGACTGTATTGGACATCTACCTACTGACGATTGCCATCATCGTCTGGCAAAGATTATCACCATATATCCCAAAAATCATGTAAACTACGCGTCCAAGTCATGTTACTCTACAACTTCGCCGTCTCCCTCTTCAAGATGGGATCGACCCACTTCTCCCACCCCTTCTGTACACCGCCGTTCTGCCAGGCTTTCTGGTTTATCGGCAGCTGGTTGACCCAGCGCATGATATTCTCGTACACATTGCCGTCGTACATGCCCAATGCGCTGCAGAGACTCGCGTCAGAAAAGTCCCATGCGTCCGTCAATGCAATCGCCTCAGGCAGTAGCTGATCGAGTAGGTCGTTGACCAGTGAGCGGACGAGATCGAGTTGTGTTGTAGTGAGATAGGGAGAGTGCTCATGGGCTGTCTCGACGAAGGACAGGGCGTCGACTGTTCGTGGGTTTATAATAGTAGAGAGGGCGAAGAGCGAGCGCGTTCGGTTCAGAAGGGTGCGAAGGCTGTAGGACGCAGTATCAGGAAGACTTGAGATGGTGTCAATGAAGGACTTGAGGATAAAATATTCAATGTGAGCTCGTGAGGCGGAAATAAGCAGCATCATGTGCTCGTTCCACGCATCTGCGGGCAATTTGCTCGAAGCTCGAATAGCCGAATGCGCCTTGATGACTTGACGATGTGCGCGGTCGCGGTAGATTGCAAGCTGTACATCCGGGTCGAGAAACTGCGTTCCGGATGCGCTGCACGGGATGTTGGGGTCTCCAACGTCAGTCAGGTATTGTACCTGCGGCTCGATTGGCTCGCCGTCTTGTAGACGGTCAAGTTGCTTCAGCAGGTGTCGTCCGACTTGCTGCCAAAGGACATAGTTCTCGCCCTCGAACGTTGCGCCACCTGTGAGAGCACCAACAATATCCGGTAGACCGGATACAGACATATACCCATGACCACCACATAGCTTGCGCGCGTCTTCGGCACCATCAGCCGCCTCAGATGTGACGTATGCCTTCATCCCTGCGGTCAGCGCGTGAACAGACGGCAGGAGAGAGTGATCATTCTCGCTCTGCATCTCGCGGAGTTTGTTGTACTGGTTATCGCAGACCCGCGAGCCGAAGAACATTGCATACGTCTTAGCAATCATGCTCATGAGACGGAAATGCTGATGCTTGTACTGGAAGATGCTCGCTTCAGTGTTCAACGCATCGGCAGGGCCGAGGCCTTGTTGTCGCACAACGGAGTATCGTGTCGCAATCGTCAGTGCTTGCGCGAGTTGTACGGTAAAGATGCCGGGCATCCTGCCGCGAACAAGCAGCATGACGGAGTAGGAGAGCTTGGCGCGGAGGGGGTCTTTGGTGAATGTGCCGTCGCGTACGAGCTGACTGTGTGCCATGAGCATCTGCGATCGAGGTATGCGGACTTGGTCGAAAGAGGCGAAGCCATTGTCTGCTTCGTTGTAGCTGGTATTCTGTCAGATCTACAATGATTGATGTCTTATGCGACGAGGTTACTCACCCGAGCTTCAAGCCAACGTCACCCATCTTGATGCCAGGCATTGGCTTGCCATCCTCTAGCGATCGAAGTTGCACAAGGAAGATATGCGGGCCATTATCTTGACTACCGACGATGAGTCTAGCCATGACTGCGCCGTGTGTGGTCGAGAAGCCCAACCCAGCAGGCCAAAACTTCGTTGATGAGATTGTTGGCGAATGAATGACAAATTCATCTCTATCAAGGTCAAAGGTCGCAGTGGTTTCGATACCTCGAACGAACGAGCCATGGCCAAGTTCAGTCTGCGCATATGTACCGAGTATCTTGCCGGATCGAGCGAGCGGAAGCCACTGTGCCTTTTGTTCTTCTGTACCGTTGTGCTCCATTGCAGGCTCAAACAGAACAGCTTTGTGGCCGAAAGGACTATCAGCAGTTAGCTCGACAATCTGGTACTATTTCTGCAATGACCTACCTCGCGTTCACGAGATTGTTTCGAGGAGTAATCCATACAAAGTACTCATGGTTATGCTCGAGCATATCGTCAAGACATACCTTTCCCATCTCAAGACCTTGCTCAAACAGATCCTCGCGTGAGGTTTCCGAGTAGCATCGCGGAAGTTTCGTACTATCAGAGGTACCGAGTGCTTTTTCAACCCGCTTGAAAGCAGCTCGTCGCTCCTTGACAATGCGTTCGCTGGCAAGCGGATTAGTAGAGAGACAGCAAAGGGTTTGTACATTGAACATACTTTCCCCAGAGCAGACATGTCAGCTCAAACGTATCGATGGATCTGGACGCTCTTGCGTTCTGTATCAGCGTAGTCTGCGCGTTCTTCGCCATGTTGACTGCTATAACTCGAGGAAAATCTAGAACTCTGTGGGCAGATAGAGCAGATTCGATTGCTGAATCGACCAAGGCCACAGCTCCTATAACCAGCCGTTCACAACGGGCTTTCCGCATACATGATGGTCTGTATTTCACGATCCTGCCGCGGAACATTCGCTATCCATGCACGTCCTTCACTGTAGCATACGGACACATTAGCCCCCTGTCCAGTTTTGTGTGAAGGACGTGCATTGGCCATCAAATCAGATACTGTCAGAACGGTCGTTCCTTATTCGACCGATGTGAATCTCAACTGTGCCTCCGTGGCGTGGGCATCCCGAGCAGAAATAGCGCTTGGATACATCTCCAGGATGCTCTCTCCAGAATACGGATGCATAGTCGTCATACTCACTAGACGCAATCCGCGGCCTTCCGTTTGGCATATAGCTAATACAGTACGTTTGTTGATCAAAGGGCCCTTTGAGGTCCTGTCGGACAGCTTGAAGCCGTTCAATCCAAGATGGACAAACGCCATAAGTTTGAGCGTACGGGCCGTGTTTTGCTGCCTCGGAAAAGCAGTTGAATGTGAAGGTGGTGCCATCACTATCCTCATAGCTATGCTCGGAATCGTTGTCCAGCTGGATAATGTCGCCAATATTCAGGATTGAAGGACGCAGGCCGTGTCCGCAAGGGCGCCCCTTGGTGGCGTTGTCGCGTGGAAAACGTCCTCATATTTAGGTGTGTCGCCAAATCGCGTGTCTTCTGTGCTTGAACTAGATCTGTCCCGCGACAACTTCTCGGGGATTAATGCGATATGCGACACTGTTCGACAAGTCTATTTATCATAGACGATGACAACCAAGATATCTAGGTATGGCAGAATCAGTGTTCCTCATCTCCCCCCATACTGTATTTGGAAAAGGTCGTGCGGCCAAGATTGGCGTGACATGAATGGGCTTTCTCTTGTTCCATAGTAGAAAGAAGGCCGCGTATTGTCCAGAGCTGAGGCAGTATCAATTCGACATTCTTCAGGGGCGTACTCCACTGCGATATCAGCGCTACACCCACCATTATGCGAACTGGTACAATCTCAATACTGTGCGCTACGGGACGAGGGAGCGGTATCGCAAACGTCCGATATGCCGCTATGGCTGCAGACGCATGGTAGTTGAGAGACATCTAGATGCCAAAGTCGTGGTATGTAGCGATGCGGAGGACCGCGGGCAGCTTCGACCGCGCGGGCCACCGTGTTACGCCCCAAGTCGTTCCCGGTTAGCTTGCCATGCAATTCGCCGAGGCGACGTGTGCGGAAACAACTGCCGCGCATTTTCACCCGAACTGGCCACGCTCTGCAACACCAACAGCCATCGCGTTGCTTCCCGGTTTTGTCTGTTCTATGCCTCGTCCCTGGTTCGTTGAAAATTTCCCTCGAAACCTCCGAAGATCGTCGGTGATGCATGTAAGCCAGGGCTGTTTCAACATTTCGTATGCGGCATGCATGTCATCAGTTACTCATCGCCAACAACAGCTGATTGAGGTCGCGATCACCTAGACCTGATGGGTGCCATTGGGTGCGCACAAGGAGTCTTTTCAAGCTTTTTGGTATTCTTAATCGCCAATTCCATGTGGAGCGCACCGTATCCATGACTTTCTCCGGCTTTTGCCCTTTCTCGGACATCGGACTTAACAACTATTAGTTCTAGACTCGTTATACCCTCCGGGGTTTTCTGACAGCTCTCTGATCCCCATCATGATGACGCAGTGGTGTATCTCTGCCTGTCGCTTCTGCGGAGCTTGCGGCATTTTCATTCGTGGATCCGAGTAAATCGCACGCTGGCAGCATACCAAGCAGGGGTTGTCTGCAGCACGCATCGTGGTGGGATACTATAGCCATGATTAAGAATAAGTCATCTTGAGGTCATGACATGTCGTACAAGGA
Source organism: Alternaria dauci (assembly GCF_042100115.1). Classification (NCBI taxonomy): domain Eukaryota; kingdom Fungi; phylum Ascomycota; class Dothideomycetes; order Pleosporales; family Pleosporaceae; genus Alternaria; species Alternaria dauci. Next base: position 4,978,595 of record NC_091272.1, read on the forward strand.
CTGGCGCTTTTAACCCACAACGTGGGACCTGCCAATATTTGTAAGGGGGTGTATCCCAAACTTCATTCTAGAACAAATCCTCTAATTCTGTACCGAAATCATGGCGCCCGCTGAACCAAACGCAAAGCCTTTTGAAATCTTGACTACCGAAGAGCCGGATTTCCCGGAAGAGCGAGAGGGATGGAAAGGATACATCGAGTGGGAACGATACCCGGAAAAGAAGAAGAAGGCGGCGGAGATCCTGGCGAAATATGACTTTCCCGTACCTCCCGAGTTCCAGATGAAGCCGTTGCCCGACACCAATCCGGTCCTCGAAGGTGTGCGATGGAAATACTACCACTATGCCTTGGGCAAAACGACCAAGGATCTTCCAGCCATCTCATGGGAATACGTCAAGAAAGAGAAAAGCGAGGACATGATTCATGTCCTGCAATTCCCTTACAACGGAGAGCCGCAGCGAAAGCGCCTGGTTGAGAATCCGATTACTCCCAACAAAGACCACTTCATCCGAAACCATGGAGGTGTTCCTGAGATTGATCCAGAGAAGTACTTTTTTGAGGTCGAGGGTCTCGTCAACACGCCAAAGAAGATTACATTGAAGGAGCTTCAAGACGAAAGCATCTTCCCGCGCATGGAGACGTGCGTTACTTTGCAATGCAGTGGTACCCGGCGTATTGAACAAATCCACGACTACCCAGGAGACGGAGATGAACTCATTAATGCTCCTTGGGGAGAAGGTGCCATCGGAACTGCCCGCTACGTAGGCGTCAGTCTCAAAAAGGTCCTCAAGTACTGTGGGTTGAAGCCAGAAGGAAAGCACGTGGAGTTCTTTGGCGCCGATACCTACTTCAAGAAGGGCCAGGTGTACAACTATGCCGTCTCGGTGCCGACTCGCAAGGTGAAGGTCAACGAGGTTATGCTTGCTTGGGAGATGAACGGTGAGCCACTACCGGCCATCCATGGTTTCCCGCTTCGTGCTGTCGTGATGGGCTACATTGGTGCCAGGAGCTGCAAATGGCTAACCCGCATCAATGTCATCGATGCTCCTTCCATGGCTCCTGTGCAGATGAAGGAGTATCTATACTACACCCCACAGAATGGCAAGCAGAACGTCACATACAGTAACGGTTTCAGCATCCAGACGATGCCTGTTGCCAGTGCAATCATGACGCCCATCGACAAGGATGTCATCGTCCATGATGGTAAGATTCGTATGACTGGTTGGGCATATAGCGGCAGTGGTTGGCCTGAAAGAGTCGAAGTCAGTAATGATGGAGGCGGCGTGTGGTATGAAGTACCGTACGAGAACTTGAGCAAGAAGTACTACCACGCCTGGCGCACATGGTGGATCGACATACCAGTCGACGCGGAAGGATGGCTGTAAGTCTCGCACGTCGAAATGTTTACTGCACAACACTAATGATGATTAGCGAGTTCTGCGTACGTTGCTGGGATGATGCTTTGAACACGCAACCAACTTTTGTGCGAAGTGCATGGAACTGGGATCTTCACGTAACCTCATCTTGCCAGTGAGTATTTCCCATCTGGGTATTCTTGCCTGTTTTCAAAAACACGACGCTAACGTTTCTTGCAGTCGTGTCAAGCTTTACAGTGTCAACAAGACCAAGCCGGCAACTCAAAAACGCCTCAAGCAACTCGAAGATCACGGAGCCTCGCTGTTGCCCATCACCAGACCTTTACCGTTTGACCTCCAGACGGATGAAGAATACTTAGAGGAGATGAAGAAGATGGGAGGTCGCGATCCGGAAGAGTAAGCTGACGGAAGACAATTATGTGTCTTTGGTTGCTAAGCAGAATGGGTTTTAAGCAAGGCTTGATATACGAACTGGATTACGGTGCATACTAGGGCCAAGTACTGGCCAAGTAAGACATATTGATATAATGAAGATATTCCTCTGTCCTTGAAAGACAACCATGATGGGTAGGTCATCAATTAAGTGAACACAGGCTAGACAGCAGCATTTCGCCACATTGTACTGACAGTCTATCTGAGCCTTGCCAGTCTCGGGGTGCATGCAGTCATTGAATGAATGGGGTACAGTCCCGCGAATCCAGCCTAGTCAGTGAAGGATTGCGGCGCGGTTAAGACACCTGCATGGCCCCACCTACGGCCACCAGCGAGAAAACCATCTTGACAGCAGCTCCCCACCATTTTGGGTTTCCAACAATGTACGCTGCAGTTTTTATCTTTGTGGTAAGCTCACAGGGCGAATTCATTTAATGACAACAGAGTTGGTGGCGCAAACTTATCCTAGCAATATCAAGGGCCACTGTCGAATGTGCCTGGCCACATTGACACATCCATGCTGCATAAAAAGCGCTGCTCCTGCATTGCAGTGCAGTAGACCTGCAGAAATGATCGGAGTCCACGAAAAAAAGGCAGGAGCGGGCAGATGGTTAAAATTTTGGTGGATTTTGTGGAGTATATATGTAACAGTATCCGCGCATGTCAACGGTATGACACCCGCAAGCGCCCGGGGCCGTGAATCTTACTGCCCACGTGGTCGCTATTGGATATGTTCGAAGAGTCTGTAGTATATCGATTCTTCCACCGGTAAAGCACCAGATCGAAGGCATCATAGTGTCTAATGTACCCAGGTGAGCCGTGACGGCTCGAGCCGCTATAAGTATCGTGTAGGTATGGCGATGGACCATAGGCCAACTCCGGCACTTTCACCTTCTGTTTTCTATAACTTCTCTTCTTTCCATACACGATGCACGTGTTTACTCGTGTCTTGGCTCTGGCTGTGGGCGTAGTCCCATTCCTTGCGCAGGCAGCACCACTTGCAGCCCGCTCTTCCGACGATGTGCTCGCTGGGCGATACATCGTTCAGCTCATGCCAAACGTTGATGTCGCAACGATCACTGCTCATCATAAGAAGATTCGCAGTATAAGGCGTCGAGATGACGTCAGCGTGGCCGCGAGTATCGACCGAGAGTACGACTTTGGAGACTTCAAGGGTTACTCAGGATCGTTTGACCCAGCTGCCATCGCTGAGTTGGAGGCTATGCCTGAAGTTCTTCACATTGAGAAAGACTCCATCATGTACACTACGGCTCTTGTAACACGTATGTGCCTTGTATCCTCCAGCAATCAGCCAAAACCCTTCCATCTTCAGAGTATATTGCTAACGACTAGCAGAGAACACCGCACCGTGGGGTCTTGGACGCATCTCGTCAAAAGCGAAAGGTGCTAATAGCTACATATATGACTCAACTGCTGGTTCGGGCACCTACTCATATGTGGTTGATAGTGGAATTCGTACAACTCATGTCGAATTCGAAGGTCGCGCGTCCTGGGGGTTCAACGCGGTCGGCACCGACAATACTGACACCTTTGGTCATGGCACCCATGTAGCCGGTATTATTGGTGCGAAGACCTACGGCGTCGCCAAAAAGACAAATCTCATCGCGGTCAAAGTCTTTCAAGGCGAGACGGCATCTACGTCCACTATACTGAGTGGTTTTAGCTGGGCGGTGAACGATATCATCACCAAAGGCCGACAGGCTTCTGCCGTGATCAACCTATCGCTTGGTGGCCCGGCGTCTTCAACCCTGGACAGGGCCGTAGCAGCAGCATTAAACCAAGGCGTGTTGGCTGTCGCCGCTGCGGGTAACGACAACCAGTCGGCGGATACTCAATCTCCATGCCGCGCTCCCGAGGCTCTCTGCGTCGGAAGCGTCTCATCGAATGATGCCCGTTCGTCTTTTTCCAACTACGGATCTGCCATAGACATCTGGGCTCCTGGATCAGATATCCTATCCACATGGCACACTTCAGATACAGCCACATCAACACAGAGTGGTACCTCAGCATCTGCGCCGTATGTGTCTGGACTAGTGTCCTATATCCGTGGTCTTGAGGGATTGTCCATTGGTCCAGTGGTCAAGGCAAGAGTTCTGGCTTTGGCCACATATATACCCCCAGTGTGCACGTTTGATCCAGCGAGCGGACAATACACCTGTCCTGACTTGTCGAAGGAACCCAGCGTAGTGGCATACAATGGAAATGGACGCTGAAAGTTTAGCTGGAGGATCTGTTGCGTAAACAGACGAGTCGATAAGACAATGCCGTCGCGGTGGGTTTGCGAAATGCAGGTGTAGCGATATAGCTCCGCTTTGGCCTCGCAGACTTCCAAGGTTTGCTTGCAGCTCGGTGTTCCCCTCTGGGGAAATAGCGGGACCGAGCGAGCGTGTTAGCGCACCTTGGCGATTAAGCGGCGCTGTCGGAGACTGGTGTCTCCGATGACGTGCACTGGCCTCGTTCTCTCCAATCCACCTGCAGATGCCATAACTTCTTTCCGTATCCTCTACCGTAGTCCACGTCAATGCATTTCATTCACGCTGAGGCTATTCTGCGTTCGGTACCAGCTTTTCTAGACCATCGTTAATGGCTTCCTTGGCTGGCATGCCTCGATCCATGTGCTTCTAGTAGCACACGCCTTCAATGTTACGGATCATTGAGCGGCGAACAAGATGGGCCTGCCACTCAGAGACAATGTAGGCTCTAGCAGTTTTTTTAGAACTATCGCTGTACAAGACCTCAGGGTCATATCAGTATGTTGAGTATGTGCGCAGGTAAGAGGGCAATCAGAATTCAGGTAAGACGATGATGCATTGAACTACTGAGATGCTCTCAGTATAGCAGATTCGGCGGCTACGTCTTGTCCGCAGCGCGCCTGCTCACGCAGTTTCGCCCGCAACCGATCCTCTAAGCGCACAGCAGCAACTGCGACCTGACTGCTAATTGGGCAGTCGTCACACAACGATGTGTGCCTGCGTTCAAGCTTACGTTCACGATGAGCATCTCACCACTATTTCCATCGCTACCGCACCCTGCAATCGCACGTCATGGCCATGATCATTGATGCAATTTCAACACATGGAATACGAGGAGCCATCAGATCTCTGCTCTCGCCACAGAACACGACTAGCGATCGTACCGAAGAACATACTCCACGATACGTATACGCACGCAAGAAATACGAAAGCGGAAGAAAGGGACGGACATGTGTCTATCGGATCGGCGACGAATATACAAACCGTGGCGGACGCAAAGTCAGGCTATACGTCAATGTAGAAGGCGCCAATCTCGACAAAGACGAGCGGCAAAGTTTCACCGGCGTTGAGCATGTTAGGGGCTCCAATATGGGCCGCAGCACGAGGCACAAGAAACACCAAACCCTAACAGCGCCAGATAGAGGGGAAAAAGCAAAGTACAGTTACAGGGGCTAAGTGTCAGACCTTGCGATCTAAGCGATGACGGTTCTGACAGGCGTTCTAAGAGCGATGGCACGGCGCCGTCTAAAGCTAAGGACTTGAGCCCAAGCTCGAATAAAAATTCCGTCGTACTTCGGCCCGTTAATGATCGAAAGCGTTCACGTCGCGAGCCGCACAGTGATCGGCGTGGAGGAGTGGGCGTGGTGGAGCGCCGTCAGTCTTCAAGTCGGACCCTTAGACGGCATAAGGCTAATCGATCCGGGGATCGATTGTCGCGAGAAAGACCTGTACAGAACGAACCAGGAGACTATTGCTCAGGCGCGCTTCCAATTCCACAACATCAACTGGATCGACTGAGCCTGGAAGCAGCGCCAACAGAACCTTTGGGAAATCTGCCGGGAACGACTACTGATTCTGTCGTCTCAGAAGCGCCTGGGAACCCGTTCAGGCAACCAGGCCTGACTTCACAAGAGTCATCAGATCTGGTCTTTGGCACAGGCTGCGAGACGGCATCACGGAGGAAGCTACGAGCGGGTCGCTTAGACGATCGCGTTGCGCAAGACGTGCATGAGATTGTACCACACCCTGTACGCGATCATCCGCTAGGCGATGCCGAACAGAAGACGGAAGCACGTAGACCGTCGCATAGGTCAGATACTGTGAATCTCAAACACTTCCCATCCGGCGTCAGCGATGCGCCGAAGTCACAATCCTTTCCAAAGCAACCCTTACAACAACCTTCCCCCAGCATGTCTGGAATAGTCCATGCTCAGGCCGGTGCGCCATCCTACCGCTTCTTATCAACAGCCACATCTGGTACGCCTCCTTACACGCCAGACAAAGACGAATAGAATCAGAAGTAGGGCGACAGCATAACACGGTGTAAATGTGCTGGTCAAGTAGCATGTGGACTCAGACGGGAAGCTTGCATAGAGAAGAGAAATTGGGGTATTACTCTAACGCCTGTAAACAATGGCAACATGATAGGCAATTCAGTTCAATCCAGGTCCTCAATATCAGCCCCTCATACCCATTGTTCGTCACGGTGTTTTCTGCACCTCTTCGTCCAATTGCTTGTCCAGTGGATCACTCCCGCTATGCTCGTTGATATCGTCGGTTAGATTTTGATATTCCTGTATTGCATCAGCTCAGCCTTGGTTCCGACGACTCTCGCGACTCCTGTGCGGCCGGGGTTAAAATGAACTTTGTGCCCTGACGACAGGATAGTCCGTGTCCTCGATGTCGGGATATGGATTATTTACCAGAAACTGTCCCATTTGCCAGTTCTACAGTCGGTTAGCTCGTTGATGCTCCCAGGCCTGGAAGTTTCCAACATACCAGGCATCCGCCCTCAACATAGTGCCTCCACCCCTCTGAGGACCCTAGGTATACCAAGACCTCCCATGGCAGCTCCTCGCTGTCAAATTCCCAAATCGTCATGTATTGATATACTGACGCCTTGTCCACTTGTTTGTGTGTCTGGTCTTGGATCTTGGATACGTGCTCGAGCTTGAAGACGCGTGTGCGGAGTAATTCAGAGTTCTTGAGCATTCCAGTTATAAACTCCCCTGTGAACCAATCTAAAAATTCGTCATGTAGTCCTGGGGTGGGTTGCCATAGAACTACCATCCACATTTGGACATCGTGGACATCTGGTACAGGGCGTGAGTTGCCATAGTATTTACATGTGTAATGATCTTGGGATACACGTACCGCCGCGCCATTCAGCACCATGCCCTTTGAATTGCTCAGAGTAGACCCGTGTGTCTATTGACGCCTCTTTCGGAAGTTTGTCCAAGGCCGGGCATAGCAGCGCATCCAACTCTTGCGCACTTTGGTGTACGGGTACATCGTAGATGGTCATGAGTTTGCCTTCGATCGGAGCTACCTCTTGGAATGTACCATCTTCCACCTTCTCTGCATGACGGGCTGTGGAGTTGGTTTTTGCAAGGGCAGCAGGAATATGTGTACCCTCGTACCACCGATTCGCGACCGCGACATCTTCGCCTAAGTCCACCCAAGCACAGGCGATCCTTGACATTTTTCCGTTTGCAATTCGTGTTGGTTTCGGTCCTGCGAACGTGATAAGAAGGGATGAATGCAGATGGGTAAGCAAATTGATTGAATAGGGCACGAGGTAGGTTAACGCAGCGGCCAAGCACACTTGGGCACAAGGAGACGAACACCTAGACTCCGCCACAAAAGTTTTGCCCTAGCCCCTAATGCTGATGCTCTTCAGTAAGGAATTACCTCATAGGGACAAGTTGATGCCCTCTCTGCCGAAGGCGTTCCCCCAAGTGGTGCGGTGTCTGACGGCCCGTCTAGGCGCGGCCTGGGACCACGAGTGTCTCCGCAGTGATGCCGGGGAAGTCCGCATTGCCGAAACTCAATCCCACAGCGATTGGCGCAAAGTCCGAAACTTTGTAGTTCACGACCAGATTCTAATTGACGCGATGGAGAATGGGACCGTGAGATCATCGTGCGCTGATAGGTATCGGTCGAAATATCGAACGATTGCTCGAGTCATATGATTAGTTAAGTGCGGCCCAGATATAGGGTTCGTGCGCAGGTAGACCGATGGGCGATCACATGTCAGAAACGGCAGGTTGGGCAGACAGGAATCAGGAAACGTGGCCATCCGATTCGCACGCAATGGCTCACTGATACCAGAAGCATGCTTCGATCTGTTATACAAAGGATCGCTCAAAATACAGGAACGCCGACCAGAAAGTCTTGCAAGAGATGATCGGAAAACCTTGACAAGCCACCAAAGTTTCTTGCGACTAGATCCCGCGTCGTACGCTACATCACGTTTGTTGTAAGGTCCAGACGTTAAAACTAAATGGAATTGTGGGTATTGTCCCACTCGTAGAAACGGCAGTATCCACCATCCCCAGATCTGCCATCTGTTGAGCGCATTACTCTTCATGCTTCTCTTCCAGCATAATACCATCTGCAATGACCATGCGCGCCTAGTTCTCGTGTGAAGTTCATGTCACTCCTTAGGAAATCATGATTGGCCCGTTCATATGCAGGAGCATAGCAGTTGAATTGACGGTTATCTAAGTGGTATATGCGATAGTGGTGTCGAAGGTCGGTCGTGCGTGAGTGTTTCTTGTTGCAGTCGTGGTGTTGGCAGATGTAAACCTTTTAGGTCCCGATGTGATGAGGAATCTCCGTCGACTTGATCTGAGCATCATGATAAAACTTGCAGTGCAGTTTCCGTTGTACGCTTGGGTGGGAGACCAGATACGATACCTACCTAACAATAGCGTGGTGTCCTTTCACCACTTTGGTGTGTGTACCTAAGTTGGAACTCTCGTTGTACGGGCTCGATGCAGAACGTCAGTTGGCAGGGTGTGGGCATTTTGTTAGGGGACCTTAACCACAAGCATATTGCGAGCGACGATGATGCGACAGAAGAACGATGGTGTTGGTGATGGCGCTGATGGGCTTAGAGCAACGCGAGGGGGAAAGTGGGGCAGCGCATTCAACCCATACCGCATCATGGCTCTTCCTTTTATAGTTTCCTGCAGGCGAGGTCCGGCCCAACCAACACCACCAACTTGTGTCGTTCCTCGCCACAGCGCAGGTACACCCAGAGTGTGTTGCCAAGGCCCTGGAACTGGCATTTTGGTAATTATCTCGATCGAATCGCCCCTTAGAACTTCGCAGCAGTACACAATGTTCGACGTTCAATATTCCGAACCTTGGTGTGAACAGCAACACAGGGATTGCGCTTCTGGCGCACGTCACGACTCGACAACTGTCGCTACCTAGCGAGTCTCAACACTGCTATGAGCGGTTCCTCCTCTTCTGCTCCGGCAGTCTGTTCTGTGCTCAATACTCCGCTGGAGCTGCCCTGCCTACTGGTTCTCAGGGGATCTGGTGGGAACAATGTTTCTGCCGCTGCTGAACCCAATGTAGTAACTTTGGTCTATGCAAGAGAGGGATAGACTTCACCTTTACTACATGGAACACGCCCTTTCCTGACATTCAGGCCTGATCCATTGTACTGGGACGATGGATCTCAACGGAGCATATGCCCTTTGTTCCGTTGTGTTGGAGTGGGCGGAGAAGCGCGGGAAACACCAAGGGCGGCCCTTCACTGACTACTGCAGACAAGTTGGTCAGGCGTGTGATCTTCCAACTTTCACCTACATTTCGTCGTTTATCAAGGTACTATAAAAGCAGTGCTTAACAGCATGGATTCAACGACCGCGCCTTGTACTCACCCGAGTCCCCTCTCAAGATGCTACGCAGAGTTCAATTGGCAGCGAGCGGCCTGATGGCCTGCTTCGCTACTGCATTGCCCTCCTCAAACTCATCCAGTGGAGCTCTCGAGCTCTTCGAGTCTTCATTGAGTGATCTCGCGGAAGTCTACTACCCAGGCTCGGATGAATTTGCCAATGCTACCGTACGATGGGGCGCAGGGCAAACTCCACACTACGATATGATCGTGAAGGTCGCAACGGAGGAAGATGTACAAGAGGCTGTGAGTACATGCCTACTCCAATACCCGTGCGCCTCAGCTAATTAGAGGACAGATCTTGTACGCCAATGTCAACAACAAGCCATTTCACGCCATTTCGGGCGCTCACGCGACGACGACCTACCTCAACAACATCACCAATGCTGTTGGTATCTATCTGCGGGGTATGAACGACATCTTTATCGCCGATGACGGAGACACTGCTCTCATTCAGGGTGGCATCCTCAATGGCGATGTCATTGACTTTCTCTGGGCCCGTGACAAGCAAACGATGACAACAGCCTGTGCTTGCGTTGGCTACATCTCTCCCATACTAGGTGGCGGCCATGGCTGGAACCAAGGCCGCTACGGCCTGGCATCTGATCAGCTCGTTTCGGCGCGCATGGTTCTCGCAAACGGCACCGCCATCACTGTCAACGAGAGCAACCCGGACCTGTTTTGGGCGATACGCGGTGCTGGTCATAATTTTGGCATCGTCACTCAGGCTGAGATCAAGATCTATGACAAGAAGCCAGATGTGGATCAGTGGGCCGTCAGCGGCTACTTTTATACACACGATAGGATGGAGGATGTTGTAGCAGTGGCAAACAGCTGGATGACGATGGCCAACAGATCAGTAAGCCTAGAGCATTACGTCGTGTTCTCTTTCGACCCTGAGGTAGACCCGGTAAATGTGAGTATACGTCCCTTGCTCTGCTTATACACCACAACTAATGTCACTAGCCCATCGTCATCATCTGGGTGATCTACCAAGGCGCAGATACCGTCCCAACGCAATACACCGACCCTCTTGTCGCACTTTCACCCATCTCTACCGACTCCGGCGTGACCGATCTCGCCGGTGTGAGCAAGTACACAGGCGCTGACCGCGACGGTCCATCCTGCACCAAAGGCTACACCCGCTCCCTAGTCCCAGTGTCAGCAGACACATACGACAATCCTTCTCTCCGTAAAGTCCTCGACATAATGACATCCTTCCCTCCAGAATTCCGCAGTTCAGCCGTCCTATTAGAAAGCTATTCTACCAATCGCGTTGGCCAGATACCTAGCGATAGCACAGCATACCCGGACCGAGATGGCCAGCTGTTGTTCTCGCCCTTTATGACATACGAGAAGAATGCTAGTTTGGATGCAGCAGCATGGGGTTTCGCGGGTGAGATACGCGATGCTTTGATCGAGGGGACAAACAAAACATACGAAGCTTACATCAATTACGCGAGGGGAGATGAGACGACGGAGGAGCTGTATGGGAATGAAGCGTGGAGACTGGAGAAGTTGAGAAGGCTGAAAAAGGAGTATGACCCTTTTGGCCAGTTCAACTTCTTTGCTCCGATTCTGTGAGCGACTTTGTTCAACCGCGGATGCCCGCGTTGGTCACCAAAGTAGTATAGCCTGTCCCCCAACAAAGATATTACACGTAGACGGTTAATTGCGCGTACTCAACTTGAGGTCTGCGCTTATTCAGGTGCTTACTGATGGCTCGTCTAGCCGCATCTGCACAATACAGCCAATCTAGTCTGATCGCTTCCATGCTGCCGTATGACTCCGCACCCACCCAGTGCCCAACTATTGGACTGCGCAGCACTCGAGGATCGATAGTGGCTGCCTTAGATGGCTCGTGGTGGCTGATGCATCCGGACGTGCGACGCGTGGACATGTTACAAGTAGATATAGAGAGAGCCCTAGACATCTGTAGTGGTATGCTGCGCTAGCACGCCATCCTTTCGAGTTCACTCATGCGATCGCAAAGATGTTCGGACAGCCGCTTGGATCTACACCATCAGGCGAAGACGACCGGATTTCACTTATGGACCCTTTGTTCACATTCAAGGCATTTGCAGATGAACAGAACCCATTCGACGCAATGACCGGAGCAATTACGACTGGTGAAGAGGTGTTTTCGGACGAGGCTATATCTCCCTCGAGTGTGTGGTCGGATTTGAGTCGTCCAAGCAGCAGCCCATCCTCGGCACCAAGGACACAGCTGCCAAACGCCAGCTTACCAGTTCGCCGCCCATTGCTACCGTCGCACACATTCCCAACATATCGGTCTGAACGGCGTTCGGCAGGTCAGGAGTCGCAGGAAGCGAAGGAAGCAATACTTCAGCTTGCGCCGATAGAAGACCCAGCGAAGACGTTCAGGCTGGGGGCGCCTTTGATATACACCACCGGGACGCGCAACATTCCACGATACCAATTGCAGCGACAATTTGATCTTGACGGATCTGTGTCCAAATTGCATATTCGCGCAGTTCCTCTACGCGAGACTCGGTCCCTTTCGGTACCGGGTACCCACGTACGACGAGATCGGAGAATCCGCTATAATGAGGAAGAAACGCTTTACAGCATGGATCTCTTTGAAATGCGCGGTCAAAAGGCTGGAACGCTCCCTGGTAGCATCCAGATGACTTCTGGAAAGTCACTTTGGGGCGGCGAGTGGACGCGTTTCTGGCATGTTACCAAGTGCAAGGCTCAACACCATGTTTGCGATTACAGAGGGGAGTGTGAGCCGGAGAAACACGTTCTGTATTGTGTCAAGAAAGGTGTGTGGGAGGATGCCGAGGGTGTAGTTGTTGCGCACGAAGAGAAGGAGGGGCTGGGAGCATGGTGGGCCAATCGACTGCTTGCGGAGAAAAGACTTGTATCGAATGGAGCAGGACGTGTTCTGGAGATGACGGAAGAAACTGAGAAAGTTGGAAAGAAACGCGACTTGGTCATGGCGTGCTGGGTGATGAAGCTGTGGATAGCGGAACAACTTCGGTGGGAGTGAGATTGAGAGTTGTAGCGAGACGCCGAAACTAGCGCAGGAGGTGTAGAGTGGGACTAAAACAGCAATCCGTAACCTCTGTAGACTGTCTCTGCTATTGGGTGCAACCTCGTGATGGCAGCATAAGCGCGAAGTGTTGCCGATGAAGATGGAGGGAATATGTTGCATCGTGTGGTACGTACCTGAGTAGGCATGGAATGCTGCGTGGACCCTGGCGGCATGTTTAAGGCTGTCAATACCCTGCATGCCACGATACTTGCGACTTGAGAGCTCTTCGTCTTGTTTCTCCCAAAAGCAATCACGTGCGACAGCAACGAAGATGGAATACGGAGTCGCGCAGATCAGGCGTGCGGATAGCGTGTCCTTCGGCGCGCCTGCCAGACCGAGCGCCACAGCCAAGGGGCGAGGCGCCACCGCCTCAATCCGCTCACGATTGCTAGCATCGTTACTCAGAGGGGCATTTGCGACTCGGGCACTTTTGAACTCCATGGCCCGGTTGTTTCTGTCTTGATGCCATCGTGTATTTCAATGCTCTGAACCACCCCCGGCCATCTTCCCAGCTGTACCCCGGGCGTTTGAAGCCCCCGTCGCCGCAATGCCGCTCGTCACCCCCTCACGCCTCGCCATCATCGTCGTCTCCTTTTCGCTCATAACTTTCTTCTGGACCTTCGGCCTGCCGCACCAAGTCCCTCAGCCCTCGATACCTGCCATCGACCACTATGACCACAAGAACGTGCATACCGACCCGATAATACCGCCGCCCGTCATCGAGACGCCGCACGCGACATCACCAAGCCCAGTAGCACATGGAAATCCACCCACCGAAACAGACGACCACAGATGGGACGACAAGGGAGCACAGAGTGGCAAGGGACAGGCGGAACCACCCGCGCCTACCGCGACGGGCATTGTGGATTACGAGAAAGACGGCGGACGATGGGAGGACAAGGAAAAGTCAAAGGGCGGTGATAAGCCGCAGGACAAGGCCGATGCAAGCGCAGTCGTGGCCCCTACAACACTAGCCACTGAGGTTGTGCCCGCTTCCCAGAGCGCGGATGCGGCCAATGCAAGTGTTGCGCCTGCAAAGCCCGTCGAAGCCGTTCCTACACAAGTCGTCGAGAAGTTCTGCAGCGATGCCGACGGAGCCAAGGACGTCATGATCGTACTCAAGACGTCCAAAGCCGAAATCGAAAAGCTCAGCGGCCACCTTAGCAACCTCCTATCCTGCGTCCCTACCTTTGCCATCTTCAGCGACCATGCCGGAGAGTTCCAAGGACACAAGATACACGATGCGCTTGATTCAATCAGCCATGACATCAAATTCAAGAACAACGAGTTCAAGGAATACCAGCTCATGCATGCTGATGCGGAGCACAAGCTGGACGCGAAGAAGACGACGGAGCTGGACAAGTGGAAGTTCCTGCCTATGGTGTACAAGGCCTACCACATGAACCCCAGCGCCAAGTTCTTCATCTTCCTCGAAGCCGACACGAGCCTGAGCTGGACAAACGTACTGCAGTGGCTCAACAGGCTCGACTACCGGATACCCTACTACAGCGGCGCTCCTTACTATATTGCTGGCACACAGGTAGCGCAACGCGGAGCGGGTATCATGTTGTCTCAGGGCGCTCTACGACGATACGCCAAATCCTACGACGAACTTTACCAGACGAAATGGGAAAAGGACACAAGCACAGAATGCTGCGGCGACCTGATGCTGGCAAAGGCCCTTGCAGACGCACATGTGGAATTCTACGCTTCTTGGCCTCTCCTCCAGAGCGAGCAGCCAACTACATTGGATTACACCAGGAAGCACTGGTGCGCTCCTGCAGTGTCGTGGCATCATATTGGCGGCAACGACCTGACCAAGCAATGGGATATCGAGAAGAAGTGGACTGCCGCCAACGGCTGGAAGAAGCCATATCTGTACCGCGACGCCTACCACGAGTCGGTCGAACCACACATCGAAGCGCAGAAAGCGGGCTGGGACAACCTGAGCCAAGACGCGAAGATTGTTGCGCCACAAGGCCGGCAGAAACAGATGAAAGAGGATGCTGAGAAGAAGAAAACGGAGGGCCAAGAGCACGATCTGGGGGAACCAGAGGACAAACCCAAGGATGACGCTAAACCCCAGGGAGAGGAGAAGAAGGAACCAGAGAAAATCAAGGTCGACAGCACACCACCACCAGACGCGCGCATCTACCAAGAAGCCGGCTCTGGCTCTAAATCCAAACGCGAAGAGAAGAAGGGTGATAAGAAGGGTGACAAGAAGGAAGACAAGGACAAGAAACCAGAACTGCCCAACTGGGATAAGCTCGCCGAGAAATACCCCGACGCAGCGGACAGCTCTGCGCGCTGCCAGAATGTCTGCCAGCAGGTCGAGGACTGCTTACAATGGCGGTACACGACCAATGGAGATGGCGAGTGTCATCTCAGCAAGGTCGTTCGGTTGGGTGGGGAAGTTGGTGATGGAAAGTGGACGAGTGGATGGTTGGTTGATAGGATTAAGGAGGTTACTAAGGCGTGGGAGTGTAAGGAGGTTAAGTGGAGGTTTTATCAGTGAGTGGGATTGAGTGTTGAAGGGATTAGATTTGGATAGAGGGATTGGTGTTGTGGTGTTTGTGTTGCGAGATTGAGAAGAAGGCTTTTTGTATAGCGCGAAGCTGGCGAGATTGCTAGAAGTGGTGGAAATGGTTGTATATACCCTTTTTGTTGTAATGTATATGTTCATTGTATGGGACATGGAATGCGAGAAGAGGTATACGTGAGAAGTCGGTTCGGTCTTCTAAACCACGGCTCTGGTCTCTCGCTACCATCTAACTCATGAGTGGGCCTTTTCTAGATATCTTGTTCGCTACATATCACTTGTAGCATATACCAGACTCTCCATCCTTGTTTCTACTAGAACTCCAGTCACAAAGCGCGCTTTCACTCTTGCAGAAAAACCCACACCCATTCACCACACTATCTGTAACATCTGCATTGCACACATGGCCTTGCGCTATCTGATAAGGTACAACGCACCCGTCTTAACACCGTACCGTCTACTCATCAAAGTTTAGTATGATCAAGACTCGTAGAAAAATGCCACTGGCTCATCTCTTTAATCGATCGCTGATGCGATGCCTCCAAAGACAACTTCCTCCTCCTAAAGGCCCAATACTCCTTGCCATCGCATGCTGCTGGGCGCAATACAACTTGGACATGGCACGTATGAAGAAGAGACCAGGCAAGTGCGAGGTTTTGTTGGAGAAAGTGTAGATAGAGTGCTAGGCAGAAGTCCACATTCAGTTACATCTCCAGGTCTTAGCCAAGCTAGTATCGCTTTTAAATGACCATGAAGTCGTATATATATCCATGATGCATCTATAGCATTTCATGCACCCCATTATTGTCACACTCCCACGCTTGACCTGGAACGGCAGGCGCAATACGCCTTCTTGGCTACCTACTTCCCATTTGCCGGTCGCTTGTACGATAACAGGTCCATCTATGTACGCCTTGCATTGCCTTGAACAACACAAGGACGCTGAGTTCCGTAGTCAAGATTCACTACCCGTTTACATCCCGAACATTCACCTTTCACAAAGTATGGAGCCTGATGCCATCTCCCAACTCAAAGCGCTACTGGGCGCAGCCCCCGATCTTCGTTCGCAACTAAGCAACGCCGAACGCCTCCAACTTAGCGGGTTGGCCGAAGCACTTAGGAATGAGCTGGAGAGGCCAGATGAAGCCGTGTTCAGGGTGACTTTCAATGAGGTTAGTTGATTGCGTCATGCCGCTCCTTCCAGACCCGCGGGGTTGTACTGTCTATGACACGTGACGAGCGCTAATAGCTAGGGTAACCAGCCTGGACATTATTTGGCTATTCGATTAGGCATACAATGGGGTGTTTTTGACGCACTGGGTGATGATGGTGAGGAGGGCAAGTCGAGTGTGCAGCTGGCGGAGAGTGCTGGGGCGGATGTGCGGTTAGTTGGTAAGTATGCTTCATCGCGAACGTGTTGGAAAATCGTCCAGTTTTGTATCATCGATGCTCTGGAGTGATACTGATGACAGGCTTCCAGCTCGCTTCTTGCGGCATCTAGCAGCAAACGGCACAATCCGTGAAGTCGATCTCGATACCTACGCAAGCACCCGATTCTCAGCTTCTTTGAGGCAAAAGTCTTTCAAAGATGCTGTGCATTTCATGTAAGACTTCAATCAGCTCAGATGAGTGCACTGCTAACACCGCACCCGCAAAAGGTATGACGACTTCTACAACGTAGGCTGGAAAGTACCCTCCTTCCTCGATTCGATTTCTCACCGCAACCCCGCCGATATCAACAACGGCCCCTTCCAACACGCACATGGTTTCTCCGATAAGTCACTGTACACGTACTTTGACGAAGACCCAGCGATGGGAGCGCGTTTCGGCGGTATGATCCAGATGTACAACGCCGGGAAACCGTTCTTTTGGGAGAGCAATTATTATCCTTTCAAGGAGCACTTGGTGACTGGAGGGCCCAAATCTGATGACGATGTGTTGCTTGTAGACATTGGAGGCGGGGACGCTGGAGATTTGGGCCTGTTGCGGAAAGCGCTGGGAAAGGAAGTCAAGGGTCGGCTTGTTCTGCAGGAGTTGAAACATATTGTTGATCGGAGCAAGGAAGACGGCTTTGAAGCGCAGGTGGGTGATTGGAATGAAGTTCAACCCATCAAAGGTACGTCCCCGGGTCCATGTTGTGTTGTCGATGATACTAAAACGTGTCTTGTAGGAGCGAGAGCCTATATGCTCCAACACGTCCTCCACGACTTTAGCAGCGACGATGAATGCCGTCGCATTCTTCGCAATATTGTTCCTGCTATGAAGCCCGGTTACTCCAAGCTCCTCATCAAAGACCTTCTCATACCTGATCGGAATGCGCCGTGGGCTTTCACGGCTCTGGATGTCAACGTCATGCAATCACTCTCTGGTCAAGAGCGGACTGAATCGCAATTTCGCGAGCTGCTTGAGTCTGTTGGGCTGAAGATTGAGGGAATCTGGGGTCACAAGAATGCGCTAGATGTTGTTATCGAAGCCTGCCTGCCTTAGGGGAAGAATCTTACGCTTTTCACAGGACATTCCACACATGACGAGATGACTCCTCGTATAGACGCAAACTTAGTCTCGAAGGAAACTATTTGCCAAGACGGACAACTTGGAAGCGAGGCTCAAGGGAAGAAGGTAATGATGATGCGGGAAGGCTCGAAGACACGCACTGTGTAGCAAAGAACCAGTAGGTAGAAATGTTACACATGCCCTTTGGTAATGTGCAAGTTTGCAAATAGAATCTAGATGATACCTTTGCGTTGAGACACTCTCGAGAAGAGCATGTCTCAATAGTAAGGCCGGTACAGGGTGTATGCATCTCTCTCACTGTTTAACCACTCGTACTTGCAGACCCCTCCCTAGACGAATGAATCATAATCGATGGCTCCGCGATCGTCTCCCAGAAGCTAATGTCGCTTTCACGCCCTAGAGTACTCATGTCTCGAAATACTCTTCCGCTACAAAGGGCTCTTCACGTCGCTGATCAAGCGATAGAAGAGATTCCTCGAAGAACCTGTCCTGAAAAGATTTGCAGCGATTAATCCTGGGGATCCAAAGCTGTACGTCATCTTGATCAACAATGGACGCATCACCCCAGTTCCGAACGACCAAGTTTTCCACTGCACTCTCCAAGGCACTACGCCGGGTCAAGCCTGAGACGAAGTCGTACAAGGCCGGCATAAGCTGTGGCATCTCGAACGGACGGGTGAGAGCGGCGAAGAGGCGCGTCATAGCATGGTTCCGGAACCTGGGCACTCCGAGCTCTTCACCTAGAAACCAAGCCAGTATTGCAGCCTTGACTGCCCAGTCCATGGTCTTGTACTTTTTGCGATCGAAGTCCATCTTTAGATCCGGGGCGTCGTCGGTGACGTCTAGCGAGACAACAGAGCCACGCAATTCTGTGTACTGTCCCGTGTAAAGCCACTGTACAAACAAGTCAAGTACATCAAGACAGTGTATCTCAGGTAGCCAGATCTCCGCTAGAGGTTTGCCTGCTTTTGACAATCGCCGCACATCCTGGTCGCAGACTGAACGCAGTAACTCATAGGGTATATGACGAAAACCGCGACTGCAATCACGAGGAGCCAGACGCACTTTGATCGTTTGGAGATCGCGGGCGCTGTCACATGTGGTTAGTAAGTGCTTAAAAGGGACCAACGAAGCCACTTACAAAGCAATGAGATGCTTTCCCTGCGGGCAAAGGCTGAGCGCAAGTGGTTCATCTGCTGGTGCCGACATCTCGCGGTGAGTTCTTTTGAGTGTTAAGCGCATATCCGACTCAAAATTTTGATCAGTTGTAGATGTCGGAGCGACAGTGTGTGGGAAGTGATCCAAGGATGGAAACCTTTGAGTATTGGAGCACTGAAAGTCCTGTCTCTCTCACTCCCTAGTCGGGATGTACTTTGAATCACCTTGTAAACGCGGTTTGATTACCTCACCTTCACCTGACATGCCGCCAGATACCTATGTAGCATCTGCCCAGGTCTCGACCTGCGAGTAAAACTCGCTTTCTAAGTTCGTCGCATTTCCCATCTTTGTAACTAGCGGTCGATATCTGGTAACTGAGGATGCGGTTGGACGTCCAACGTGATCTTTTCACCGGTCGTTGAAGACAGCTGTGCTATCTCTTCTGGGGGAGGGATTTCAGATGTTTTGCGAGACTCATACAGTGTTAATAGTACCCTCATTTGCGCATATGCGAGACGACGACAGAAAAGCTGCTCGTAAATTTATGCCGATGGTTGTAGAGGTGTCGCGAGGCAGAACCGTCAGGTCGCGCATCCGCCCAAAACGCGCCAAGACCCCAACACATGACAGCGCGCACCCTCCTACTCCATCCAAACTCACAAGAATACAAACCTCATTTCCTCGTCCCGAAATCAAATTTTACAAAAACAAGCTTCTCCCAACAGTCGCGTCACGGTCGTAATCAATCAATCCAGCTGTCGTTTCAAGCCCAGCCTCACCGCCGAAAGAGTCGGTATCCCAGCCACGCCAGCCCCTCCACCTATGGACGCGACCCAACCACCCTGCTGGTGCACGCACCCCGCCACGTCTGTACAAAAGTTGCTGCATGCCACATGCAGTGGGCACTACTACTTGGCCTGCAGATTTCTTCGCTGATATTATTAACTTGATTATCCCTCACCTCCTACATCAAACTCGACACTCTATCATACGATTCTTCGTTGTTGACATTGTTGTTGTTCAAGTTTACCACCACCATCCTTGACATTGGCTTGCTTCCGGGATATCACTTACGACACCACTACTGAAGGTTGCTTGGACGATAGATAAGCTTGGACCGACCGACACGACTGCGTTAAACAAGATCCATCTTTTTGCGCCGAAGATACAGTGCGCATACAATTTTTCATCCTCACCTCTTGACACTGGACTGACTTTTGATACAGAAACATCTTGAGCACTATCGCATCGCATCACACTACCTCTACTTCGACTACGAGCAACTACGAGACCCCCTCGTAGCCACCACAACAAACCGCAATCATGCAGCGCAACATTGTCATCTTCCTCATCATCCTTATCCTCTTCATTCTCATCGCTGCTATCGCCTACCTCATCTACTACCTGCAAACCCGCATGGCCGTCGGCGGAACCGCATCGTCTGTCTCTGACATGACTGAGAATGCGTAGACGACGATACTACAATACAACGACATGATACAATAAAAAGGAAGAGGAAAACAGACATTTAACGACGATACGAAGATGGTATAACATATGGGACGATCTCAGATTTGGGGATTGAACACTGCATTGCATTGGCGTTCGTGGGACTGCATGGATATGCAAGCTGCAACAGGAGTTTGGGACTGATTGATTGATTGGGCAAGAAAAGTGACGAGACACTTGAGAAGTTGTTGAAACGAGGATAATGCGATTGGAGCAGCCATGTTGATTCGGACTGGGCTTTTGGGATACCCGCAACGTTATTACGTTACTTATATGTATATATGTTCGCGCATGCATGGAATTGAACGACTTGATTATTCAACACAACTAGAATGGCGTTTCTCAAGATGACTTTGATTGTGAGTCTGTAGTTTCGCCCGCGTACCTGGGAATAGAATCGCAAGTCATTTGGGTCTGGCAGAGTTATACTTGGACGTCCTGCATGATTTGAAAAGTGCTGTTGACATGCTGGTTTTGTTGTATGGAGACTAGCACATCGTAGATCCACAGGTAATAACATCCTCATGGACAAGGAAGCATCATCTGTCACGCACCAAGTGGTCGCACTTCCTATCTCGAATGTGTAAAACTTTGTAATTTCTGATGGTGATGGATAGAAAGGACAAAGATAGAATCGCTTCGAAGAATCAATGGAACGCCCTGTTTCCCTTGTCCGAAGAACTCCGAACCTATCCAAAGAAACCCCATATGATATAGTTGACGCATATACACCACACCCGCTTAAATGGAATCAGAGTCCTTCTGAGACTCTAGACAGACCGGTGGAAAAATGTAGGGCGGAGACGTGACGGGCAAAGACAAAACTCTTCCGCTTGTGGTGTCAACCGAGACACGGCACGTGGTTTGGGTAATGTCAGTTCGATGCCAACCGAATTTGCAGGTAACTGAAGATGAAAACTGTTACAGAGGCGTCAATGGGGACACCGAGGGTGATTTAAAATCCTGCGGAAACAGCGAAGAGGGTGGCGTTGCTGGAGGGAATAGCGGTGTCGGGCGCATGTTCTCGATCGAAGTGGCGGGCGCGGAGTCTGTTCGAACTCGACTGGTATGCAACGTTTTTGATGGCGAGATCGGTTGCGTATACTATTCGACTTGGAGCGAATTAGTGGCCTGCCATTACGGTATCCTTGCTTTCTTCACCATCGTCGCCGTTCAGAGGCTCATCGACGTTCTCGGTAAAGACCAGATGACTCTCATAGTATCCAAGCATCTGTGACTTATTAATAGCAGTACAGTTGCGGTAGTCGTGGGAACGCACCTTTTGCGGACACTTTTGGTAGACGTGTTTGAGAGGATGTTGTGTCTTTTGCCCGTTGTTCCACACGAGGTATGCGAACTTTTCGAGCTCGCCTGTCTTTGGGTTCTTCGTTTGCTCCACTGTGTCGATCCAGCTGACGTCGTGTTCCCACGAGCCTGGTGGTGGGCTCCATTGCGCCACTCTCTTCTCCACCTTGTCTGCCTTTGCGCGCTTGGTGCTCGATGCTGCGGTGCCTGAGTCTGATTTTGTGCCTGCAAGCGATGGTCGACCCTTGCGCTTCTGGCCCTTGGGCTCTGGGCGGCCTCCGATACTCTGGAAGTATTCCTTTATTACGTCGACGGCTCCCTCCATGTTTTCCTCCGACTCCCATGTCCGCTCCTTGGGGTCGTCGTAGCCTTCCCACTTGACGTCGAATTGGAGAAGGCCCTGCTACTGTCAGTGCTTGCGGGCGGTGGAGAGGGTGTTTGTACACACTTTGTTGAATCGGTGGTTGAAGATGGCTTCAACGACATATCTGGCGCTTTGTCAGCGTGATGCGGTCCTTGGGTCCACGACTATGCGCATACTCGTCTTCTCCAACCTCACTGTCATCCTCGTCGTCTTCTATGGGCTCGGCCTTTACTGGTTGCTGTGCCTTTGCCTTTGTGGTTGCTTGCGCGGGGACATCTTCGCCGTCCGAGGACTCGTGGTCGCTGAGAGCAGCTGCGCGAGTTAGCTACCGTATGGTGGGCATGTTACGCGTAGGGTGAATGCGTGGGGATGCGGGCGCGACTCACGAGGCATCTTGAATCGCCGTCGCTAGTAATGGCGAGGGGACAGGTGGGATGTGTCAAGCTTGTTGGAGCTGGAGGCGATTCGGATAGGCGCAATTGCATGTGCGCGATACGTGAGCAGCGAGTATGGTGGCAGCTTGGGGCAGCAAGCGTCAGAGCCATGCGCAGGGTTGAGGCTGGCGACGGAAGGCGCGTTCGCGACTCGCGGCCGTGCACCGACATGCCAAGCCCTTCTGGGGAAATTTCGAGACTGACATGGCAGCTGTTTGGATATACCCCACCACCCCTCACTACTAAACATACCCGGAATCTCTTCCTCGTGTGTACCGGTAGTTTGAAGAGTCTCCCAGATTGAATATTTGCTTCTTGAGCGCGCATATCTGCAACCATGGCGATGCGTAAGTTGTACAGGCTGCACCAGCTTCATTATCTCCGAAACTTCACAAGCAAGACAGAGAATGCTAACTTGTTGAACTGCAGAGGTCGATCTTTCCAACGGTACAGTTCCGAATCTACTACGAGATCATTACGAATCACCCGCGAATAACGACTGACAAATCGGCTTGTAGCGCAGGTGATGAAGGATGAAGCGGGCAGGCCCTTCATCATTGTCAGAGAGTATGTGAACTGCCGGGACTAGGGCCCAACATCACATTCAAGAAGCTGGCAGCTAATGCTGGGACAGTCAGGGCAAGAAGCAGAGGCAACACGGCAACGATGCGGTCAAGTCCCACATTCTGGCGGCCAAGACCGTCGCGAATCTCGTCAGGAGCTCTCTGGTACGCAGCATCGGTGGACCTGAGGAAATTCGAACACCGGCTCACAACACTTAGGGACCGCGAGGCCTGGACAAGATCTTGATTTCGCCCGACGGAGATATCACGGTCACCAACGACGGCGCTACCATTCTATCCCAGATGGAAATCTCCAACCACGTCGCGAAGCTGCTAGTCGAGCTATCCAAATCACAAGACGACGAGATTGGCGACGGAACCACTGGTGTTGTCGTTTTGGCGGGCGCACTCCTCGAACAGGCAGCGGACCTCATTGACAAGGGCATCCACCCCATCAGGATAGCAGACGGTTACGACCAGGCTTGCGAGGTTGCTGTGGCCAAGCTGGACGAGGTCAGCGATGAGATCAACTTCTCAAAAGACAACACAGAAGAGCTCTTTAGGGTTGCAAAGACAAGTTTGGGCAGCAAGATCGTGTCCAAGGCGCACGACCAGTTTGCCAACATCGCCGTAGATGCTGTGCTTTCGGTCGCGGATCTCGAGCGGAAAGACGTCGATTTCGAACTCATCAAGGTTGACGGCAAGGTCGGTGGATCGCTCGAGGACACATTACTTGTTAAGGGTGTCATAATAGACAAGGACTTTTCGCATCCGCAGATGCCGTCCGAGGTCAAGGACGCCAAACTCGCCATCCTCACATGCGCATTCGAGCCACCGAAGCCCAAGACCAAGCACAAGTTGGACATCACCAGCGTCGAGGAGTTCAAGAAGCTACAACACTACGAGTCGAACAAGTTTACTGAGATGATCGAGCAGATCAAGGAGACTGGCGCCAACGTAGTAATATGTCAATGGGGTTTCGACGACGAGGCCAACCACCTTCTTCTCACAAACCAGCTGCCCGCTGTACGGTGGGTCGGAGGCCCGGAGATCGAGCTGATCGCCATCGCGACAAACGGACGCATCGTACCGCGTTTCGAAGACCTCAGCGCGGAGAAGCTAGGAAGCGCAGGCATCGTTCGGGAACTGACGTTCGGAACTACACGAGACAAGATGCTGGTCATCGAGGAGTGTGCAAACACGAGAGCTGTCACAGTCTTTGTTCGAGGCAGCAACAAGATGATCATCGATGAGGCCAAGCGATCGCTACACGATGCCCTCTGCGTCGTCCGAAACTTGGTCAGAGACAACCGTATCGTGTACGGCGGAGGTGCCGCGGAAGTAGCTTGCTCGCTCGCAGTCGAAGATGCGGCAGTCAAGGTAGGCACTATCGGACACAAATGTGGGACAGCGACTAACGTTTGACAGAGCCCCGGTATCGAGCAATACGCGATGCGCGCCTTCGCTGATGCCCTTGACGCAGTTCCGATGGCCCTGGCTGAGAACTCTGGTCTCAGCCCCATCGAAACTCTCGCTAACATCAAGTCCCGGCAAGCCAAGGAGAAGAACTCCAGGTTGGGAGTCGACTGCATGCAGACGGGAAGCAACGGTAAGTGCACTTCTCGTTCCTTGTTATCCAACAATCTTCCCCACGTCTCCTTGTATCATTCCCGCTTGCCTCACCGCTATCAAGCATAGCTGCATGACGGACTATCTCCGGGAGACCCGAGACCCGTGTTGCATACAACTTACCGCGTACAACGCCCCCGTGGGGTGGGGTGCGTTCCCCCACGCGGCGCTACTTGCTGCGCTGACTACAAGTGGAGATGAGCAGGAGTCATCTGAGACCTTTGCTATGCTGTCACTGTTATGCACAACGTCATGGGCCACATTGGTGGCTGAACTATCGAAGATCGTGCTAACGTGGCGTTATCTGCAGATATGAAGGAACACTTTGTGATCGATCCCTTGATCTCGAAGAGGCAACAACTGTTGCTCGCTACACAGCTGTGCCGTATGGTACTCAAGGTATGTACCGTAACTTTCATCCTTATTTCGTAGCCTATGGTCGCTTGTTGCACGGCACACCACTTGGTGTTACTCCCTTTCCCGCCATCCGTTCCGCATTTCCCTCCCGTCCGTGCTACCTCGCTTTGCTCGACTTCCTCCCTGGCATCTCTTCTCTGGATCGAAGGCACGGACGGTGAAGCGGGGAGGCGAGATCAGAGAAGCACGGGTGTTTGTGCGCGGGTTTGCATTGTTCGTTACACACCAGCACTTTGTGTTGCACCGATCATCCTCACCGCAGGTATTGCTTGCGGGCATAACTGACAACGCCGCACAGATCAACAACGTGATCATCGCTGGAAACGACGACCAGGATTTCTAGACGCCACCACGCCGTACCTGTCATACCGATTGACGTGTGCCTGAGCGATGGGCGCATGTGGCAAACGAAGCGCAAGGGCATGTTGGATGGCAACGTGAAGAAGCCACGTCTAAGGCGGTAATACCCATAGACTATTCAAAGTAAAACCAATACAAGCATCTCGATGCCATCATGTGCCTTGTATAGCATAGAATCCTGTTGAGAGTGCTTGGCCGCGGTATTGGACTGTATTTCTATGGTTGATCAAATCATGGGCATAAGAAAGCCACCACCACGTCTTTGCACTAGAATTCTCTTTCGCTACACGAACTGCCATCCTTCGATCCTGCGACCAAATAGGTTTCCTTAGGCGAATCGGAATCCTTCTGCCCACGATGCGACCGCATCCTGCATGTATGTATTTGCATTTCCGATTGCGTGCCAACTAGATCCTTTCATCGCTAGTTATCACCTAGGCAGGGCGTCATTGAGTACTCGAAAGAGCTGCTTGGATTAAAATATTGAAATCCACTCCTGCCCACGTTTATCTTGCAATACTGTCGTTGGCCAACCCTTTGCGTTCATCGTACGGACTGCCAGCCACCTCGTGGCCGGACCCAGACTCGGTCAGTGGTAGGAAGCCGAACTGTGGTAGCTCGTCCATGTTGATCATGGCATGGTCTTCAATTTATCCAAGGCTTGGGAATCTTTCACTTCACTGTAATGACGATGCATACGAGTGTGTCATTCTCCTAGATACATAAATTCCTGCTTAAAGTAACACACCTAAAATCTACAAAGGGAGATGAGACACCGGCCACAGTACGTTGATCTGCCTTGACGACTGACAAGTTTTACTTTTTTCAAGTACATCTACACACCTTCACGTTCACGCTTCAGAAGACTGGATCACGCCGAGAACAATAGCCGGCTTTTACAAAGATAGCACCTAACTGGGAACACGTTCTCCAGTAGGATTTTCGTAGGCTTCAAACTCTCTGCATATCTCAGGACACAGCTACAATGTCTGAGGAGCTCGCTTACGACTACACCATACCTACCATGCCATGCCATACCACCACTCACGCTCGCTTCGAACGTTAGCGAACCGGTAAAGCTCCTCAGAAGCGCTGCACGTCAGTAGCGCAAACTCTCTTATAGTAATTGCGTATGTGGTGGTTGCATCTTGCGGGCATATCCGTGATACATGTAGGAACACAAGCGTAGGCATGAGCTAGTTGGCTAACAGGGAGTTGTTGAAGAATAGATTGGGTTTGTGTTTTGTTGAGACGGAAGATATGGAGGAACAGAGGGTTCGTGGTGTGGAAGGAAGGACTTGGCCTCTGGTGGAGAGTAGGTGAGAGTATTGTTGGGGATTTTTGGCCGGTGAATAGTGGACCACACTGGGGAAAGTACTGCTTCCGCGTAGGAAAGGATGTAGATCCTGTATTCGTCACCTGTTGTCTTGTCATATGTAGCCAAGTAGCTTCATCACCCATCGCTTATGCTCAAAGGCCAGACAGCATCACAGTCACTCGAAACGAACCACAGTCTTCTGTACTCAGAAACGTTGCTTCTCTGAGACCGTGTCGTTGCTCTTGATTCAGCCTATAACAAACAGTGACTATGCCTCCGCGTAAATATGCACACATCATACTCCAAGTGTGGCGAGGTAAGCAATCGCCCTGTTATTCAGGCACACACCCAAATCCCATCTTCACCATGCATCCTCTTCCAATCTACCCCTATACGAAAGGATCAACGTTGATGCATAGCTGCACAGCGGAAGCGCGTGACGAGAATATCCCTGGACAAGGGGCATCGTATCGATATTGATAGCCCGCATGAACGCAACAATAGCAGCATGGGCGATATAGCTATGCGCGCCAACACCAAAGCAAACGTAACACACACAAGGGCTGAATATGCGCAACCACGGCACAGGAACGAAACAAGAATGGCGGTGACGGCGATGGTGTTCCGCGTGAGAACATTTTCGAAACGTGGCCACGGACATATGGAGAGTCAACTGTGGCAGGTGACAGACTTTACCTGACTGCGCCCAGCCGTGTCAGCCTGTTCGGAGGCTGTGGCGAAACGAAGATCTGGGGCTGATATGCGGGGACGTGGAGATGGGGTCTCCGGCTTGGCTTGAGGATGACAGCGACAACGACGACGACGATGCTGACTCGAGCGGAAGAACGTTTCACTCGTCTGACTTTTGTCATCGTACTGTGCGACGCGATAAAGTCATCTGCCATGGTAAGCATAGGCTGAGCTCTATCGCTCGCTAAACATAAGGTGATAATCTCCATTTCCCGCTCCGTCCCTTCCCTCACCGTTAGCCAACCAGCCGACTGCCGTCTACCGTCTGACATCAGCACCATATCTCGCTGGGAACTCGTCACGAAATGAGCGGCAGCATGGGAGGAAGCCTAGCATGTGACATAGCCAGGGCTGTAACGTCGGATCAACATAACAACGCACAGTCAGACATTATACCCCAATGCAGAACTAGGGCATGCAAGCACCAGTGAAAGCAGAGCATGCAGGACCACGCGACGAACTTGTCTGGAGTGAATCGCGCGATGCAAGTACGGAGGTTACGGAACAAAACCGAAAGGGAAAGCATCGACCGAGGGAGTGCTCAATGAAGCCAAGAACTACCTGTCTTGAGCTTTGAATATGCATAGACATAGTCATGGACGATAGGTAAGTGTGACAGAGCTGACTGCTCCTGCCAGGACGTGGGATTAAATATTGCGTTTGATTAAGGTTGCGCTGTTTGTGGTGCTACAGCAGGTAAACTGCGTGATCGAAATCGCACTTCTGGTGCGACAGACCGACAAAGGCACGCACGGAAGAGTTGATCGAAAGCCTGGAGCCGAATGTCTCGCTTGCGTCTACTACCGACTGGGAAGGTGATGGTGGCTGAAAATGTTGTAGGAGGTGTGTGGCGACTTGATAGGCTGGATAATTGGAATTTATCCATAAATCATAACAGTAGTAACCACGAGAGGGAGAAAGAGCCATGTCGCTCGGTCCGAGACTGACCGTTGGATCTAGGCTCCTGCCGATGGTTTTGGTCAGACTCGGGCCGTGTGATAAAGTACCTTGGAGGTACATGTGTTGTGTGATGAGTTGTCGGGCGTAATCCATGGGTTGTGCTGAGATGATACGGCAGTTGTATTGTGAGGCCTGAATCGGTTACGTGTATAGTCAAGAATTACACAAAAATATTCGTGTGCGCGATGGTATCATGATCTTCACAAGCTATGCGCTTGAATGCCGGTATCGTAATTCAAAATCTGCTCCATTTGTGGCGGTGAGTGGCAGACAATAATCCCGCTACGATGCTGCAGCCCTCCAGACATAACCGCACAACCACAAGGCGAGACCTCGAGATCAAGATTGGAACCTGGGATCAGCCTTCGTGTCCCGACAACGCGGTCAAAGGCTCTCGGTGGCTGGATGGAATAATTTTTAATCTGGGAGCGGGTACATCAGCGCAGGCTGACCACCACTCGAGCTCAAAGTAGATTCTGCACTGTAAGCGCGGTCGGTCGGACGAGATAAATGAAGACGTGCAGATGACGGTCAGCACGCAGTGTTACCGAACCAGCCTTGGAACTGGGAACCAAAGGCCCGGGACGGGTGAAAGAGTCTCGCCAACCGCCTCTTTCTGCCGATGGTTGCAACGTTCCATGTTCGAGACGTTATTTTGGAAATTTCAAGACGCTCTGTCAGCTAACGTCCAAGGTAAGAACCGGTTGTACAAGAGTAAGGAAGGGTTACCACAAATGGTAAGCTGGGGGGCTGAAGGAGTTGCAACCTAGATTGCAATCCCCATGATGTCTCCAGACTTTGTCACGGCTCGGCCGATACGCTAACTTGGGTGGGAGTCGGAAGGAAGGCTCATGCAGGGTGTAGCCCGAATGCAGAAGGTCAAACAAGATAGCCGTTAGCGAAAGAAGTCCGTCACAATCCTACGAGAAAAACATCGCAAATCGACGACTATCCATTCGCGCGTTACAAAAAAAATTGCTAAGATATCAGAAGTGCTATTGCTTTTGCAGAGTATCACCCCATCAATGGGTTTCAGGTACGGTCTCATGAGCAT
Organism: Alternaria dauci; assembly: GCF_042100115.1. Classification (NCBI taxonomy): domain Eukaryota; kingdom Fungi; phylum Ascomycota; class Dothideomycetes; order Pleosporales; family Pleosporaceae; genus Alternaria; species Alternaria dauci. Next base: position 5,008,017 of record NC_091272.1, read on the forward strand.
ATGAGCCGGCCCGTTTGTCGCTCCAGAATCTTGCGGCGGGAAAAGAGCATTCGATTTGGATAAGCTATGATAAGCATGCACACGTGGGAGGTGTATACACCACACGGCGTTCGCCAAGTAGGGGGCGTGGCCATGTGAACTTGATGTCGACCGGGGTAATGAGCCTGGAGGACTGTCGTTGGTCTCTCTGGACCTTTGCTCCGAAGTGCGGGATACTAGGTCGACATTGCACCGAAATCCAACAGGTGAATGACTTTGCTTGTGATCTTCGGTGGGAATACCGGCGCCTGGATCCGTTTGATGCTGCGTTGCCATCGGTGACCGGTGAGACGTCCGGATATCCTCTGGTGGGTTATCAGTGCGGAGGTGGACGATGCGACGTCCTCGTGCGTGCACGCGTGGGATGCCTGCGCGTCGGGCCCCACCGCCAGGCATTGGGGAACGTGTTGCTGCTTTGGGCACCCACGACACCTCGTTCAGGCAATCGACGATACGGAAATGGCGCCAGAATGAAGACCCGGCTCACTGGAAATGAGGAATAATTTTTCTAATGTTATTTGTTGGGCGCAACATCCGCTCCCCAGGGCCGCACGAGACCCATGCGATTCGTGCTAAATCCCTCATGTCGATTCATGTAACAGAGCGGGAACCAGCATCAAGTTCCCCCCGTACGCTAGAGATGTGATAGAAGGGCTGTAGCGACAGGACGGGCAAATCTTCCTATCCCTTCTGATGATGAGGTTTCAGTAAGATTCCGTGGCATCACATTGGCTGCCGCCGACGCCTCGGCTAATCATTGCAACGAGCAGCACATGTGAGCGTGAGCATGTTGTGGTGGTTGATTGGACAAGCAGACCTGGAGAAGTTGCCGCCCACTACTGCGGGACGCGAACGTGAGGAAGCGCGATCCAGGAGGTTTCAAGAAGGTGCGAAGACAGCGAGTGCGCGACACGGAGCATGATCACAAAACAAGACGCAAAGCTGAGCGCAGTACTATTGGGACCAACCGACGCAACAGCCGGTGGTTGCAAGCCCGACGATTGGTGCTCCCTGGTGACAGCCACGCGACGTCCGCGGCCAGCGGGTGCAGCCCCGGACCCGATATGGCTAGTCTGGGCGTGGTATCCAGGCTGTCGGGCTTCCATCTCCAGTGTCCGGCAGACTGGCACTGTCAAGCCGCCATCGTGAGTGCAGCAATGTTCTATGTACACTCGGGGTGAGCAGTGTGCGCTGTTGTATGGGAGATTGGCATGTGCAGCGTGTGCCGGCCATCTTTGGGGCTGTTTTGTGGTGTGGAAGAGACATTTGTCAAAGAGACAGACAAAATGTACCGAGATCGTTTGCCGTCCAGCATGTGACGAGTAATCAAACAGCGATCGACTGTCCGGCACTCGTCAAAGTTGCGGTCGTTCAGGCGCAGATACGAGGGCTCATCTCAGCAGGTGGCTGATGGAGACGATCGTTTCTATTTTTCTCGTAAATGCAGCAGAGTAGTAGATGGGCTTTGGCACTGCCTGTCCCGACACGTCTACCCAACAGCATGCGTTTTGCGCTCCGACCTCTGCTTGTACAACGTTTATTTGTGTGCCACATTTGCCATACGGGCTTCCGTGCTTGCCGTAGGGACAAAAGCAAGGGGTGAAATCGATACCCAGGTTGCTTGGCAGGCGTCACAGCTGGCACTGTCGTGATCTGGGGTACAGTCATCGTCTGGTGATGACCAAGGCTGTCCGAATTTAGGTCATGATACCGCATACATGCAGTCTCGGAGCAGCAAAAAGGTGGTTGCGACTAATGCGAACGTCGAGTACACATTTGATCGATCGCATCGTCGTACCAGGTTTGAGCGCGGCAGGTTCCATCGCGATGAGCGGATAGAGGTAGAGCCTAATGGAAGTTGACGGTTGTATGTGGATTGTAAGAAAAAGCATGCGACGACGGTGAAGGGCCCACGGTCCAGAGAACTAGCGTTCAGCTCTACGCCATATGGCGAGCGAACGACCTGGAGCGCGCATAGCCCCGTCCTTTCCCCCCCGCTGACGTTTGTTCTTTGTACCAAAAAGCGCTGTGCATATGTAATGTGCGATCGATGCATCGTGAACCTAGCGTGGCTTGCAGGAGCAGCAACCGGTTGGCTAAGCAAAGCGACAGGCACTCGACGGCCCAGTGCCACGTAGAGTTGTAGCTGCCAGTGTACAACTCATGAAACAGACATCACGCCGCATTCAGCGATAATACGCGGTCGCACATGATGCTTTTGCGGCTTGGTGATTCGGCAGCGGCCCCAGATGACCTCGAGAGATTGCCGTGTACTGGACTGACGTAGCATCACAGCCAACTTGGTAGCTGCTCGAGGACAAGTGGGCGCACAGTGCACCTTAGCAGGGTACCAGTCGCTACCCCAAACTCTAGAGCGGGTTATCTGGGGTAGTTGGCATGTCTCAAAGGTGTCGAGGACAGCACTTGAACCAGGTGTCCACCGGGCTTGTACCGCGTGGACCGGCATCCTTGCGAATAACCAACGCATCAAGGAACCTGGTGAACAATGGCTTGCGGAATCACACAGCCAGGCGAGCGTTGGTGGTAGGCGGTAAAACTCGCAACGGCAAAGACAAAGACGGAGTTGTCCACACCGAAAGCAGCCATGTCACCAGAACTTGCAGAGGCTGTTCTTGACCGCCACGGAAGAATTGAAAGGATCCCGTATTGCCGAACCCCAGTGCGGGGGATTTGCGCAGACGGTGCGTTTGACAAAACGACGGAAGCAGAGAGCAGACGGCGGAAAATAAGGCTGTCGGGGCCGGGGGAGGGGGGAAAGTACTCTTCCCTTCTCTCGAGCGCTGAGCTGCTCGTGAGGCTGTCTAGCTGGTGCAGACGGTCAGATTGACTCAGGGTCCAAGAGGCACAGCCATGGCGACGAGGGCAGCAGGCACATGCGCAGGTGGGAGGGCCGGAATCGTGCAGGGGTAGGGCGTCGGAAGAGGCGAGTTAGGGTATGGAAGCGCCAGCGGAAGTTTTCAGCAGCTTCCGCGAGCGCTAGAGGAGATTGGGCAAGCATCGTCACATGGCGTGCATAGCTTTTCGAAACGGCTGAGTTAGCGGTATTGTATTACGGCGGCGTAACTTTTTCTCTGCAGCGCTTCCAGGGTTGGCAGGCAGGTGACTGTTAATCAAGTCTGGTGCACCGGATCCGCCAGCAGCATCAGTGCAGCGCAGCCAGTCAGCCAGAGACGGCAGACGGGGGAGGGCATCAATAGCGGCGCCGAACCATGGTAGTCAGTCAGGTCAGCATTGCCCCATGGCCTCGACAGTGGCATGAATCTTGAGACAGGCGGAAGAGAGACAGCGAGTCAGGGCAGCAGTGTTCTGGAAGTACCAGGAGTATTGCAGGGGGGGAGGGGGGGCCACGGCGTGTTGTTAGATCATGTGCATCCCCACGCCCAGGCCAGTCACCACGCGGGCGGCGACGTACAGTAGGAGGCTTGGGTGGCGACAAGGCGCTGGATGCGACATGTTTGTAGTCGAGTGGGCTTGAGATATGGTGGGAGGGGGGGAGTGAGGGAGGGGGTCAGGACGCAGGCCACGAGCGTGGCAGAGACTGACTGCTCGGATCCATGGTAGACTTCTGGACTTGGAGGAGAGATCGGGCAAAGAGCGGTACAATGGCCGCAGCATGGATCAAGGCTCGAGGCAATCCAAATGAGCCGGAACTGGCCCGGGGGGATTTGTGTCTAGGGCTAGGAGGTGGCAGGGATGAGGGGAGGTGCAGGGGCAGCTCTAGTGTGGGTGCCCATGGCGCCTTGAAGCCTTCCATGTCGGCCCAGAGCCCACCCCTGTCGTGCTGGCGCACACCAGCCGAGCGGGCCTCTGGCTTTATACATACCAGACTCCACTCCCACCCAACATGCTCTCTGTATCCTGCCCTACCCGCTTGACGACCACGTCCATACACGCCTGCTGTCCTTGGAACAACACCACGTAGCCCCATATCCACCTGCACGCACACACCCAGCCCGTCTATCCATGTATCTGTCAGTGCCAGTGCTGTAGCATCGCCGGCATCCACTCTGCTCGGCACCCGTCTCCCCCATTGACGCAATCGGAACCTCACCGTCGCTGACGCAAGCGGAGCCACGGTTATCGATATTCCACCCCAGCCACCCCTCACCACGACAACACACACAGCACACACGGCCCAAAATGCCTCTCCGCGCAGAACGGCCCATAGTGCGCGTCGAGCACAGCTCCATGCGGACCATCGAAACCCGCAGCACCGAGAACCTGTTCGGCCTCTGGTCTGGTGAGTGCAGCGCAGTGCAGTGCATGTAAACAAACGGCCACTAACTCGGCCTCGCAGTCTTTGCCCGGTGCTCGCCCGCCATGGAAGACGGCAAACGCTACGAGAACATGGCCTGGCGGCTGTGGTCCCGCGAGACCTTCTGCTGCCAGCCAGACCCCGTGGCTGCTCCCCAGTGGGCCTTCCAGCGACAACTGTCTGCTAGCGCCTCGGACATGCCCGAGCTGTCGACCAGCGTCGCCTCCGACGACTCCAACCTGGAAACCGCCATCACGACGACTTCCCGCACTGACCTCGCCGCCGACCGCCCCGACCTGCGCCGCCACGACTCGGCCACGAGCCAGGCCCGCGGCAAGCACATGACGCCCATTGGCCTCGAAAAGGTCGTCAACTCGATCCAGGAGAAGAAGTTCCTTGAGCCGCTGTCGCCCCTCCCGGCCCAGCTCGCCCCGCCTGTAGCCGGGCAGAAGCCCGTCCAGCACAACACCACGCCACCCTCCACCGCCCGCCCAATCCCCGAAGCCTCCACTTCCACAGTAGCCACCACCGTCGGCTCCGGCATGATGAGCCCTGCAGTCGGCTCAGAAGCCAGCACATCGACCGAGGTCAGCGAGCACAGCGTTGTCCGCGGCTTCGAGCCTGGCCACATCTCCACCTCAGTGCGCTCCAGCACCAACCTGAACCCTACGCCCATCCTCAAGAAGACCTCCAGCTTCGTTACCAAGCCGCTCCCCGCAAAGGCCGACGCCAGCAAGAAGAGGCAGCCCATGTTCACTCTCGGCGGATCCTCCGAAGAGGAGAACGGCAGCTCGTTCGAGGCCTACTCGCTCCAACGCAGCTCTCTCTCCCAGCAGCTGCGCAACGCCGGCCCCATGCGCAAGACTACCTCCTTCAAGAACGAGGTTAGCACGCGCACTTTCCACGACGTCTCTGAGAGCAGCGAGGCGGCCATTGAGAGCGACAGCGAAGACGACGATGTCGACGAGAGCGCCATTGAAGAAGAAGACTCTGACGAGGAGTGGGAGGACGACGACAACGAGGAGAGCGGTCCCCCCAGCGTCGCCGACCACCGTCCCCAGTTCCCGCGTGTCGACTCACAGGCCAACCTCACCTCCCGCCGCTCTCTACTCACCACTGCCCTCCACCAAGGTGACCGCGCATCGGCTCTGCAAAATGCCGCATCACGATCATCACCTGCCATCCGAAGGTCACGTACCCACACCCCCAACGGCCCTTCGGCCGGCAGCTCCCCTCACGAGGACAGTGGCTTGATGATGCGCGAGCAAGCCTCCCGCCCAAAGCCCATCATCATGACCACGTCCAACGTCCACCCACCCGCAATGTCCCCCAAGACAACAAGACGTAACATGCTTACCAGTGAGTTGACTGGCAGCTTGAGACAGAACCTGCTGTGGGAGAGGCAACAAAAGAATGCCACAACCAATGCGGTTGCCAAGCGCCAACAGAGCGCAGTCAACCTGCCAGCCCTACGCCGGGCCATGACCACCGGCGACGTCAAGGGCCTCAACACCAACGAGCAACAAGCTCAAATCAGATCGACCACATTCCGGGACGACAACAAGCCCGACAGCTCATACAACCAATTCTTTGACGGCGGAGACGCCCAAGAATACCACCGCTCCGGCTGGTAGCACTATACACACTTTTTTGTTTTCCAACATCTGCACTTCTAGCGGCATCTATGGTTTGGCATTGGACCAACGGCGTTTTTGTCTTTCTTCACTTCAGCGGCCATCCAGTCTCCAAATGCACTGGTCAGCCGATTCATGGGTTATGTTCCCCCCAAAATCTTCTGATACCACCAGGGCCATTGAGTAGGCCCGATGAGGCTACGAATTTCTTTCATGCAGTCATATCGGACAAAGGGTGCTTCTTGTTTGGAAGATGGGTTACGGCTCACGCCTACTTTGGTCTGTACTATCACCTGCACATGTACTTGTATCGGGCTCTTTGTCCGACCCATTATACCCCGGCATGGGAACGGCTCCGCGGAGCTGTTTGGACCACGGCATCACCTTTGCTTGGAAGATAGCAGGTGCTGACCTAGATACCTTAATGATAAAAAGCGGATTCTTCATCACCTGAGACTTGTTCATACTTTGTTGATGTGATTATGCACTAGGCCGAGGTAGTTTCAAGGCCTCATCGACTGACTCTAGTTGTCAGCTGTTCCGGGGTTCAGAGGTCCCAACAAGACGCATCTTCTTACCGCTCTTCTGAACCATCCCACCAAAGCTAGTTACAAAGGAGGCGCTTATGCATGCTTTGCTGTGGCCTTCATGCAGTGCCGTGTAGCACCACCACCATCACCAAAACCACCACCATAACATTTGCCGCGCCTAGAGGGCACGTTGCCCGTGTCACGATGACGATCAGCCTGCGACATGTTTATTGATGATACAGCGGAACGTGCATCTGCCCGCCGCTCGTCAAAAGACCCAAAGTCAAATTGTTACTGTTGCGGCTACTGCCTGCGCCGCGTTCCTCTTCCTTCGGCCCGGCTCTTCCTGTTCACCGTCTTGAATGATGCGTGCCTGACATGTGCTGCTGTGCCGCTGCTCATCACAAGGAAATGACCAAGGGCATGCGGTACTCGAGGACGCTGCCTCGTGAGAGACGACCCTTGCACAGTATAGTCCAGGGCGTGGGCAACGTGCATCGTGGCGAGCATACCCAAAGTTCCGTTGTGCATCGTGCGTCGTAGGATCGGCTGGCGAGACTCGACGGCTGCACACTGCTGCAGACGCCGCTCAGCCTTATGACTCGAGCTGCGAACGCAACACCACACAGCTCCTATCACGCTCGACGTTTCAGCTTCGGAGATTACTATTCCAGACATGAAGCTTTATCTAGACACTGAATAACGCTGGAGACGACGCAGCGCTACTACGTCATGCTAGCCCATGGCTGAAGTTACCGCACTTCCCCGCCCACCGTTCTGCTCGAGGCATCCTCGCCCCTTTGCTGCTGCTCATTTGCATTTGCGTCAGCATCACTCAACCACCATGCAAGCCTCGCCAGTTGACCATGGGGCGGCCGTCTCGCCAATCGTCCTCCAGTCTTCACTCGGAAGGCACTACACTGGATTGCGCGGGCTCAACCCAGCGCAGCCCCAGTCGCCTCTCGCATTGTTGACGCTCACCATTACCACTGGTTTTCCAAGTCCTCTGATCACCCGGATGCTCTAAAAACAACAACATCCCTGGAACGGCGGAAGGCGACGCTCTATCAGGCACCCGCAGCGCTACCCCGCGACCAAGTCGGTCTGGAGGTCGATGCGTTGGCAACTTAGCGCCTGCGAGTGGTCATCTGAAGCCAGCCTTGACGAGTTATCTTGGAGATGCTTCAGCCTCATGTACAAGGAGCTCCGCCACGGCAAATGGCTCCCTGGCAATATCTCGCTCAACTGCCTCAAACGTTTAGTGATGCGCTTACACCCCTCGTCCTGTGACTGTGACTATCGCAATCGTTGAGGGGGGGGGCTTCGGTTCAGTATCACTCCAAGCCTCCTTGCTCCGCAGTTTCATTTGCTGCTACCGTGGGGGTCCCCGTCACATGAACACCTATCGTCACACTCCGGTGACGTTCCTTCTCGCCAATGCTGTTGAGCGCAAGATTTGATGTCTGCCTACGCGTCGAATGGATATCGGAATATCTGGTCTGACATAGCGAAGCAGAGACGATCAATTGCCCCTATGCAGGACGCCATGCTTCGCAGATCAAGCCGGCGAGACCGCCGTCTGGATGTCGTGATTGAAGTCGTGGCCGCAGGAACCTATCCCATTGCCTGGATGCAGAGTCACACACGCAGCGCCATTGTTCCGTCAATACTTCCCGCATCACACATACTTCCATTGCCGTATTCAGCTGGCGCATCCGACGTGCGAAAGGCCGTTGTCATATGAAAGCTTGCTGGCTTTGCATACGGCCGTTGGCACTGCCCGCAAAGCAGCAGGACGCGTGGAAGTAAGCACCACCACAGTCACGGCACTACGACTTTGTTGTCTCTTTGTTTACATTCTCCTCGCTTCTCCTCGCTTCTGGTCCCCAGTATCTGTGGGTCCCTTACCTGCTCATCATATTAGCGCTAAACTACCATGCTTCATCCGGTGGCTTCTTTCCATCGGCACTTCACATCCACTCTCCATGGATTCACTCCGTCATATCGCCCAGTCGGAATAGTGGAAGCGTACAATGCAGACTTGCAGGTCAACTATTAACAGATGTATCAGGTGTCTTGAGTGTGCTTGAACGCCAGCCATTCCTAACTGAATATCGAGATCTTGCCAGCGCATCACACAAGCTTGCAATCATACTGTCTCTTGACCTTTACGATAGTCGCTTCTCACTTGGCAAGATCTCCCATGGTTGCTAAAAGTATGATATATTGACCTAACGTAGCGTGATTTACCCCAGGCTTCGCTGACATGTCTCAGTCAACACCATCGCGGGTTGCAAGGACCGAATGACAAGAATCGGGAAGGTTACGTCTGCGATAGTTCGCGATCCCACAATCCTTGATCGATTAGTTGGTTCATCAGGGATGATCACGATCAGCCTTGTAGACTGCGCGTGTATCTTGACGCCAGAGTTGAATCGAGATCAGGCATGCACCATTTTTTTTCCCGAGGTCTCGGTAGATGGACACGAGCTCCACATCACAAACACGCCAAGATAGCATGCAGCCCTAAATCACCCACATGCCCATGGCGTCCAGATACATACGTCATTTTTCGCGAGCCCCCCATGAAACTCCTCACAATTTCTCCAATGTTACAAACAACGACAGCAATCTTGCGGCATTTGTCGTGCTGGAGCGGGCTTCAGCTTTTGGTCTATCGAGACTGGGACCCGCGGCATTTAATGACATGCGCTATCAAAGCTCAACCAACTCTAGGGTCTGAGAGGCGGGGAAGACATTGCGCTGGACAAACGGAACTACCCCCGGCCACGTTTCGTCTACCCCGAGGTCTTTCGTGTACGAACACATGGACAACGTGGTGCTCCTAGCACATTTAATGAACACGGAGAAACATCACGCCATTCGCGGACCTGGTGAGAAGTACTCCGATGCCGCCCAGCGAAGACGATGCCGAGGGTATCCCAAACATCTGCTAGGGAAGGTAAGTCATGATGGCCAACACCAAGAAAAGCAAGAGGATCACCCGCCATTGCCACGCAACGGTTATCACGATCCAAACAATTGCAAGATGATCTCTAGACTGGAGGCAAGCATGATGCAAGCTATTTCTCAGGAACGGTATGCACTTTGGCCGGTGCTATGCGGTATATCCACGCTTCGATGATGAGGCGAGTCGAGACTTTGGTATGCTACCATCAAAGCCAAACTTTGGAAGCATTCCCCGGACCCCGGATTTGCATAGCCTCGGATGGCGCTCCCGGAAGCAGGATAACGTCGCCCAGCATACCATACCCTGTATTTCTTTTCCTGCGCTGTTTCATTACCGTCCCTGCATTGCTTCGAGTCTGCCAGAGAGTTCGGGAGTTTGTCATGGTCAGCTGTCTCCTCATCTTGCAGCGGCTGCGTCTTCCCCGCCGTCGTTGCAAGCATAGGCTTGCTGTTTCCAGCTCTCACCACGCGACGTATCCTTGCATAGTGCGCGCCTCGACAGACTCTTGCATGCGGTGCCGCTCTTGCTTATCCGCCCGATTACACTTATTTTCGACAATCTGGTGACTCACGGCTGAGGAGTAAGGATGAGGCTACTAACTGGAAGTCAGCACAACTACCGACGTAGGCAGTGTCGGGAAGGTTCGGCATTTTCAGGTCCTCGGCTTCGATTCAAGTCCGACAAAGCCTATCTCAGGATCCATTTGCGTCATGCCTCGCTGCCTTGTCGCATGATCTCCTGGTTTGCAGCTCGCCGGCCCGCACGTGTCAAGGCCAACGAGATACGCCGAGACGAAACACTGGAAATCTCACAACGACAGCAAGAGTCGGCGACAAGACCGCTGCTCACTGGATACGATTACCCACCAATCCCCTTTGTTGTTATGACTATGACAGGCCAACTGGAGCGGAACGTTGTTTAGCTTCCCCACAAACGCCGCTTACCCCGCAAGGACAATCACGACACGACAACGAGCGGTTAGCTAAACCAAATAGGAAATTGCCGCCTCAGCACTGACTGGCCGCAAATCTGCTGCCACCATACAGAGTTTGAGCGGAAGGGTTTGGCACGTCAGGTGTGCTGATGAAACTTGTGGAACTGGCGGTTACACTTCCCCAGACTGGCAGCCCCTGACGTCGCAGGTTGCCTTTCTGGCCGTGTCAAGGGTACCCACCGGACCTTTCGCGGCAAACCCTCGACGCGAGGGCCTCCCTTTTCGCATCACTTGCTTTTCATGGTTCTTCGCTGGAGTCAAGTATGACAGCATCAATGCGCCTCACCTGCTTCAGATCTGCCATATCCCTGGTTCGCAACTTGCTAATTCATGGAAACTACGTTAGTCGCGATGCATCATGGGGCTTACTCCGCAGAACAGGTCTATCTTCCTGGGGTTTATTTGCTTGTGCTTGGGGTGTGCGATGACGTACATGCTGGATCTATGCAGGTACCCAAGTTCCCAGGACTGTCGATCACCGAAATTACTTGATTTGGTAATCCGGACCAGAAAGATCCCAGGCGAACGAAACAACACTGTAAAATACAGTCTTTGTCAGCTTCCGAGATTTCAACCTTGCCAGCACAACAAACGAATGCCGAAAGGAACATCAGGCCTTGAATCAGGAAACTTTCACGCACACGTCACTCGTAAGTCTGATGAGATTGCGCTGAATGGGACAGCCATGCTCGTCGGTGTTTTGTGCCATTACCGCTGCTAATATCGATGTTTCTCTCAACAAAAGCATCTGGCGCTCCCTGGTGGTGTGGAGTCGCCATCGCCCACACCAGATCCACTCGATCGATTGGCCACGAGCCCAGCAGTATTTTCGCCATCGTTGCAGAAGATTTTCTAGAAGCCCCAGAGAATATTGCAGCGCTTGTGTTTTACTGGTCTTTCGCCGCACAGCAAGCGTTTGCGCTCTATTGATAGCTGGGGTCGTTGGAGGCGACGCACATCGTCCGTGTTCGGCGCTCGCGAGGCTGCTTACGACTTGACGCGCATTCGTGCAGGGTGCCATCGTTATTGATTCAGTCGACGAGTACGTCATGCTTGATCGCATTGGGCGTGTGCAGTACACCGCTCACGGGACACTTATCGATTCAGCAGTTGTTGAGGCTGTCGTATCCTGTCGGTACTCCATTCTGGCTTGTGAATGCGTGCATGAACCGAGTTTCACGTGCCAGAACTGCGCGAGCGCGCATGTGTCTTGCTTTGCCGAGCTCCACCGACACGCAACTTGTATCCCAGTTAGGACAAGGTGTTGTCTCGAGACAGGTTCGTACCTGCAGTGCTACCCAAACGACCTGCTACATCGGATATGAAATGGGTGAGATGTCAACGAAGGATTTTTCTTCTTTTTTTTTTCTCTTTTCATTTTCAAGTCACATTGTCATGGTTTTTCCCCAACCGAGACATGGCTGCATGCGAAATCTTGGTTTCTCCCACGTTCGGCAAGGATCACATCTCCACTTGGGCGTTAAATCTATACAATCCATAGTTCCCGCTGCACCGTTGTCACATGCCGGAGCATACAACAAATGCGCGGACGAGAAGGCTGCCTTTCCTTGCCTCCGAGTCTCCAACCCGTAGATTCCCGATGAGGAGGTCCACTGTAAAACGAGATAGTTCCCGCAAGTTCCTGCTCCAGACTTCCTCGGTTATGGCCATGTGGGTGTTCGTCTCCAGGTGTCCATGTCGAGCTGAAGCGACCCCACCACGGCGAATGCCCGGCTCCCTCCAGTATCTGAGCCACAGCTCTATTCACCGCCACGTAACGCGGTCGTTTGGTATCGTTACACCGGTGTCAGAAGGAGTTAGTCTCCTTCTCCATGCCCTCCATGTGCCGACTGCTAGTGTCCTACTGTTTCCGGCAAAGTTCGAGGCCGGAACAGTCGATAGTCGGAGACTCTGGAGGGCTCGCTTCTCTACTCCGGTAGAAATGACTCTGTAGCCCGCCCGCTCGTGTCAGCGCAAATTACCGATGCCTACGAACCTCCGATGTGAGACTACGCTCAGACAAGCAGTTCGGCGTGCCGACACACCATAAAACGGCAGCTATACGATTTTACATTTTACGCAGCCAATACAAAACCTTCCGAGAATGATCGCGTACGCTACGCGAGGTTTCCTCGCCTTCTAGACCGTACAGTAGCGCTGCTTCGAGAAAGAAAGAACCATCTATCCTGCCACACCACCTCTACGTGCCAGGTTCACCGGCCGGGAATCACACGAATGCGGCAACTTAACCCAGATATCGAACTCATGACGAACCATTCTTTTTTACTCGGGTGTGGCTGCTGGACTGGACCCGGGGGGGACATGACAAGCTGTACCTAGCTAGGGTGGTTTTCTTCAAATTCTTTCAAGACTCCGGGCGACGCTATGCAACACTCACGGCGTATGGGGCTTACGCCGCATGTGAGACGATGTGACACAATATCCGGAGCGGCAGTAGTCGGGGGTCGGAGGACAATGTTGAGGCTCTGCGGGTACGCGCATGAGCGCCGATGTGGGTCCGCCTTGCTGGCTGGCTGGTGTCTTGAATAGATGAAATCGCATCGGTGGGAGGGGCTGGCTTTGGGAATAGTGCTGGTTCGTGAACTGTTGAGGTATTGTTACAACGTGTATGTGTTTTTTTCTTTTCAATAACATACAGGGGGGAGTGGACGTGCATGCCAGTACATGGCTGGTGATGGTGAAGGCAAGGTGCGTTAGGGCTTAGGTGTACTGTGCCTGAGACTAGGTACTTTTTCTGGCAGAACACACGTGCGTTGGCTTCTGAGTAAAGCGTAATTCGAATAATGTGCACGTGTATTGGTTACCTCGAGCATTGCCATGTGCATGGGTACTGTGGTTCGCGTATAGGCGTAGTCAATGCTTTAAGCGAATATCATTGGTTGAGTGAAATTTTCATGTTGGCAAAAATTCATCGTGTTACCTTCCATATCCACCAAATTCTTAACACAGAGACAGACGAGGATTTCATTTCGAACGCACGGTTTCTGCCGTGAATATGGCAATATAACATATTCAAGTTACCGAAACTACATCAAAACAAAACCAGCCCGGCTAGCTCAATCGGTAGAGCGTGAGACTCTTAGCTTTCACGTCCTAATCAGACTCGATTGGTTATCTCAAGGTTGTGGGTTCGACCCCCACGTCGGGCTTTGTTTTTGCCCTTGTTTGGTGCTGTCTGTCCTGAGCAAGGGGGTGTGGCGGTGAAGGATAATTTTTGACCCCAGATCTGGGCCCGGTGTCTTCCACGACGCCACTGCAATATCGAAAAGCGGTGTAGGATGTTCTCACTGGGCTATCTCAGTCTGGCTTGAGATATTGAGTCCTCGCAGGCGGAGGATGGACAGTTTTTTTGAGTGACTTCATGGAGCTTTTCGACAGTTTAGCTTTTTGACACTCCAGAGCAGTGTGTTTGCCTATAGTTACGTGCTGTTGCAAAAAATCGAGGAGCTTTATTCCTGTGATACGACTAGATTTACTGAAGCGTTTTTGGCCTGTGGATGGTTGCACGTTTATGAAGCGTACCATGTCGACGGAAGAGATTGTCTTACTGTCACTGAATTAGTGCATGCTGTACTTCCTTACTGTATGAAATCAAGTCATTCCATTGCAGAGAAAGCCGCCAATAAGTCTGGCTAGATCTAATTGCATCAGCAAGGAGGACTTTGATTGCTCTCGCACTTGCAACCTCAAGGCCGTGCCATCGAGCTTAACTTCCTTGCGTTGCTTCTAGGTGTACACAAAGCGTTTGAATCTACAACGATCCAGTCAAATGGCCCCTAGATATATACAGCAATGAGACGAAACTGTCGTTAGCAACATGAACCAAGGTTTGTTTGTACAACCCAACACGACCAGAAAACGCTCCAATGTCACGACAGGCAACAATCGCCACATGTGCTCTCGTTTGGCTCGAAGTGCAAGTGTGTCAATATCCATTGGACCGCTCAAGATCGAACGTTTTTACGCCTTACACAGCTGTAGACAAATCCGTGCCGAGTCCTTGCCTATTGATTGCAAAACAGTATAATCGCATTCCCCAACCAGAAGGTCCAGTAGTACGCTTATCGCACACAAGACGTTGTCTTCTTCTGGCTTCCTGTCTACGGAATTGTTACTCCAGCGACAAGGCCCGTCATTACCAAGCTTGCTCGCTTGCAGCAGTAGTGAGTGTCTTTGTTATCATGTATACATTCAGCTTCTGGTCTTCTCTTTCTTTTGATCGTTGTCCAGTCGGGTGACCTTGTGTTGTTCGATCACGAGCTGATGAAATGGATTGGTTGCATTATTCTCTCACCGCCAGGCTGTGTTTGAGCGTAATCGCAAGTTTGCCCCTTGGAAGAGTAAATGGATTCAAACCTTAGGTTAGTGACAGTTGGCAGGCTGTTTTTAATAACCACCCAGGCTACTGTGAGTTTGTTGCGATTCTGAACATTGCCTTGAAGAGGTCGGATGGATCGCTGAACCAGCTTAGCTAGTTGACATCAACGCACGAGCTATCCTGTTGCTTCCTGTGAGGTCGCCTATCCTTCCTCGTCGTGTATTTATGGTTGTCGTCATTGTCCGACTCATTCGGCAACCCATGTAGGAAAAGCCAAGGGGCAACATGGTATGAGCAACGCGACTGTCCAGTGCAATCACATACAGAGCAGAAGAGTAAGAAATGAACATGTAATAAACCCAAACGCCATCTCCTAGCCTGTGCTGAGGCAGTGGGTATCTATGCAAGACCGCTGTTATACAAGGAGTAAATACGTCCCGACGACCCAGAACGCCGACCATCAAAGCCACAAAACGCCGCTTCCATTTTCGCCAGGCCCATTACCGTTACTGTTACCGACTGCGTGCGTCCCCTCAACGCCTCCCGCTATTCCTGGAGCAGGTAGTAGACGGAAAGGTGGGCTCGGAGATCGATAGGGAAACAGCTCTGCAACATTCCCCGGCACAGCCTTTCCGTCAATGACTTCCTCCACGACATCAACAAGGCTCCCAAAGTCGGATAAGACACGCTTCGCATATAGCTGACTATATGCGAGATCGCGTAGTAGGGCCAAAGCATCGCGAAAAGCATCGATATGGGGTTGATTTCTCCCAGCAACGTTTCGTACAAGGAGAGAGCAAAGAACCAGTAGAGCGTTCGAGAGAGATGATACCATACGGTGTCGGAGGCTGAAAGGCTGCCGTATGTCTTGAGCAAAGGTGGCCATGCGGTTAACAGTAAAGACTGCAAGATTGCTAAAGTGAGAAGCAT
Organism: Alternaria dauci; assembly: GCF_042100115.1. Classification (NCBI taxonomy): domain Eukaryota; kingdom Fungi; phylum Ascomycota; class Dothideomycetes; order Pleosporales; family Pleosporaceae; genus Alternaria; species Alternaria dauci. The sequence goes on from NC_091272.1 coordinate 5,023,730, forward strand.
GGCTGTCGTCGTACTGGAGGGAAGTTATGACGGAGCGCAAGCCCCAAAGGACGAAGTCGGTCTTCTTCTGGGTAATGAAGACTTTCAGTGGCGGAACAGTCGCACCAACTGATTGGGTATGAGGGATTTCCAGTGTCTGCAGATCCTGCTCGAGAAAGTATGAGATTTGTCCGTCAATGACCTCCTGCGTCGCGCCATCGAGGCTACGGCCGTCGACGTTGTTGTCAGCGTAGCGTGCCCAGAGTATCATGTAGTGAATATAGTGATCGATGAAATGTCTTGGATCGACCTCATTAGGCTTGTAGAGCATCGCCTAGAGATGGTGAGAAATGGTAGCAGCGGAATGAGGCAGGAACTTTACTCACCCTTTCGGACAGATCTGCGGGAGCCTCGACTTGGATGTCAGTCTCACGGATTGTATACGGCCTTCCGAAGGTCAACGAGATGAAGCGATCTTGTACGAATACGTTCCAGAATGTGCAGATACGCTCGTATGCTTGTGCGGTAGTGATGTTTGTCCATGTAGACTGCTGATGCAAAGAGAACTGGAACGCGAGTCTGGCAGCAGCGCCGATAGTATTATAAGCCAGACCGGGCATATCTGCGTAAGAGTAGTATATAGCCTGTGACAGTCAACTCCCATTTACCAAGCTTGAAACGTCCCGAGCCTTACCTGGAACAGTACACTTTGGATCAGTGTCAGATCGCCGCTTCCGCTCAATAGAGATCTCTTATCGACGAGATCGTCGGCCAGCTCAAGCCATTGCCAGCCTTTGGGCTTGCCAGCATCGAGTGGCGCGACATTGAGCAGTATATCGCAACAAGCAAAGATGTTGTAGTTGAGCGCGAGGAACTGGCGGTCTTGTGGAGGTATGGTGGTACTCGCTAGCATATGCTCGCTGCGACTGCGGAATTCGGGTTCATCTATGCACGGATGAGACAGGTGGATGTCGGTGAAGAATGAGGCTAGGTACTGTTGGTAATCGGCCGGGCTGGGGTAAGGCAGCTTCTTGTTGCCCACTTGTATGAGGTGCGGTGGTTCGCCATCGAAAGCAGAGCCAGGACCTGGCAGAGCCGGGTTTCCAGAGTCTGACGGCTCGTGTGGGAAGAGAGAAGGCTGGCCCATGAAGGCGAGGGCTGGGTTGATGGGGTCGAGCGGCGGGACAGACAAGGCGGCGTCGCCCCGAAAGCCGTCACTGCCGTTGTCTTCGCGCTCTATGCTGCCCATGGGTGTCATGGTCAGGCCGCGGTCGCGCATAAGGGCTTCCATCATGGCCTCGATGCGGGTCATGCGTGCTTCCATGCTCATGCCCATGCCGCGAGTACTGGCATCGCTGGCCCTCCGCTCCGTGCCATTTTCGGACGGCATGAGAGTCCTTCGTGATATATTGTTGCCGTTTCCGCTAGTGTTCGAGGCTTGCGTCTGAAGGGTGGGCGTCGGTCGACTGAGGTTCTGCAGGGCTTCGGCTGCTGTCTGGTCTTCAGAGAAGAAACAGCGCTTGCCGTTGTCCATGCATCGTTGGCATGGATTCTCGCCGGAGCACTGTGTTTGTTAGTTTTGCTGTCCCCGATTGCTGTTGCCGTCTGCGCAGGGACGCTGTCGCATAGAGAAAGCACGTGAGGCGCTCAAGCAACGCGCGACATGCTGGAAAATGCGCCGGGCAGTCGACGGCGACGACGTACCTTGAGCTTCGACCGTCTGCATGATACACCTAGAGCAGTCTGTCAGCCGGTTGATGGCATGTCACCGCCGTCTTGTTGCGCGAAGCTGCGTCGAACCACTACGGAACCATCGGAATGCTGCATAGGAAGCTCCAGAGATGCCGAGCGGAGGTTGCAAGAGCGAAAGGCGCGACTTACATGCCTTGGGCGCGTACTTTTGGCGGACCTTTTTGCGCTTGGGCGACGACGACCTCCTTTCGACGTCCATATGCTCAATGGGCAAAGGATGGCTGTTCATGGCGCGACGGAGTTGTGGGAAGAAGGATGGCGCTCGCCCAGGCTACTTCGGAACGCGACCGGGATCCGGGGCCGCTAGCGCGTTTTCAGCTCCCATGCAGCCACCAATCTCACCCTCTCTCCTTGCTCCCATCAGACTCGTGTCTTCTTGGGTAAAGTAGAACATCGTATTGCTGACATTATATCAAGGCGTGAATACCCTAGACCAACGTTGCACAATGCGAATGTTGGAGCGAATAGTACCCACAACCCTCTGACATGTGATTCAACCTTCATCTCGAGACCTTATTCGCTCAGCGTCTCTACCTTCGCTCCCATAAACCTGTTCGGCTTCTATTATGATCTCGGACATGACAGCTGGTTGTGAGGTAGCGGGTAGGTACTACAATTCCTGCAGACCAAACATCCCGATAAAAGCACATCTCTTCTCACGCATTCAAAGACTCTATTATACATATCAACTTTTCGTTACTACAGAGGTCTTGACAGATGTATACCGACAGACATGAGCGGAAATCATCAACACTGATAACGACATTGAAAACACTCTGCAAGGTCGAGCAAATGTGCTCGACCAGGGGGTATCATTGAAAACAGCAAAAAAACAGAACTCGCCGGTTGGAAGTACGTACTGCAAGCGCATCACTAGATGCTTTGGTATCTTGTAATGAGAAAGCAGGGTCGAGCATTTGTGCTCAACAAATGAATGCTGTGAAACAGAAATAGGACAAAACTCGCTCGCTTGCTCGCTAAAAACACTGTATGGGTGATCGCATTTCCTGCTCTGTAATGACAAATCAGAGGGAGTGGGGGTCGTGGTCGTGGTCGTGGTCGTGGTACCGTGAGCCGTGGTGTCGTGAAGGCGTGAATGTGTGAAGGAGGATTGAGTCAACTTTGAAGGTGGCCTCCATCGGTAGTGGGTGTTGTCGTGTGGTGGTATCGGAGTGTGGTACTGCCGTTATATCGTGGGTCTGTAAGAAAAGCGACTTCTGTATCCGACGTATCTTCGTCCTTGAAGTCCTATTCTTCTCCATTCATGTTGCGTGTGTGTCATGATGTTGGATAAGACGTGACCCAGTCTCAAAAGACGTCCATCGAAAGCGACTAGTCTTCATCGTCCCGGATGCACATCCAACCCATCCTCCTACTCATGAATCGCCCAGATCTTCAGCGCCTGGCCACAAAGCTTCTTGAGAGCTTGCGTGTCCTTGTTCTGGCGAATCTTCAGCGGAAGAGAGTCAATCCTTGTGACACACTTCTCGATCTGGGAGCGGTAGTGTCCAGCATCCATACTACCGAGGATGCTCTCTTCACCGTTCGCAGCATTCATCAGGCCATCGATGCACTCCTTGACTGCGCGACGATGGTTGCTCTTGACCTCGTTGCTGCGGAACATGTCCTGGATCTCTGTCTCGAGGACCATGTTGTCATTCGAAATGTATCCGATGACGTTCTGCCGCGCGACACTGTCTGTTGGCTCGACGGTGATGGAAGGCACTTGGGGACCAGCGGAAGAACCGGCTTGCTGATTCTCAGCGGCTCGTGCGAGGGTTGCAGCAGTCAGCTTGGAGATGCCGGAGCTTGAGGATGCAGAAGTGGCAGCGCCGGGGACATGGGCATCAGGGTCAACACCGGATGTAGATGCTCGGCCACGGATCGAGAATCCACCTTCAGCAGCAGCAGGAGGAGGAGCAGGACCTAAAATGGAAGCTCGATTGTCCGAAGTAGAGGTAGAAACCGCCGTCGTGTTGGCGTTCGTAGAGCCATGGTTGGCGGTCGTGAAGCCGTTGTTGGCGCAAAGGTTGACTGGTTGCTGCTCTTCCTTACAAGGATCCACAAGCTGCGTCGGATTGCTGAGGCGATAAGCAATAGCCTCGATGAGCTGAGCCATGAAGACAACCTGAGGTTCTAGACCATCAGAGTTGCTCGCCAGATACCCGTAGACCTCCTCGACACGCGCCAGGGGCCAAGCAGCCTTGAGCTTCTGTGCACCTTCGATATCCAGTGGAATCTCGTCGTCACACTCTTTGAGAAGGCCAAGAATGGGCTCAAAGATCTGGTGGGTCAAGATCTGAACGGTATTGGCTGCCTCCCACACATCGTTATTGTAGATGCAGTTGTCCAACAGGTCGATGTAGTCGCCCATTTCGCCGGTGTACATGGCAAGCATGTTGATGCGTCCCTGGTAGATGTTGAGGTAGTGCTCCCAGAGAACCTTTGTCCTCACACGAGCCTCGTTGGCTTGATGGATCATCCACGCCTGCTCGTAAACGTGGCGTTGAATCTCAGCGCGTCGAGCCTCGACTGCTTCGACGATGCTTTCATTGGCTACACGCTCGTTGTGCTCTGCAATGACAGGATCGATGGGGTTGTGGCCAGAGGGAAGGATGGGAGCCCTCATCTTCTCCTCGCCAAGGATGTTGGTCAGCCTCTCTTGAATGAACTTGTGACGCTCCTCAGAGGTCTGGTTCGCGTAGAATTCGTCGCTGTAGGGTGACTTTTCGGGTACGTAGGGCGGCGGTGGGGGCGGCGTCCACGGGGAACGGGATGCCCTGATAGCCTCCTTACGATCTCGGGCCCACCGATCAGATGCAGCGCGAAGCTGTTTCTGATGCTTCTTCTCTTCCGCCTTCTTCAACTGCTCCTCGCGGAGGCGGGTCTCTTTCACGCGCGCCATCTCGGCAGCCTCCCTCTTCATCTTCATGTCATACCACCGAGGGTCTCGCTCTGCAGGAGAGAGTTGACGCTTGGGCTTCTCGATGCGTCCTGTGGGCGAGGTGCGAGAAGTCTGCTGCTTCGGTGGGAAGTTAGTCGCTATATGTTCAGTGATGAGAGCCAAGTCACTAACCTTGCTTGACGCCAAAAGTGGAGTACGATTGAAGCTATCACAGACTTTGCCCAGGCCAGTCAGAACCATATAAGGGGCGGTGCCTTCGATGGATTGCTTTGCGAATGATTAGTTACTATCTGAGTGATACCTGATGGGAGAGACAAACCTTGAAGACGCGAGCATTAGTCTCGAGCTTCAAGCATTCCTCTCGATAATGGATGTTGGCTTTTTGCTTGAGTACTTCTACTGCACGGTTCGCCGTGTTACGAAGTGTCTCGCGGATAGGTGCCATGACGTTGACGTTGGCTTGTCGGTAGATGGTAGTGGTGGTGTAGGTGGTTGAGTGAAGTGTGGGCAAAAATCGGTCGTGAGAATGGCTTGGAGAGTGAAAGTCGTGGTACAACTGGTGAAGAATTTGAACAGTGAGCTGGTGGAACAGGATCGCGGGTTGAGTTGCAGTTGCAGTTGAGCAAGTTCGTGTGGAAGAAAACTGATCAGAAGTGTGGAAAGCACTGGATTATATGGGAGGAGGAGAGGAGGAAGGCCGGCCCATGAGCCTGGAAGAACTGGCCTAGCACTAGGCAGAATGTAATGGTCGGGATCTTGGAGTCGTTAATGAAAGTGACTGCTAGTGAAAGGGGAGATTATGACGAAAATCTTGGTATATATGGTCGCGATACGCCAGAAACGGCAACGGAAAAGCCCCTTGGCGCGAACAGGTGGGTCATACGGCAAGGAAGAAGCCCAAGAGGGCTGGGAAATAGTCCGCGTGACTGTGTGTTGACTTGCCGTGGCCATTCACTATGGCGGAATTAACGCTTTGTTCCAGAACTTCCGATAAAGAATTGCCTCACGCCCGATACAGTGGCTCACCATCGTCGCGTTTTCCCGAAAAGGCTGTAGGCATACAGCGCCTACATACCGCGTGCTCAGTGCTGTGTAGATTTCATAATAGATGGTAGTCTCAACAGCTCTTCGTGCCATGTCTGCCTAACTCCAGCTATATGTACAGCGCAATTCACTCTAACCGATTAGACTGAACACCGTATTCATAAAGGAAGTGGCTGGAGGAAGTAACCAGCAGTGAGTAGAACGAGGTGTAAGTGAAGACAAAACGATAAAAACCAACGCAAACATGTGATGATGAAAGAGAACATGCGGGATGTCACGAGTTCATACACCTGTGATGATAATCACCAAACCACTTTGGATGCCATAGCAAGGCGCATGGGAGTTGGAGAGATGGAACATAGGAAACTGAGAGAGCAGATGTTGAAATAAGGAAATGTCAGAGGACGCGCTTGCCATCTCAGTTACGCCGGTTAGGCGGGTGTCACCGTTGGCTTCCGCCACGTGTCTGCCCTGCGCACCGCCAGCCTCGCCTCGTTTCTCCATATAGTCTCCTCATTACCTGCGAGGACGTGTGCGCTTGAATGCACGTTTGATATGAGTAATATGGTAATGCGAGGGAGGGATGAAGAACCAAAAGTAGGTGGCAGTCTCGCCCATTGTACGCGCGTCTTCGCCAACAAATCTGGAAACACGGAACTATCGGCACTCGAGCACTCGGAAACATCCAGGGGCTCTTGAATCAACACGCCAATGTGTGAGGGTGAAGATGCTGCGTCGGAAACGGACAGGTTGTCAAGGAATACAGGTGGGGCGTCCAGAAGAAACACAATAGGCATTGGCCAGCCAGAACAATGTCGACTCATGCGCCACAGGTCTCGAACATCCAATCAAATTAATTCCAGTCGCCCAGCATTCGCGTCGTTCGTGTTGCGGTACGGATCGATCGCACGTTCCAGTCAAGCTTCCCTCGTGTACGCGGTGCCACACGACAAGTGTGGCGTTCAGAGTTAGATGGGAAAGTTGTCGCGTGTTGGCTATGGCAGCCCTGCTTGCACTGCGGCAATCGTCCGCCGCATAGTAAGCAAGGTACAGAGCCGTCAGCACCATGCCTGGTGCCGCCCCCTTTTCGACGCCAACGTCGCAGTGATGACGGAAACGCGCAAGCCCCAAGGAATGAGTCGAGATTTGTTCCCGCAGATTGGCTGCTTCCTGTGGCTTTCTGTGGCACATGCGGCTTGGCTCGATGCCGAAATCCGGGTTGGCGTAGTGTGCCTTGCCGCTTTCGGCTAGCCGACGGGGCCAAATCGACTTTGCGTCGTCGAAACTGGAAACGCTGCCCTCCAAATCACATCACACGCCTTCAAAGGATGCGAAATCAAGCTTGCCGCCATGCATAATGTCAGTGGGGGCCGTGCCTTTGCATCATGGGGGTTAATCGCCTATGAGCTTCGTGATCCTTGTGGTAGTCAACTTTTTCCAGGGCTGTCCTTTCGTGGTTTGTATATCTCTTTGTGCCCTGCGTCTCGTCCGTTGCAGTTCTACCGTTCTTACTTACTATTAATTGCGCATTCCTGGTACTGGATGCTCACTGCCCTTCTTTTTATGCAGGGTAGCTTACATTAGTCACTCTTTATACCCAAATTTTGAACAGAGCTAAAATGAGGATCTCGCAAATCCCCCTCCTCCTCACCACATTCGGCGCCAGCTTTGTGCTCGCTCAAGAACGCTGCGACGCACCTTCACCAGGCATATACTGCAACTCGACGGAGATTCTCGCGTACCGTTCGGACGACTGCAAACCTTTCCACGTCTTCATCTCTCGCGGCTCGGATGAGCCCTACCCCGGCCGTCTAGGCAACCTTACCTCGGAGATCTGCGCAGCAATCGGAGGCTCAGAGGACTGTGGTTACGAGGATGTCGAGTACCCAGCGAAGAGTACAGCATGGGGACAAGGGGTGTGGTGCGATTCTGCGGGCAAGGGCGCGAAGAGCGGACAGGCGCAGATGAAGGCGTACAGCGAAAAATGCCCTGATAGCAAGTTGATTGTCCTGGGTTACTCTCAGGGAGGATCAGTGGCACAGGACATGCTCGGTGGAGGAGGAGGTTCTGTCTTTGCATGTGAGCAAGACATGAACCCGGCTCTGGACGCTGCGTCGGCTCCTGGCTCCAATGGTAAGCATCCTTGTCTACAACAGGTCACGCTCTACACTGGTTTACTAACCCCTCAACCATAGTCGTCGCAGCCGTAACCTTTGGCGCAGTCGTTCGTTCCAGAAACCAGAATTTCACCGTTGGTCGCGGCGTAGACTACGACGGCACCAGCGCGCGCAGCCCCGAACATCTCAAAGGCCTCCAGCAATACGCCGACGTCCTCCTCGACTACTGCCACAACGGCGATCCAATCTGCGCCGTCGGCTCCGAGCCTATGGAAGTGGAAGAGCACCTGAACTATTTCATCCAACACAACGAGGAAGTGGTCAAGTGGGTAGCTGGCATGGCCAAGGCAAGCGGTGATGTGGGTGCGAAACCCAGCAAGCCCGTAATCAGCACTTCCTCCTCGACAAGCGTAGCAGCAGGATCCCAAGCCACACCATCCGGATCCGTCACCCCCTCGCCTATTGCAACGCCAACTGACGGAACGGAGGAGTCCGCGCAGGCAACCGCTGCAAGTGCTACAGGTGCTGCTAGTTCGCTGACTGTTACCCTTGGGTACCTGATTGCGCTGGCTTTGACTGTGGCTGTGTTCTTGTAGATATTATCATTTCATTCATAGACTTTTTGTCACGAGCGCTTGTACCACACAGCCTCATTGCATAGCATTTTGGATACCCCAAGCGAGGAGTAGGGAGCATACAACAAGATATACATCGCTTTTAATTTCATCACAAAGATAACATGTGTAATTGAACATCAAACATTGATTCCTCTCTCATGATTACCAGGACGTCATCGTCATTATGTACAAAGGTTACTTGCTCGCGATAGCTTTTGACCCGGGAGGATCAAGAGATAGCAATATAACAAAGCGCTGCAAATGCAACGCATGCAAAACTCTCATGAAACATGAACAAAAAACTACAAAAGACCAATGGTCCTCTGCTTCATAGTCCTGACATCGACATTCTGCCAGCAGGCAGTGCTGAACAGGGTGATGCAGTAGACGCACACAGCGGCGATAAGCATGTACTTCTGTGTCTGGCCATAGCTGAGGTTGATAGCATCACGAGTCGGGGTTCCAACAGGGTAGCTGTCCTGAACCGTGAAGCTGCCGTAGATCGTAGCGAGGTCTGGCAAGTCGCCTGCAGGCAAGTTGGCCGCAAGGCGAACAGGGAAGACACCGGTCCAGATGGCACCCGCAACGGTAGAGCCGATGGCGCTTCCGATGGAGACAATCATGGATTCCACGGCGAGAAGGGCAGGGAAGTCTTGCTGCTTGGATACGGCCATGAGGGTGGTTTGCTCGGAGATGACCAAGATACCGCCGCCGAAAGCGATGAAGATCATGCACATGACAATGTAGCCAATGTTCTCGTCCGGTTGACGGAACTTGATCATAAGACCAACGCCGAGCATGGTAAGAGGTACACCGAAGAAGAACGAGTAGACCTTGAGCTTTCCGTAGTAGCGCAGCGCGACTCCGTAGACGATGCAAATGAAGCAGCTACCCATGGTGTAGATGTTGCTGATCCATGTGGCGTGTACTTCGGTCTGGTCGAACAAGACGATGAGAAGAGAATAGAAGTACGAGTCCCAGCAGTACCAGCCAACGTACAACGAACCGGCCATGGTGTAGGTGAAGATGACGGTTCGGTTCTTGAGCAGTGGCCACGGGATGAAGGTGACTGTAGCACCCCACTTCTCCCACAGACCAAAGGCAACGACTAGGAGTGCGCCGAAGACGATGAAGCAGATGATGAGAGGCGACTTCCACTGCTCAGCCTGGTAGGTGTAGATGTTGAAGGCGAGGAGGAAGAGCGAGAGTCCAGCGGCCAGGAGCAAAAGACCAATGGCATCGAATTCGCGAAGGTAGTACGTGACGGTTTGAGCAAAGTTGCCGCGGCTGGGGCGTGGTGAGATGAGACCCTGCTTGCGCGCCTTGCCTTCGTAGACAACGAATAGCAAGATGAGAGGCGAGGTGACAATAGGCGCAATGATGGCAAAGATACCAAAAGTCCATCGCCAGCCGATGCCGCCCTCAGCTGTGATGCTGTTGATGCCGTATCCGTAGATCCAGGTGGTGATGAGCCATGGGGAGGACGCATAGGAGATGAATAGAGCTCGGTTCTTCAGCTTGGAGGTATCGGCGATGAAGACGGTGATGAAGAAGTCGATACTGTTGTAACCGACGTAGAAGAAGGTCTGTGCCGCACAGTATGCCTTGACGTTGTTGCAGCTTGCCATCAGGATGAGGCCGACGACGTAGATGGCTACACCCAGAGCGAGACCGAAAGGTCGGCCCCAGATGTTGAGGATTTTGGCATACGGGAGCTTCCAGATACCACCAACAATGGAGGAGATGACGGTAGTCAGAGCAGTCAGAGAGTGTTGCTGGAAGTCGCTGGTGACGTAGGGGGCGAGGGTGGCGGAAGTGCTGGATGCGTAGGCAGTGAAGAACTGGATGAACCACATCCTGGAGGTCGTTAGTCTAGTCCTGGAGATCGAAAGACTGTTGACTTACGCAATGTACGCCAGAATCAAGTCACGCTTCTTCCAGATCAGTGAAGCCGCCTGAACCTGTTGCACGCCTAACTCGGCGGTGGTGTCGACCTTGTTCAGTTCTTCGTCTGACTCTCGGCTCATGGCAGACTCTCTCGGGCTGCCGACCTTCTCGTCGGGGCGGGCAACGTCCATGCTGGTGTGCCCTTGGTAGGAAGCGGGCACATCGGCAATGTCTTTGTTGTCAGCATTGGCAGAGGCAGTGTTGCCAGAGACCAATGCACTGCTGGTCAACCCTTTGAAGTTGAAACCCATCTTGGCAACTGTAGGCGTTGTTGCACACCAAAAGTGATGGTCGTGATGGTTGCAGATGAAGAGATTGATAAGACAAGATGCTGCGCGAGCTGCAGGTTCATATACAGAAAACACTGATCCACGCAGCTCCACTGCAGGACCATGTCAAGTCGCACCCGGTTCTCGGCTCCCTCGCAGCTGGGTGGGTAAATTGTTCGCGCGGACCGTCAAAACGGAAATGGTGGTGAATATCACGACACTGACGGTGCTCCTCCCCGGCTAGCCCCATGCACCAATGCTTGTTCTTTTCCACATGCAGCTAATTCCCCGGTATTAAGCATATCCAAGCATGGCCCAGACAGCCTCCAAATCTTATCTCGATAATCAGCCGGCATCAGCGGAGACGGCGAGCCAATGACCGTCTGTGGTGGCAAGACGCGTGGGTTATCAGATGAAAATTTTCGATCTAATCATTATCTGATCAAAACTCGCAAGCCACGACGCCTACCAGCACCACCATTCTCTGCTCCGTCATGCCTTCGTAAGGCGGGGCAGCCGAGGGACGTGATGGCCTGCTGGCTTGCCAACACGGATTCGTCGATGGTGTTCCCGACATTCAATAGCCGCCGCGCATTTGGTGGAGCTATTCGGGGGTTCTGCAGAATTCGCTCCATGCTCGCACCGTTGTGGCGGGACAATAGATACAGAAGCACATAAAGTGGGTTGAAGGAGCGGAAGAAAAGGTACGAATGGGACAAAATGTTTTCGAGAAGCTGGTCTTTGCATGGCATTCCGGTTCCGCCTGCATCTGCACCCAATCGCATCTCACCTGGGCATCGGCGCTGCTGGAACAGTGGAAAGAACGGATTCAAGGGTCTGGCATCTTGGCACGAGTGGGGTCGTCGTCCGAGACCGCTAATAGCGGTTGATACTTCTTCCTTTGGGTCCCGACAATATGAAAAGGTCTCTTTGGACCCACGCATCCATTACCCTCTGGACGGGAGACCATACTAGATGCGATGCATCTCCGCGTCGTACTGCGAAACAGAAGGAGATGATTGTATCGTACGTTGGTGTCCAGGTACAATGCAACCCCATCCTACATGAGTCATGTCAATGGCCGACGGTCGGACTGATCCGGGCATGCGCGCGCAGCTTTCTTGTCACCTGCAGCTGAATACGTACCTCTGCATTGACGCGTACACAGTAGTGATGGTAGAGTGTGCTTCCTATGTTCGTCTGGCAGTTCATCTGCTGCTTCCCCTGCGTCGTGTACCTAGGTAGCTTCCGCATGTGGTCGCCACGACATGTGTACTCCGGAGTACAGCAACGTTATGTGTCGGGCCGCGAGTACTAAGGCGTAAACCTTGGGATCGCCGCTGATGTCAAGCGCCATGCAGTATGAGGTGGAGGCTTCTTGAGCGTGTGATTTTCGACAATCAGGTGGAACTGTGGAGCTTCTGACTGCTTAGGCACGTTTGCACATCTGAAAGCTGACTTGTACTTCGTATCGGACTTCTCACCTTTAGCAGCTTCTGGAAACAGCTCCCGTCCGGTTCCTGGGACCTGCTCATGTGCGCCGTACGCGCACTTGACCTTCGTTGGCCCACCTCTCCACTTTCACCACCTTTACTAGTATTCTAGCCAACAGGATATCTCGCTAAGCTTCACTCTTCCTCTTGCCTCTTTTCCAGCGCATTAATTTTTTTTGTGGCGACGGAGTCTTTTGGAAAGCTGGGGCACAAGTCGAAGAACAGTGGCCACCGTTCTTCGCCCGTGTGGTCGAAGACAGTGACATGTTCCAGTTGCGCATAGCAACATCCCGAGTAAACTGTTATAGCCGCCATGAGCTCTGCCCAAAGCTGTCCTGGTGAAAATGAAAGACATGGACGAGTGATGCTGGTGTCGGCGATCGAGAGAGGGGTTTCAAGAAGGCTTCGAAGAGACGCTTGATGGCTTAGTCCTAGAAGTATTTGCACGTAAGGTTGCGCAAAGTTCCCAACTGGCAATGGCTGTCTTGATGGACCTGCTTAGTCGGGGTTCAGGCGCAACATCGATTCCAAGAGAAGCGATCGCAAATTCAGGCACTTGTCGAAAGACCATGCGAGACCTCCCATCTCCTAGAATGTCCGAGTATACAACACTGAACGAACACGCGAATACCTTGAGGGTGTGATCCGAGATAGAAGGAAGGAGAGTCGGAGTATCTGGTAGATACTATGTGTCGTCAAGAAGACGCAGCATCGTAAGGTGAGAGACAGCCGGGCGCTCCCCTCGTCAAGTAATAGACTCGCCAACCGCTAATTTCACATGCTCATCTCAGAGGATGAAAGCGCTTTGTGTCTCAACCTGTATATTCGTTTGTCTGTTAAGTCAAATCATCGAAACGTCAAGTGACAGCGAAGAGCGTTACGATGTTGCTGGACCTGTCGGAGATGTTGGGTCCAGTGCATTCTGGCTCATATAGACTGCTGTGTCGGTAGCCGGCAAAATGTGTACACGACGGTTGAAGCAGCGTGGTAAAGCTTCGAAAACGGTGACACGTAGGTATTTTCATGAGTACCATGCGCAAGGCATACTGACATGACTTCTTAACGTTACTTGCCGACTGGCATCGAGAGAGTATGGATCGTAGCGGAGATAGGAGCGCTACATAACTGGATGTTTGCCACCGTTACCAGTTTGGATTCTCGGCTTCTTCTTGGCTTGTAGCCACAATCTGCGCAAACGCTGTGCACCAAGAGTGACTTTAACCGCAAAAATGATCACTGCCCAGGTGGTCACTCTTGGCCCGGCATTTAGTTCTTCCAAGCAGGACTTCCGATCCAGACTCCAAACTTATGCTTGGCTCAAAGCCATAACTTGCGCAAAAGAACGCTCAACGATATCACTGCGGAGAAAGGTTGGGCCGCTAAACCCCACTCTCACAGGATACGGGCCACCTTTGCTTATGCGCGCACAGAGCGCCTGCGTAGTAAGACCACCGGTAGAAACATTAAGACGTAAGATATTGCTCGAGTGATAGTACGACCGAGAATGACGTGGAGTCAATATGCCGTCAAGACATTGGCATTGGTTGGGGACACGATCGTTGTCATGAGACAACCTTGGAAGGATGTCACTTCCCACGGAGCTACCCTACGTGTGAGTTAGTTATACGGAGCGCCGCCGATTGGTTGAGTGGATCCCGGAATGATATCGTTACCCGGTTGTTGGTACACTGTCCACTCTGTCATGGGAATCGAACACTACCCAAATCTCGTCTTCGGCGATGCAGGGGTGAGCGTTTGGTTTTTTTCCATGACGACGTGGTCGAAGGGATCTACTTCTTCTCCCCACATGATTAGTTACCTACTCGCTGTGACAAGAAACTATATCCTAGTATTCAACGGGACTTTGCATTCCGAAGTGGTTGGAGATGGTGTCTTTCGTAAAGTGGGAATAAATCCATTCGCAATATCGCAGTCATAATAGGGTATCTAATCATTCAAAATTCGCAACAGCCAATCCATCCAACATCGTCTACGCACAGCAGCCTGTTGGCCCTGCCGCCTCAATCGAAGAGCGCCTGTCATCTTTCTCGCTGATCTGGCCGTATGGTATCCTGACCACCATCCAGTCGCACAGGAACTTGCCCAAAACAGCCCCTAGTATGATGGAGATGAAGATGTATCCGTTGAAGTGCATGACCAACAACATGATGATGTACGCGAGACCGAGGGTCAAGCCATGTATCGAAGCGCGAACAAGTTGTTGGAGTGCCGTGGCGCGGAAGGTGGCGTGCTGTGTTCCGAGAGTTGAGGAGGGGCCATCGCAGCAGTTGGCGGGCGTGGCAGCAGCGAGCGCAGCTTGCTGTGCGTTGAGTTGTCGCTGGAATTGACGGAGGAGGAAGGCGTCGTATTCAGTACTGACTCGTCGCAGGAATTCGAGCGTGACGACTAGGAGAGCGGCGCCAATGCAGCTTGCGGCCATCATGGCGTTGTTGGTCACGTGCCATGATTCGGAGAGGAAGCATGCGTCTTCGACACGCCAGTTCCACAGCATCTAGAGAACGTTAGTGATGATGTTATGTCGCGGCGAAGTAAGCGACGGACCTCTGTGACGCAGCTGCTGTTGCCCGAGTCCATTCCGGACATTCCTGTCATCCCGTGCATGATGGGCGGTGTTGTTGGTGTTCTGGGGTTGCTCTGTGAAGTTTGGAGCGACGTCTGTCAAGAACTGAACCGTGGAAGAGCGTATGTCAAAGAAGCGATATAACAAACGCCAATCTGGACCCTGCGGCTATAGATACCGCGACATAGATATGTAGGATCATGTTGCCGTCTCACCACAGTCTGGCCCGCGCAGGCATGCCGGCAAACTCGCCGGGAATTATGGGGGAACTTGCTCAAACACTCTCGCGCTAGCCTCTTCGATCGATCCCGGAGGGCGGGAGCCGCTTAAAGACGTGCCCAAGCTTCGCCGCCCACTTCTCGAATTCTTGGCCCGTCTTTTCACGAAACGTGCTCACCATGTTTCCGGTGTGCGACAGTTCGCCTCTGATGGTTCATATAGATATGCGGTCCGCGCACCGGTTCGAGACATGTAGCACGCCTCGTTTGTTCAACCTCTGTCCAGTCGTCTTGTCTGCTATCCAGCGACGTATCGACCATGGACTCCAACATGCTCTCCCCGCGTGCCCACATCCAGAACTTCTCTGAGGCGAGCGCTGTTGAGCCGCATTGGGGCTACGCAGATCGCATTGTACCCTGCACCAACGACCCTGGTTCTTGTGAATACCTCGACGTTGTCTATCGCAGTCATGACCTTGGCATGTACTACACCGGCATCATATGGGCGACCATTGGCGCGATCCTCCTCGTGTGGGGCGTTGGCCGACATTTCGCGCGCTCGCAGCCATCCGGCGTGCAATTACCAGCAGAAGCAGGAGAAGGAACACCACAAAGACGCAGCGCCTTCGAACGACTTCAACGAGCGATTCCGTCATACGCACGACAATATCTCCTGCCCGATGCAGCCCGACCGATTTTTGGACGTGTGACACGCACACAAGTCCTCACTCTGGTGGTCTTGACCGGTTATCTGACTCTCTTCTCGTTCATTGGCATCGTTTACAAGAAATGGGTCACACCTGTCAAGAAGTTGCCTGGCGTCTACAACACACGTACCAGTCTTGGACCATGGTCGGACCGTGTCGGTGTCATCGCATATGCTCTAACACCTCTCTCCGTCATGCTCTCGACGCGTGAGTCCATCTTGTCGCTCGTAACCGGCCTGCCATACCAGAGTTTCAACTTCCTCCACCGCTGGCTGGGATACATCATCTTCGCGCAATCAGCTCTCCACACGATTGGATGGTGTGTCATCGAGATTCGCCTGTACCAGCCGCAACCAACAGTCGCTGCGGAATGGATTGTGCAAGAATATATGATCTGGGGAGTTGTCGCAATGCTTCTCTTGACCATTCTTGTCCTGCTCTCTACCCCATGGGCCATCCGAATTACGGGTTACGAATTCTTCCGCAAGGCTCACTATGTCCTCGCCATGGTGTACATTGGCGCCTGCTGGGGCCACTGGGAGCAACTCAAGGTCTTCCTCCTACCAGGACTGCTCGTCTGGGGCATCGACCGCGCCATCAGACTCGCTAGGACCGCTCTGCTCCATTACAACTTCTTGCCCTCTGGACACATGGGCTTCCGTGCTGCCTCTGCAAACATTACGCTTTTCAAAGACGATGTCAACGGCGACGTAGTCCGTTTGGATTTCGACCACCCCCAAGATGCTTGGTCTGTCGGCCAGCACTTCTACCTCACATTTCCCGAGAGCTCCATTTGGCAAGCTCATCCGTTCACCCCCATCAGCCGTCCGGTCTTCGGTGCTGACGCTCAGAGGCATTCTTACATCTTCCGCGCCCGTGGTGGCGAAACGAAGAAGATTGCAAATCTTTCCATGAAGCGCATTGCCAATATGGCGAGCCACCAGGAGTCGCATGAGAGCCTGATGGCTGATGCTCGTCTCAACGTAGTCATGACCGGTCCTTACGGCGAGCGCACCATGCATGGCCTAGCTTCCAGTTCCAATATTCTTTGCATCGCTGGTGGTACCGGTATCGCATACGTTCTTCCAGTGCTACTCGACCTCGCTTCCAGCTCACAGTCGCCTGATCGCCACATGACCCTCATCTGGAGTATACGCCGAAGAAGTGATATCGACTGGGTTGGTCCCGAAATCGCTACTCTCAAGCGCAAGTGCCGGAATCTGCGAACGGGTATTCATATTTATGTCACCCGCGCCGCGGAAGAAGCCAACCTTGATCTCACTGTTTCAGAGAAGGCTGCGCCCAACGAGTGCTCCAAGGAGATCAACCCTGCTTCAAGCTCCGACTCTTCGTCTGCGGATGCATCTTCGGCTCTGTCTGTGCACGGTGTATCAAAGTCGGAGCTGGGTCTTAATCACATCCAGGCCAGGCCTGACCTTGACGCTCTTGTGACAGAATTTGTTGCTGGCACCGTTCGGGGAGGCACTGAGGTCTTCGCTTCAGGGCCTGGTGGAATGATCAGCGATCTCAGACGGATAGTCGCAAAGACCAACAGGGGTGGTGAAGTTTGGAGGGGAGAAGACCGATGGGATGTACGATTGACGTGTGACGACCGTTTAGAGTGGTAGTTTCTTTTAGCTTGATACCCCCAATGCATTGCTTCCAAGTTCAATCAAGTCTTCTTTGCATCGTGACGTTCTGTAATTGTCATCATTGAGGTTACAAGCAGAGCAGGTGAGGTGAGGGCGGGTGACCTATGTAAAAGACCTGTGCGTTGATCTCCTAGCGCGCGTGTTGACATCAGGAATCAGTGCGTTGGTATGAGCTAGCTGAGCACTGGTGATGAGTGAATTAGCAGTGCAAACAGCTAGAAATGTTGAGTTGAAGCAACATTAGTGCAACTCGCGATCACGATGTGCAATAATGGTGGAAAGCCGGTGGAAGCTGGTGGACTTCGGCACAACTGCCTTGCTGACTAAAAGACGCGCTAGCGGCCGATGTGACGCTTGCTCAGTTTGTCATCTAGGGCGGCGTCTTCTCTACGCGTTGAAAGTATCTCTCCTATTGTACGTGTATTTATCCAAGAGTCATCAGAAGCGCACAATTCCGGTGGGCAAAAGACCGTGGAAGTAGTCCGGACACTCGGATATAGGCTGCTATCTCCGGACCCCACATCGTCACCATCTGGACCCTTGTTTTGTCTCCGCTCAGCAACTTAACATACGACTGCTTCCGACGGCCTATACATCTCGGGGACGAATATGACTGAACTACTGGACCTTTGCTACGATGTGCTGATCAGGATCCTGGAGGAGATACACCCTGCAGATCTCGCTGCATGTGCGCAGACCAGCAAAGGCTTCAACGAGTTTCTCAAGGAGAACAAACTGCTGTACAAGACCCTATATCTCAAACACTTTGTATGGTTGGATATCTATCAGTGTGGCGTGTACTAGATTTTAACGTTGCGACAGGATGACCCTAGAAGGCGAAGACCGACCGATCCCGAGCCGGAATGGGTGGGAGCATTGCAGAGAGTGGTGAGGTGTCAAAAGGTGCTAGAGTCAGCCAACAATGATCTCAAGGTATATAATTCTGGTGCTTTCGTTGACAGGTGCTAACAATCATCAGAAAGACGAGTTTACATTCGTTGCAACTACTGTCAATGAGCTTATAGCCACTATGGCGCGGGATGAATACGGCATCACTCACAACCAACGATTCGTGACGGACCTATTTCAGCATATCGAACAGAATCACAACGCTTTCATGTGCCGTTCCTCGATCTTTGGTCGCACTGGCTCAATCAAACGAAAAGCAGCCGAGGACGAAGAAAGTCGACAGTTGAGCGCAAAGTTGCACAGTCTATTCGGCTTCCCTCCATCCAATGCCGGAAAGATTGATCTATCGATGAATACATTAGCCCGATCAAAAGTGTACGATCTACGGAACTATACCGATAAGAACGAGTGGGGTCCATTCCGCAATGACGGAACCTGGCGAGTAGACTGGGAGATGATCGAAAGCATCATGATAGTCATCGGACACAACTCCTGCTTCTGCGCCCATGCTGTCTCAAATCGTCTGCGACCGCCATGGTTCAGTCCCCTTGATGGCGTAATTCCAATAGCGAATGGTCGTATGGGCCATGAGGTACCGAACTATACAGCGCTCGTACAGCAACCGGACATTCCGCTCAGCATGAAGGATCCGTACGAAGCAGAAGGCATCTGGGCACGTGTAAGTTCTCACGCGACTACCAGTTCATGCATCTCTCTAATTACATCTAGATCGTCTGCTTTCTCGATTTTAACGACCTGTACAATTACAACTTCAGCTCTGATGCGATGAAAGTACCCTCCGGCAAGCCGCGCGACGCGCTCGACACCGATGAAGCTATAAGATATATCATCATGGATTTGCGTCTCACAGATGTCACTGCACCGGGACCCTTCGATAACCCTACCTTGCCAGTCGTGCATTTCAAGGGCATAGCCAAGTCTGTAGATACTCTCTGGGATCCAAATGCCAACTCTGGAATCCGCGGTACTGTTCGATTGACACAGGAGGGTGAAGTACGCTGGGAGACCATCTCGGTGTTTCAAGGGTAAGTACAAAGTGCACTGCTTGTGAGTTGGACAGGGTATTACTAACGTTGCGACAGCGGTGAGGAGAGATGGCGCAGTGATGGCATTCAGGTTGGTGGGCTGCGCTGTCCACGCGGTGTTGTGGGGACTTGGTTCGACAAAGACTTTGATACGCATGGTCCTGCTGGGCCGACAGCTTTCTGGAAAGTCGGGGAAAGACCAGTGGATTCGGAAGATGGGGACAATGATCCTGAGGATGGCATTTGGGTTGCAGCATAAGTGACTATTTGAGACAAACCGCGCAGAAGCAGGAATGCCTTCTTACATCTCAATATATCTCCATTTCAACGCCGTTGCCGGTAAGCCTTCCACCTTGACAACTCTCGTCTCCCCAGGCACCAGGTCGAATCCGTTATCGCTCAAATGCGAGCGTGGTTCCTCGGCGAAGCTGAAGCCCTTGACTGGCTTCGCAGCAGAAACAGAAACCGTCTTATTGTCTTCCGAGTAGTGCAACTGCACGCCTGGATCGGTGAAAGAAAGGTACTTGATGGGTTCTGGCCAGGCTATATCGCTAGCAGCACACTCGCCATCTATGGTCAACGATGCGTGGATGACGAATGGGTCAGCTTTCGATGTATCAAAAGGTTCATCCGGATGTTGTACGTTGTCAATAGAGGCGACGTGATCAACGAAGACGTTAGTCGTCGCGTTTGCCGCAATCCGTACCCTGGTTGACGTCCGTGTGCCAACTTCCTTGCCTGTCTTGACGGAGATGTAGCGTATTAAAACTACAGCTTCGACCTCTTGCAGGGTACTGTTGGCAACCCAGACATCGTGTTCGACATCCTGCCACAACTTTCGCATATCGATATGTCCTGTGTCGCGCTGCCACAGTCCATCAGCCGGCCGCATAGTCCAGCTTTGGTACTTACGCTGCACACCGATGGTGATGGGGCGCATTGTACGTTTGATTGCGTAGAAAGCCGGTTTAGGGACGCCATGGATGTCTGTAACAGACCAAGACATAGTCGGCCAGCAATCATTCAGTTGCCACACCAATACACCCCCACACTTGCGCTCGCCAGGCGCATTCCATTGACGACGCCAGGACTTGTAAGCCCACGACAATGCGTCTGACTGCATGACCTGGGTGAGATGTGTGAAGCTCTCCAAATCGTATCTGATACGGAAGTTCTCGGCAAGGTAGCTGATGAGCCGTCGCTCGTGACCGATGGCTTTGTTGTGGAAGTCCATCGCCATCGACCCTGGGTACCGATCTTCTTCACGGGTGATACACGACTCCAGGGTGGAGAGGTGGGGATATGCCTCCATCCCAAACTCAGACACGAACCGTCCGCCCAGATCAGGCAGCCGCTGGTAGGGCTCCATGGTACCGTGCCAGACATTCCACTGATGGATGTCGCCAATCGTAGGATCAACCTTCAGAACCGTCGACTTGCCATTACCAAAAGGTGAACTGGGGTGGTACAGTACGTTTGGGCATTCCTGTCTCACTACGTTTGGAAGGAGATGCTCGTAGAGGTACCGCGCTGGAAAGTCCGTCTTGAGCCAAGAGTCGGGGTCCTTATCGTCTGGGTCATACTGCAGCCCATATCGCTCCACGATCTGGTAATCTTCGTTGTTACCCGCCCATATCACTATACTTGGATGGTTTCTCAGACGTCGGACGTTTTGCTTCGCCTCCATTTCCACACTCCTTAGGTAGTCCGGGTAAGCTGGGTAGTTGGCACACGCGAACATGAAGTCCTGCCAAATCAACACACCATACTCGTCAGCGGCATTGTACAGTTCGTCATCCTCGTATATGCCGCCTCCCCAGACCCTAAGCATGGTTTGGTTGCCATCCGCAACGAGTTTGGCCCAGGCACGGGAATCCCTGGGTGAGGGGCGTGTGAGAAACGAGTCGCCGGGTATCCAGCATGAACCTCCACAGAAGATATCGATGTCGTTGACACGAAAGTAAAACGATGTACCATACGAATCTGGCTCTGTGATCAGTTCGGCGCGGCGAAAGCCAAAGTGCTGAGAGATGTCATGAACCGGAGAAGGATCGTCCAAGGCAAAGGCTTGAACTCTGATGGTGTACAGAGCTTGTTGCCCATAGCCTCGCGGCCACCAGAGCTCAATGTCATCGACGGTCATGGTAGCTTCTGCGAAACCCGAGTGTTGTTCGGAGCTGACGTAGACCTTTTCTTCTGCCACAGCATCGAGACTACCCTTCCGGGAGATCGTGAAGCTTATGGCGGCGACACCACCTTCCCAGCCGGCCCTCACTTTGACCTCCGCTGACTTCATATCATGCGATAGTTCGTACTGCACCCCTGGGTTTGAAAGCTGGCAAGACCACGTCTCAATCGAGACCAGCTTCCAAGGGCCGCATGTCATGAGCACAGGACCCCAGTCCCACCCCCAATGGTATTGCGCTTTGCGAACAGGCCCTCTTGAGATTTCCGTTTGATGTACAATGAAGCGGTGCTCTTTGTGCTGTTCCACTAGCTCGAGACCCTTTTTACGCGCTGACTCGAAGACGATTTCCAAGACGTTCTCATCCGACTCGAGTTTGCCTGAGACATCGACCTCATGTTCGACAAACATGTTGTCAGACTCCAGGACCATTTTTCCGTTCAAATAGACGGAGGCAAATGTGTCCAGGCCTCCGAAACGAAGTCGGGTGACCGTGTTCGCATTTCCGTACTCGGAAGGCGTAGCGAAGGTGGTGCGGTACGTCCATGTCTCGTTGCCGACCCATTGTACTGCAAGCTCATTGAGATCGTTGAAAGGGTCTGCGATTTTTCCGTTCTTGAGAAGGTCACGAAAGACTTCAGTCGGTACATCGCGAGCCGGTAGATACGAGTGAGCAGAAGAGCGGCCGCCCTGCTTGAAGGACCAGCCTGTCTTTAGCGGGGTTGAGGTATGCGGAACTAGCGCCATGATTTTGTTCTTTGTGAGCTAGGAGAAGGTTTGCGCGTTGTCGTGGTTGATGACGAAAATTCGGCGACTTTTGACCCGCTATCACAGCTGCTTTTTCGGGAACATGCGTGCGGGGTCTCTACGCTCCCGCCCCGGTGGACGCATGGGTAAGCACAGTCAGGCAGTTGACACGCCGTACATCAGTTACAACTGAGACAAATATGGTATTATTGTGCGAATGGCATAGTCGTATCGCCGGTCGACTGCATTGAAGCTGATTTTGCACAGATTGTACTCTATGTGCTGTGCAAAATCTCAAAACCGACAAGATCCGGTGCGTATGTGTCTCCGTAGCCCCTGAACTCGACCGTATTCTCTGTACCTTTAACGAATCCATCAACCTCGATATGAAGCCGCAAGCTTTCTTCCCAGTTGCCGCCAGAGAGTGGGAAGGCCCATCGTTTTGCCTCGGCACCGTTGACCGCGATTGTCATGTTTCGTGTGTTGTCGCCAAACTCCCAAGCAGTAGTAAATGCATAGTCATAGTTAACGAAGTCGACTCCTACGAGGTTCTTACCAGCAGACGGAGCGCTGACATTGGAGAAGATGACGCTGCTGCCACGATCGATATACTGGATCTTTGAGCCCGTGGGAAGACATGCTCCGCTCGCACACGGGGACACGTGCGCTGGCCCAGAGAGCGATACGTTGGCAGCGGAGTAGTAAGAGTCTGCTTTGAGCGGCGCAGCTTCAACGATGTTGGAAAGAATCCATAGTCGCAGTTCATGGCCGGCTAGATCAACTGTCTGGGAGCCAGACAAAGCACCAACGTCCTTCGCGGCCCAAACATCGCGCGCATCAGCCGATGCTATGCCTAATGATGCAAGATCAAAGCCTACGCTTTGGGAGTCATTCTTCCAGTTCGCGATCCCAATCACTGTTCTTGATCCCGAGAGATTCCCCATCCAGATATCCCACTCTTCTTCGGTGTCGCGACGGACCAACATCGCCTGCTGAGCAAGAGGGTCTTGGTTAATGGCAATGACATCTTTGTTTTCCATAATGGCCACAGAACTCTGACTAATACGCTCGGGGTCAAGTGCAGCGCCAATGATGAGGGGCGATTTGTTAATCGCCCACATTCCGAAGTGAAAACGCTCTTCCTCTTCTGAAAGGGCATTGAGACCGACGCTTGGACTGTTAGCAAGAAACTACAAGTATACACAGTTTTACTCACATCAACATGTCCATGTCTGCGAACGCACCGACAGTCGTATGCCGGTAGTACGGCACGACTTGATTCGTGATGCGCCAGATGGAGCGCCACGCATTGTAAATGTCGTTGCTGATTCGCCATGTGTTGCCAATCTCAGCAGCCCATTCTCCAACATCGGTACCGATACCCCACTGGCAAACGTAGTAGTGAATATCGCGATCTACAGCTTCCAGCTCGGCCGCCATATGCTGGAAGCGTGCCGGAGACTGCGACTCCGCGGAACTAGAGTCGACCATGGTGGTATTGGAGGTAGAATAGCAGTTATCATACCTTTGCATCGTTAGCAGGGGCGCGATTCCAGCTGAGAATGTTCTTCTGGGACATACTTCAGGCTGTCTCCTCCCCACTCGGCAAAGCTCTCAGCATCCAACTGCTCAAATCCCAAACTCGCAGGCAGAACTTCTGATCCACATTGCAGGTACCCGGCGCCAGAGTAAAGACCGAAGTCCAGCCCCAGGCCATGAATGAAGTCTCCAAGCGCTTTGCCACCGGATGGAAAGAGGGTCTCATTCCACTGAAGTCTGCCCTCAGCATCTCTGTCTTCAGACGGCCAGCCGCAGTCGACTGTTACGAAGTTGTAACCAGCCTTATCAAGGCCAAGGTCAATAAGCCCCTGTGCGCTTGTCTTGATCTTATCTTCAGACGGGAAGCAGTTCCAGGTGTTGTACGAGTTCCATCCCATAGGAGGTGTGGGTGATCTGACCGTTCTGGCTGCAGCTTGCAGGGCGAGACACGCTGAAAGGATAAGTGTAGTAGCCATCGTAACGAGACTTTACCGCGGAGGAGAGTCAGCGAGCACACTGGTGTTCATGGTGCCATGCCGAGCTTAATATACTGCGATCGCTTTGCTGCACGCTTCATGACCTCACGGCAAACAGCGTTCCCTCGCCATTAACCGGGCGACGGAGAAATTGGTCGCGATGCATCAGGTCCCACCTCTTGGCCCGCGTCTTCTGGCATAGCGCCGCAACTTGAATGAGCGATCGACAAATATACGAGATGCCTAGGGATAGTGGAGTTGCATTCTGGGGTTGGGTGAGGAGAAGGTCGGACGACTGCCCGCGAAGAGGGCATGCCGCGCATGGGCGCCCTGGCTAGCCGGGTGACGGAAGCCATACCCCGCCGGACTTCGCACCACCAGCCTCGCACTTGCACCAGCGCGATCCAGTAACCGAGGCGATGTGTCGAAAGAGGCCGCAAAAACACTTTCCACGGAAGCGGATGATATTGGACTAAGCAAGCATGCAGCCGCTCCTGAGTGCGAAACCATTGGAGCGTCAGCTCCCCTCGAGTACTCGTCCTTCACGCGCTCGCAGCGACGGCAGCTACAACCGCTACTCGGTCTGGCAGCTATCACGTCGCCCCTGACAGCGACCATCTATTTCCCTCTCCTGTCTCTCTTGCGCGCAAATTTTCATATTTCGGCGCAGGCCATTAACCTACAACTACCCTGTACATTGTCTTTCAAGCCATCTTGCCGGCCATATTCGGGCCTTTGTCTCGCAGCATGGTCATCTTGATCACAGTGTATCATCCCCAACATCTCCCAGCGGTCTAATTAACCTTACAGAGTATGATCTCGTTCTGATGAAAGAGAGGCCATTGCAGCCTTCTGCAGTGTCGGCGGTCTCTCGCCTTCCGGGAAAGGTGCGTACTTGTCTATCAGGAAAAGCATGTCATTGTATGCGCTGGTAGGGTGTCAGTCATGGTCCATCATCGCTGATTCCAACTTACACCTGACGGATGGCTTTGCCCTGAGCCACGTGATTGACTGAGTATATCACGTTCCAGTAAATGCTGTAGAGCCGATTACGATCGTCCCATTCGTCCTTTGGCTCGCTCGGTCCGTAATGCTTTAGGTAAGTCTTCGCATATACCTTGTTGCTGATTTTGTTGTAGTAAGGCCTCTAATCCGCCACTTCTAGCTCGTTGTGGGCATAGAAAGCAGCAGAGTCGAAGATATACACGTTGCCGCCGTCAATAGCGGTCCCGATATTACCTTCCCACAAATCACCGTGGATCAAGCTTGGCTCGATCTTACGACCTCCTTCAGTCAGTGCGTCCAGCAACCTCGGGATCACAATCTGTATGAGACGTCTCTCGGCCCTGTCAAGCCCATCCCAAGCTCCATTCAGGTCAAAATCGACGTCGATGACATGCCGCAAGAGTTTTATGAAAAACTTGGTCCATTTTTCCTCCAAGGCCACAGACTGCGACGCACGGCCTTGACACGTCGTTACATGGAATCCGTAATGCCCCGTGGGCGAGGTGCTCTCGCGATGCAGGCGGGCCAGCTTCTTACAGAGCTGATCTGGATCCGGCATTTTATCGCTCATGTCGATGTACTCAGACAAGAAAAAGTATGCTTCGGGTTCCTCGGATTTGTACCGTCCCCACGAGTGGGGTTTGGGCACTAGACACGGAGCCCACTTGTGCAGCTCAGACATCGCGTTGAATTCACCCTCTATCAACGTTCGACCATGCTTCTCGGGCGCAGACTTTAAGAAGATGCGTTCTTCCGTAGCATCCGGTAGTAGAAGGTGTAGCCTGGCAGTCACTGTCCAGGTTGACGCTCCGAATCGATGTGCCGAGAGAACCTTCGCACCCTTGGGAAACTTCTCCAAGACATTGTCGTCCACCCTGAAATCTCCGTCGTAGGACGGGTTGTCCGCCCGAGACTTGCCAATGAGAGTCTGAAGACTGGATTCCATATTCATCATGAGTAGGTACAAGTTGGATCGAAAATGTTAGACTCGCAGGTCGCTCCAGAGTCTTGTGGTGATGGAAAGTGCACATAAAAAATTTGGTGAGGGGATTTCCAGTCATAGTGAGGATTAGGCTCTGAAGTGCTCGCTATGACTCTGCACTCTGGAGGCGTATACTCATACTATCCTATCATGATTTTCACCCATGCACCCCGTTTGCGCCTCGCCTCCGCCAACTGCATCCCTCCCATGCCGATGGTACGTACACATCCAATCATTGTAGATGGAGGTGGCACACGATGAGCAGCGCATCTGTGCGGTGCGGGATATAACCGCATTGGGTGGAACTGTCACCTTGCTAAGGGCGCACTTACAACAAAGACACATTTATTCGTTAGGTCTACTTTTGCGACCGATAAGCATAGGGCAGCTGCTTTTCACTTTTTTTTGAAGCACTTTTTTGATAATGCCCAACTCCTTGAAGAAAACAGAGAATCATTTATTCATTTGGATCGAGACTTTTCAGTCCACCTCAGGATCACGAGGAGCAATCGAGAGCTACAATATTGTCACAAAAGAAAGGCTGCCGCATAAGCTCCCACTATTGAGAACCACCGAAGGTGATCTAATTAGCAACTGGTGACTGCGGCCACTGATCCAGCACCGTCTCCTCACCCGTAATAGTCAATCTGAGTTCTACCTGCGTGGGCTCATCAAGCATCAACGTATACTCTCCCGGATACACAACCGTGTTTCCCATCTGGTCGACCCGTGCCAACGTTCCAAGCGTGAGGGCAAGTGACGCCATCTTCGTCTGACCACCAGAGATATCTCTCATCCGCGCGTAAGAAACCAGAGTCTTGAGCGGATAAGGTTCCGGTCCAGCTTCACCCTTGATGAACGCTAGAGCGACGAAATCGGACGTCCGGTTACCATTGTTCGTGACGGTAATTTGCAGTGGAGGAACGTCGCATAGATCAGGATAATTTTGCGTGCAGTTACTCATCACTTGCTGAATGTTGTAGGTAAGGCCCTCGCTACTGCTGAAGTTTGCTGTAAACGTGGTGTAGTGCAGACCAAATCCAAAGGGCTGTACGGATTCGTTGTACCAGCGGTATGTTCGACCAGGGTTCATAGCGTTGGGACGCAGACTCATATCCAACATGGAGAGATTCGTGTAACTCGCAGGATACTGCGTGATTGGTGGACGGCCAGCGACCGCATGCGCGCCAGAGATGACTCGCATGACAGCTGAGCCACCGTCTTGGCCCGGCCAGTTAGCCCAGATGATTGAGTTGACACCTTCCATGGACAAGAGAGGCGAATTATCGACCATGTCTCCCAACACAACGACGACAAGGGGCTTGCCGAGCTGAGCCAGCTTGCTGATGAGTTCGACTTGTGCGCTAGGCCAGCTGATGTCGGTACGGTCGAAGCCTTCTGCCGCTGCTGAAGTATCCAAGCCACCAAAGTAGATAATGTAGTCAGAACCTTGCGCCGCACTGATAGCATTCGTTGTCCAGTTATCTGCAGCGCTAGAGTTTTGCAAGATAGGACCTGTAGCAATAGATATGTTCAATCCGAGCTGCGTACCAGCCCAGACTGGCGTACGTAAGTAAGGAGCAGGCCCGCTGTAGATACCAGATAGCTTCGAAGAGTCATTGGCCCAGAATCCGATCATGGCGACGCTAGATCCGTTGGAGAGTGAAAGTGGAAGCGTATCATCGTTTTTGAGCATAACCAGGCCTTCTGATGCAATCTGCAGTGAAAGTCGCTGTGCCTCTGGCGTATTAACATCGTTGATGCCCAGGTCTGCATATACAGCTCCAGCACCATCGAAGTAACCGGCGCGGACTAGCCCTTCATATTGACGCGTGAGAGCCCTGTCTATAGTAGAGATATTCATGAGTCCCTGACTCCAAGCTCCAGGAATATCAGAAGACCCTTCGTACTCGCAGCTGTTATCCATGCCAGCGTTGAACGCCGCCGCAGTGCCCTCGGCAAGCGTATTGGTGTAGTTGTGATTCTCAGAGATATCAGCGACGGCCTCGCAGTCGCTGGTGATGTAGTTGTTACTCTCTGTCCAATTCCAGTGGTCGCGCAAAATGGTCTGGAGAACATATGTATCAGCACACGTGGGGACGCCGTTGACGGCATTGTAAGAACACATGAAAGATCCGACTTGCGAGTCCCGTGCACATTGCTGGAACGGAGGCATATAGTACTCTGCCAGATCCTGCATCGAAATCTTGGCGTCGAAGTGGTGGCGGTCAGTGCCGCCCCACGCCTCCATGTCGTAGCCAACGTAGTGCTTGCATGTGGCGATGATCTTCCGTTGTGCCTGGTCACCTTCCAGCCCTGCCAGGAGGCTCTTGGTGTAGCCCTTGATCCTCAGTATGTCTTCTCCTGGTGTTTCTGAGCCACGGCCCCAACGAGGATCGCGAAATGGATTGATGTCAGGAGTCCAGTAGTCCACGGGGGCCACGCCACCATTACCAAATGCACGTGCTTCGTTTCCGATAATGTTGGCAATCTGGTAGATGAGGTCATCGTCAAAGGCGGCCGACATGAGCAATGGCATAGGAAAAGAGGTAGCATTTGTAAACGGTTCGGTGAAGTTGATTCCCGGAGCTCCAGCGACACCGTGCAGTGCCTCTCCCCACCAGTTGTAAGCTGGAAGGCCGAGTCGAGCGGCGCCCTTGGATTTGCTGCCTCCGTTAGCTCGGCAATATTTGGAACTTGCAGTGAGATTCTACCTCATCAGATTATCGAGCTTCTCTTCGGTATTCATGGCTGCGACGAGAGCGGCTGCCCTCTCGGTGGGCGTAATATTGACATCGCAGATCTTGTTGTTTTTCAGCGGGCCATTAACACAGTCTGGACCTATCGCGTGGGTGGTCGACAACAACGTAGCACCAAGCAGAAGAATATGTGGAGTGGTATACACCATGGCTTCGACGTGCAAACTTCGGTTGGTATACGATACCTACAGGTACAATTTCTTGAGATGCCCGACCCTTTATGACATCCCTGCCGTACCGTTTCCAGAGACCATCAAACTGCCAAGGTACTCAATCATGCCGAAATAGCAGCCGGCAATGCTCTTCTCTACCTCTGGTTAAGGACGTAATAATAGACCTAGTTACCCCGCATGTACGAGACCCAGATATGCACAGTGTTGCTCCACGATCGACCCGTGAGAATAGGCGATATTCAGCCACCGGGTTCAACAAAACGCGACGTGCATATCATATCGCATCAGCTATTGTGCCTCGGCTGGCTCCAAGCGACTCTTTCATTATAACCAGAGCGCTTGAGTAGCGTAACGGCGGGTAGCTAACAACGGCTGTAAGCGTTGCAAACAGCGCCTAGCTACTCTGGCCATCCCTGTACTTATCCGGAAAGACTTTGCTACTCAGGTCGAACACCGGAAGTGGGCACGGTATCCCCACAGCTTCGCATGCAGTAAGAATCGCAAGGTACCAGCCCGATATCAAGCCCAGAAAGCCAAAACCGCCCGCGCAACGCAGCAACGTGTTGATGTGTTCAAGATCCGCTTCTGTCGTGGCCGATGCAACAGAAAAGTCTGCGGCAGCGATGAAGGCAAAGAGCATGACGAGACCAAAGAACGTGGCGGTGAAGAAGAGGTTCACACGAAGCGTGCCGATCAAGAAGACGAAGCTAGCGAGTACCCTGCGTGACGATTAGATGTCGGACATTCTGCGCATTTATGAACTAGGTGGGTGACGTCGCTCACATTGAGACGTTATGGAAGCCTTGAGATGCATTGTAAGCTGCGCCATTCGCGCCTCCAAGTTCCCCAAACGCGGAAGTGGTCTGGTGTATAGGATCTTGCTGATATGCCAGACTACCCCAATGGCTTCCGTATATGAGGAATACCGCCATGGGAAACGCTGATACGAATCAGTATCAAGTTAACAGCGCGCAACAAACAATTCACATACTGTTACCGAGAATGAATTCTGCGATGCCAGCAACGTTCATGGCCAAAGCACCAAAGAAATAATAGTCTGCGCTAAGCCCGACCAAACTTTGCGGAGCAACTGCGCCCTGGAAGCCACACAGGATCAGAATAGTCGAAGTATATGGGACCAGAAAACCAATGAGACCGAGCAGTGTTGGGTTGGCGAACCGTTTTGCGAGATCTCCGCGACGCGGAGCAGATGGCTGGAAAAAGAGACGCTCGTATTGCTCTGGAGACAGAGCGACGGTGACCTGGCGGCTCAAGGGCGCACCGTTGCTTGTGATTGGCAAGCCATTGTGCTCGGTCATTTCGTGGTCAATCTTTGCAGTCTCAGACATGATGGGAGGTGATGCTTTCAATGCCGATGATGACGGAGGTGCGGGTGCGATGAGAGGTAGAAGAGGGAGGTTGTGGAGGAGGATCAAGAGTGCATGAAAGTGTCTTCGCAGAAGGCGGAACGATAGCTATAATACAATACCCAGAGTGCCTTCTTAGGAACGTGAGACGGCACACGGCTCAGACATGCACATCTGATCGTCGTCATCTCTCGATCGAACCGAGGCAGATTGCCGGACTCTCGCGACGTAACCCCAGATTTCTCCGCATCCGTCTCCACATTTGCCTTGATGTCCAGGCCAGACACGGGTTGTAGTATTATCTCCGATTGAATCCGAGAGTCTTGGATGCCGCTCATTGGTGGACGGTAGGCAGGACGGCAGATCAAGCGTTGACAAGCGGTGCGAAGCATTACGTTCCGCGGACTAAGCAATGTGGCGCTAGGCAGAGAAGAGGCAATAGGCCGCGAATGACATCAATAACAAAGGCCTCTTGTTTCTGCCCTCAAAGCCGTTAGTTCTTTGTCTACGTTTACACTGATGTGTAGAACGTATTCTAACTACAGCTAAAGTCTTCTATCTTGACAGAGTAGTGCACGTACCCAAACGTATTATAATTCCCCGTTCATCACAGCAACAAAGGCACTCTCGTCGATAGGACCTGCAGTCCGCTTCCACTCTTCAATCTTCCGTTTTTCTTCCAGAATGACGGCATCGTTTGGATCCTCCTCAGCCATGTGATGAATCGTGGCGAATGCGAATGGGACAAGACTCGGTTCTCCCCATAACCTCAGGAACTTGGCATAGCAAAAGCTCTTGTCATGTTCTTGTGCCGGGGATGGTTTCCATGAGTGCTCAATTCCCCAGTATCCTTCCTCAGTATTGGCCCTCATGGCCTCAAATGCAGTTCCGATGCCAGGCATAACGTCGCGGTATCCTTCTTCGAGCCACTCAAGTCCAACAGCCACGGTGTTGAGGCTGATGGTATAGTAGAGCTCCGCAACCTTTGCCACGAACGAAGAGCCGCCTTGTTCAACGAGGCGGGTCCACGTGTGCCCTTCGTGCGCCTCGTGGATGTCGGTATTGACTTGATTCTAATGCTTTAGACAACCGCGGTTTCCTTGATTGAACAGTTTCGTGCCTCGTGCCTCGATCGCTGTCCATGATTCGATCAAGGCGTCGGCGTCTTCAAATTTGTCTCGTGCAAAGTCGTCCAAAGCTGATTGAGCCAGAGATTTTTCGATTATGCCACCGATGTCGACACGTGGCTGGTTACAGATGCCTCGGCGGAAGGGTTCCAGTAGCTGCTCTTGTATTTTGGTGGAGGAGAAGTATGTTGTCAGGGCTTCTAGTTGAAACGGAGGGTCTTTAGCGACGGGTGCGAGGTGGATGCCTACTAGCACGACGTCCATGTAGTCTTCTAGGAGGTCGTCCCCTTCCATGATAGCATGACATAGAAATTCAAGGTCTCGGAAGAGCATGACCATGTGGGCTGGCCTCAAGTGCGGTGAGGGTGGCAGGTCATCTTCCCACTTAGGCTCGCTGTTCCCTATTGTGACGTGTACGGCATGACCTCGAAAACTCTGGACAGAAGGATAGTTATTGACTGCATGTTTGATGTCTAGAACGGGCTCGAGGGCTAGAATAGGCACGTCGTTCTTTCTGAGAATGTTTACAAAGTGTAGACCGCCATGGCTAGTCACGAGCACGAAGCGGTTACCCTTGATCATGATGTCGTAGCTTTCGGAGTATATTTGCTTGTTGACGCGCAAGATGCTCGGGCTAAAGTCCTCTTTGGAGAGCATTATGCCGCGCGTGATAGAATCGGGTGGTGGAAAGGTACATAACAGAATGCTGTAGATGTTGTCGCGGACTTCGCGAGGGAGGTCGAGGAAGCGAAAAGGAGCCATTTCTGCTGATGTGTCTGAGACTGTTGAAGACGATATTGGTGTTGTAGCTAACGTGGCTCCCGAGGTCAATCTATGAAAACTGGGTACGTCAGTCGTCTGGTACATTGTTAGCTAGCCACAACCGCAGATTGACGAGGCCCCGCGTCGGGTGGAACACGATGGAATCTTTGTCGAATAACATTGACTACAGGCTGCCAATGGGTTTCTTGTACACTGGAAAAATAAGATGCGTGTCGTAGTCGCACTGCACGACTTTACTGCCAGGCGGAAAGGTCAGTTTGGTTCCATCGGGCAATGTGCGTTGGTTTGGTGCGTCGCTCGCCACCATCCATTGGATGAACAGCTCCTCCGAAGGGTTCGGAGAGCGCATAAGAGCGCCGATGCCAAATAGTTACTGAATGCTGTCGAGTTGGGCTGGTGTCAGGTCGGCAGTGAGGATGGCGAGTAGACGCTCCTTGTCGCAGAGCAAGTCGGGAACGTAAACCATGATGCAAATGTCGTTTACCATGCTGTGTGCTGTGATTGAGACAAAGGCAGTTCTGTTACGCGTCCGAGGCAGCCAATGACGTAAGTGCGGGTTCTGCGCATGGATGGCATGTGTGTCGCATTGATGCCTTAAGAGGTGCCTGGCTATAGCATGCGTAGTGGGGGAGCTGCAAGCCACTATGGTGCCGGCTACTAGAGATGGGGTGCATTGGCTCCATCAGTTCCGGCCCACGTTGGTGCCGCGTGTCGCTACTGATGATGCAAGGTGATGGGTGGGACGTGTGCTCTCTTCAGTGGCCAGGTGTGTGATGGAGGGCAGCGCAGGCGAAACTGGGTCGTGGTAGTGGTGGTGGTGGTGGGTGGTCTTGGTGGGCGTTGAAGGTATTAGACCCTGCTTTTGCCATGATCCCCACATGCTTTTGCCCGGCCAGCGCGCAGGAGCATGTCGCGACTATAACGCGACCGCTCTCCGTACGACCGCTCCCCTTCTGCATCAACTGCCCAACTGCCCGGCCGTCACTGCTCGCACCACCCCGCCGGCGGCAGTGCGTGATTGCGAGTGCATTGATCAGCAGAAGCCCCTGAATCGCCGCGCGGAATGGCCACGACTCCCCCGGCTCGCGACAGAGCTTCGTCGGAAAGCGTGCCAGTCGGGAGTCCGCTGCCCAAGAAACTGCCCGCCCCCTCGACGCCTACGAGCTCAATCCGCCGCAAAATGGCTGCCAATGCCCCTTCTCCTGCCTCCAAAGACGGTGTCCCGCCCCGTCGCCCGACTGCAACCAGCGGCACTGCTGCGAGTGCCCGCCGGCCTACCGTGGCATCTGCAAGCACGGCGCGAACGCCCACGAGCGCGTCAAAAGCCCCCGCCACGGCCACTTCACGCACCAGTGCAGTCGGATCCAGCTTGAACAAGCCGCCGACGCGTCCAGCGGCAGCCACCGCAGCCCGCAGAACCATCTCGTCGTCCAAGACGGCATCCGATGTCGAGCCAGACCTGTCTTCGGTGACGTCGGGGGACGAGAAGAAGAGAACAGCAGTCCGTCGCACGCCCGTCACATCGTCGACTGCCTCGCGCCCATCGCCGGCCAAGGCAGCGTCACGCCAGTCCATTGCGCCCTCGACCACGCCCACGACTGCAGCCAAGCGCCCTGCAACAACACGCCCATCCGCAGAGGCAGCGACGACCCGCGCAACCCCACGCGCTTCCCTGGCTCCTTCCACACGAGCGACCCCTACCCGCCCCGCGGCAGGAGCACGAGCGGCAGGCGCAACACCAAAGGTGCCGTCGGGCCATGCGAAGAAGCTGTCCGTCTCCACCCCTCAACTCCCAGCACCAGAGGCCGACGATACAGCCGAGGAAGCGTGAGTGGGACCCCGAGCCCTTGCATTGCCACGTTCTAACTTGTCTGCAGAGAGAGCCCCGTCATCACGTCTCCACGCCGCATTGCGCCCCTCAAAGAAAAAGCCGCGTCCGACAATGAAGCTGGAAACCGCAAGAGCGCTCTCGAGCCCATCAGGGCATCGCTGGCGAAACTCGGCGAAGAGCCGCCGCGACCGGATACTGCGCCGACGGGACGTGCCGAAATGGATGTGGAGATGAAAAGGCGGAGCGCTCAGATCATGCACGACTTCTTCAAGGAGACCAACCTACGCGACAAGCTGCAGGAGCAGTGCGAAGACCTCACCCGTGAAGTCGACAACCTGCACTCCGAAAAGGACAAGCTGCGCAAACAGCTGGCCGATGCCCAGGCCGCCATTGTCGAAAAGGACAAGGCCATCTCCGGCGGCTCAGATGCCTCGCCGTCCCAGCAACGCGCCCACACAATCCTCGTCGAGGACATGGAAAAGAAGTTTGCGAGAGAGACCAAGCAGCTGGAAGAGCAGAGCCAGCAGCTCGAGGAAGAGAAAAAGGCTGCCCAGGAGAGAGAAGCTACCGAGGCTGCCAAGGCCAGCGAGCTGCAGCAGGTCCTCGACGATCTGAATGCCGAGCTCGAGCAACAGGGCCGCGAATGGGACGAGGAGAAGAAGAAGCTTGTCGAGCAAGCCACGCAGATTGAAGAGCTCACCCACGAGGTCACCACACTCCGACAAGAGCGCGACAGCCTCTCCCAAGAGCTCGACATCGCCAAGAAGACATTGGAAAACCTCGAGACGAAATTTGCAGAGCTCGAGCAGAGCCAGTCGGACAATCTGCTTGCGCGCGATGCTAAGATCAACGAGCTGACCAAGACTGTCGACGAGTACGTGGTAGAAGTTGCCTCTCGGGAGGAGAGACACAACAACGCCCTGCAAGAAGCGCAGCGATCCCTCGAATCAAAATCGACAGAGTCTTCGGCGGCGGTAGAGCAACTCCAGTCCGAGATTGAGTCGATTCACCAGAAGCACACGGATGAACTACGCATCAAGGAAGACACCATCGCGTCCCACCTTCAAACACAGAAACAGCTACAGGACGATATTGCTAAATTGCAAGAGCGGGCCGATCAAGTCTCTGCAGACCTAGAGAAAGAGCGCAATGCGCACGCAGAACAGATGCAAGCCAAGATCGAGGAGCTACAGCAACACTCGGAGAGTGAGCTACGCGCGAGAGAAGATGAGCTTTCCGGCCATCTCAAGTCCATTGATGGTCTTCAGGAGCAGATTGTGGCGCTCCAACAAGGCTCAACTGATGGCGCCAGAGTAGCTGAAGAGCTCCACAAGCAAATCCAGGATCTCAAGGAGTCACACGAAGCTGCTATCAAGGTCAAGACTGATGAGACTGACGAGCTTGTCCGACAACTCGATGCCATGAACGATCAGCTTATCACCGATGCTGCCGAACTCGAGCAGCTTAGAGCAGAGACGGCTAGTCTGCGCAGCACCATCGACACACTTGAAAAAGCCTCTCAGCAGCAAGAGTCTCAACACGCGTCTGATCTGGCCAAGGTTCAAGCGGAATTGAACGAGGCGAACAAGAAGATGGAGACATACAAAGCAGAGCTCGATACAATGCAGGACAAACACAAACAAGATCTCCGCGTCATCGGCGAAGACTATGAACGTGAGATTGAGTCACTGAGAGCCGATCTGGAGGGAGACGCCACAAAGCGATTCAACACTTTGCAAGCGGACTACGACTCACTTGTTGCTGAGAAGAATGACACACTAAGGGAGCATGAGGCAGTGCTTGCCGAGCGGTCCACAGAACTGGAAGCTCTGAAGAAAGACCTGGCGGATGCCAAGGAGAATTCCGCTCGCGCAACGCAAGATCGCGATGATACTCTTGCCAGACTCAAGGATGTCGAAGAAGAGAAAGCTTCCCTCACAGAGGCTCATGGCACTTCCCAGTCACTTGTCGCCGATCTTCAAGCTCGCGTTGATGCCCTCACCCAGGAGGTTGCTGCTGTCGAAGGTCTTCAGTCCAGAGTCGACCGGTTGGAAGAGGAGAAATCGGCTACAATGGAGGCGCATGCCATGTCTCAGTCAATCATTGCCGATCTGCAGGCTCGTCATGACTCCTTGTTGGAAGAAAAGACTTCAGCCGAAGACGCTCACAGTCGTGCAATCGAAGCTTTGAAGCAAGATTCCGAGAGCCAGTCAAAGCAACTCCTCGGTGAGCTGGAATCCAAGTACGACAATTTACTGGCAGAGAAGAAGGCTGCCGAAGAGGAGCACCACACCGCTCTTGAATCTCTAAAGCAGGATGCCGATGCCTCTTCCAGGCAAATTATCGAAGAGCTCCAATCCAAGTACGACGCCCTGCTGAAAGAGAAGAGCGCAACTGAGCAAGCACACGAACAAGCCATGGAATCTTTGAAGCAAGACTCTGAAAGTCACTCGAGGCAGCTGACCAGTGAGCTCCAATCGAAATACGACGCTTTGCTAGAGGAGAAGAAATTTGCCGAAGAGGAGTACCGCAATACCATCGAATCTTTGAAGCAGAATGCCGATACTTCCTCCAAGCAGACGATTGATGAGCTTCATTCCAAGTACGACACTTTACTAGACGAGAAGACTGCAGCCGAGGAAGCTCATAAACACGCCATGGAGGCTTTGAAGGATGAAGCAGAGACCGCATCAAGACAACATTTGGAGGAGCTTCAGACAAAGTACGACGCGCTGTTAGAGGAGAAGACTGCGACTGAAGCAACCCACTCTCAGATGATAGAAGCCTTGAAGGCGGAGTCAGAGAGCAAGACTAAATCGATTCTAGGCGAACTCCAGTCCAAGTACGACGCGCTATTGGAAGAAAAGTCTTTGGCAGATGATGAACATAGCCGCATCGTCGCGCAGCTAAAGGAAGAAGCAGACAGCACATCGAAGCAACTTTTGGTCGAGCTCCAAGCCAAGTATGATCGAGTACAGGAGGATATGAAGAGCACATCTGAAGCTCTGAACGCTTTGCAGCTCAAGTACGATGCCGCTGTGGGAGATATGAACAGCAGTGAAGGGAGCCACAAGGCTGAGGTTGAGAGTCTGCAGAATCAACGGGACAACCTCTCTAAGCGACTTTCGGACCTTGAGAAGAGCCACGCAGATATGCTCACCGAGCAACTCATGGCTCAAGAAACGCACACCAAGGCACTCGAAGCGCAACAAGCCGAGATCGAACAGAAGTATGCCAGCCTATTAGAGATCATGCAAAGCGATGCGGACCGATTAGAGCAAGAGAAGTCAGCGGCGCTTTTGGCAAAACAATCCGCCCTCAATGAGCTTGCTGCTCTTAAGAAAGAACTGCACGCTGAAATTGATCAGCTCAAAGCAGGGCAGTCAACGAAAAACCAAGGCAGCCCAACCAGAACTGACGAAATGGTTGAAAAGTACGAAATTCTTCTCGCCGAAAAGGCCACCGCCGACAAGGAACATCAGGAAGCCATGGCAAAGCTCAAGGAATCGCTCACGCAGGA
Source organism: Alternaria dauci (assembly GCF_042100115.1). NCBI lineage: Eukaryota > Fungi > Ascomycota > Dothideomycetes > Pleosporales > Pleosporaceae > Alternaria > Alternaria dauci. The sequence continues at coordinate 5,061,460 of NC_091272.1, forward strand.
CCATGAGCAGGCATTCTCAAAACTGCAACAAGAGTACAATGCGTTACAGGAAAAGGCTGCCAAGACAGATCAAGAGCAAAGTGACGCTATCGAGCTACTGAAGGAGGAGTTCAAGACAGGGCATTCAAATGACATGGACGCTCTAAGACGGCAGCTTGAAGATGTTCAGAAACGGCACTCTGATCTTACGGAGCAGAAGGCATCCATGGACCACGCGCACGAGGAAGCAATCAGTGAGTTGATGGTTGGCATGGAAGCTAGCACCAACGACGCTTTGCAGCAGCTGCGTGAAAAATACGACGCCCTCACTGCTGAGTTGGAGGCAGAACGTCTCAACCATATCAGCGAGCTCGAGACGGTAAGACGACAGGCAGCTGAGCAGCAGAGCCTGCACAGAGACGGCTCGCGTCAGGACCAAGTTCAACAAGTTGCCGACATGTCCGCAACGTACGAGGAAAAGCTTCGCGTACTTGAACAAGAGCGGAATGAAGCCATCAGGGCTGCTGAAGATGCAGAAGATCGTATCGAAACCATGAAAGGCGAGGTTGTGCGCAAACATCTGGCCCGCGTCGAGCCCCTAGAGAAGGAGAATGCTTTTCTTCTCGACAAAATCGACCGCCTTGAGGCCATGCTAGCTGCTGGCGATCGAATCGCTCGTGTCGCGGCTACCGTTGGCGAGAAACGCAACATCAACACACTGGCTGAGGAAGATGAAGATTCAACTGAAGATGCCTGGCCTGGAGTTCAGCCACCCAAACTCAATGGAACCGGTGACCACAACGACGTGGTCGGAACTGTAAGTTAGATCCGACCCTGTACGTGGTTTTTTTGTTTGCATTTTGCTCGCCGCACACGAGATACAGACTGCTAATCCGCCGCTAGCAGATTGCAGCCATGCAAGAGTCTCTGAAGCAGCTCGCTGAGCTCAACAACGAAGCAATCTCCGAGAGCACCATGACGGCCCACAAACTCGCCATGGACCAAGATTAGTCCTTTTTTCGTCCGGCGATGATGATGCAGCTCTGCGGCTACGTACGACGGCTCATGAAGCGCATGCTTATTTAAATCTTCTTCGACTCGTTATGTTGTTGTAATTCTTTCACTATTCTCACTCTTGGCCATTCTCTCTGCACACAGCATGAGTTTGCTTTACTTATTTAGATCATGGCACTATACCCATCTCAATGTACTATCGTCATTCATGAATGATTTTCGTGTTAGCGAGCTTGCCTTTACACTTTTGAACGTTGAACTGCTTCCAGTCACATATGCATCTATCTCATTCTGTTGCTAGCGAACGCTCTTTGTTGTATTGTGGAACTCCCCTCCCAACCAGTAGTATCTCCTGCTTCTCAAGACCACGCACGATGTTAAAATTACCCCCTTTGCGAGAACAATACGCTTGTCCATCCCCTAGTATCAAGACATCAAGCATAAGAAGGCGATAGAAGCACAGAAACCAACACAGCACATGGAGAAGACGGCAATGAACATAGTCATGAATATTCGATAATGTATTCAAAGGCGCAGCCAAACGAATCGAACAAAGTATATATACAAGAAACTTTTCTCTTTGCACTCATACCTCAAGGGATTTTCCTTTCCTTCCTTCCCTCCTACTCTAAGACTGATAAGAATCCAAAAAGCTAGCCCTTCCCAGCTTCTGAGAGTGAATATGCTCCTTGACAACAACCGGGCTAACCGGCTTACGGCCCACCATAGCACGCCTCGTCAACGTATCATGGCGACGGGATACAGGCACAGAGCGGCCACGGTTCGAGTCTGTTGCTTGAAGGCATTGCGAGTAGTAGTCGTTCTGCTTTACGCACTTCCAGCCGTTGGCACAGGTAGTAGGGCCAGTGAAACCGGTACCGCCACAGCGTTCGTAAGCACCGGCGGTGCTGGGTTGGGCAGGCTGGGCGGGCTCAGCGGGCGAAGGAGTTGTAGCAGGAGCAGACGCGGCGGGTGCAGAGGGGGTCGATGATCCAGCGGGAGAAGATGCAACAGGAGAGGCGGATTCTACGGGTGCAGCAGATGGGGCTGCGGGTGAGCCTGTACCGATGGGTGCTGCGGCAGCGGAAGAAGCAGCAGGGGCTACGGGGGTTGCAGCTGGTACGCTGGGACTAGCTGCCTCTGGTGTGGCCTCGGGGACAGTGGGAGCAGTGCCGCTGGCGGGGCTGTCACCGAGAGCAAGGATGCGGGCAGCAGCGGCTTCAGCGGCAACCATGACGATTGCCTGTGTGTTACCGGTAGGGAGATCGGGGTGGATTGAAGCATCGACGACAAACAAGTTGTCAGTACCGTAGACTTTGGTGTCAGTGTCGACGACAACACCGGCATCGCCCTTGGTTCCCATCTTAGCAGTTCCCACGTAGTGGCTTCCGGTCTTGAAAGTCTTGATGAGGTCCGCGCCAGTGACGTTGGAAACACCGGCTGGAGCATTCAGAGTGAGAGTGGAGTTGCCGCCTTTTGACATGGCGATCAAGCGGTCCATCATCATAGTGATAGCCTCGGTGTCGACGTCAGAGGTCATGTGGGGATCAGTGATGAAGGTGGTGGCGCCATCAGCAGTGATACCAAGGCTACCGACAGACTGCAGACCGTGGGTAATGTAGACCTTCATCTGGACGGTGTTGTCGGACGGCGAGTTGCAAGTGCCCTGGAAGAAGATTTCGCTGCCATCAGTGGTGTTGACAGATGACCACCAGTTAAGACGCTGGCCAGACTGTGCGAGCGTGCCAGAACCCTTGGCGAACAGATCAATCAGGGTCTGGTTGGGGCTGGTCAGAGCCTCCTTGTCAGTTCCGGACAGGGGAGTGCTGGTGTTGAACGTGATGGTGAAGATGGGGTGGTCCTTGATCTCAGCACCGACGGGAAGGTCGATCCAGTCAGCCTCATCGGGGAGCTTGACACCGCTGCTGCCGCTGGCAACAGTCTGGAGCTGGTCGGCGGGGCCAATACCGGAGTTGAAGAGGATACGGGGAGTAGACATGGAACCAGCAGCAAGGATAACACTGCCTCCGGCCTTGACGTTGTAGATGACGCGCTTGCCATCTGCGGTTTCGACTTCGACACCAGAGATAGCCGATCCCTCACGAACAGCGCGAACGACATTGGTGTTCATCATCAGCTCGAAGTTGTCAAGCTTCTGGGCCAGGGGAAGGTAAGTCCTGACCACACCGGAGCGAAGACCGTTGGCGATGTTCCAGGTAGGGTGGCCGTAGACGTCGACCTTGGCGTTGGGGTTCTCAACAAAGTCGGTCTCGGTCCATCCCTGGCCAGCGAAAAACTGTGACAAGACGTCGTAGGCACCATCATCGTAACGGACACCGTCTTCTGAGCCGTAAGTTTGTCCAGGGTTGCGCTCGTACACACGATCAGCCGCATCAGCGACGTCAGCCCACTTCCAGCCAGCAGGCCACTTGTCGTCAAAGTCACGCTCCTGAGGCTTGACGTACATCATAGCGTTGACGGCAGTACCACCACCTAGGAGGCAGCCAGCCATGTCCGCAGTGTCGGAGCAGTATGCGGGGCTGCCGACGTCGCTGAGGTAGTAACCGTATCCTGGGACATCGTACATAGAAACAGTGTCGTTCCATGGCATGACCTCAGTCTGACCAGTGAAAGCGTATGATGGGCCACCGCGTTCAATCAACAGGACGGAAGCACCGCTCTCTGCGAGTCTCTCGGCTGTAATGATACCAGCAGCACCACCTCCGGCGACGATGTAGTCGTATGTAGAGTTAGCAACGGTGGCTGTGGTGTTTCCAGCAACAGGGGCTGCTGGCGTGGTCGAGTTGCCTCCAGGTGTAGTAGAATTGCCTCCACTAGGGGTGCTAGCCACCGCCATAGCAGCCCACTTCTCGAAGTCGGGGCTCATAGCGTTGCTCATGGGAAGTCCGAAAGCTCCGAAACCAGCGTCATGGTAGTTGAGCGCCGCACCAGCATCGGTAGAGTCGGCGAGCGCCGTGTCAGAGTAAGCCCAGCCCATGACGTTCGAGCTAGGAGACTCGTAGATGACGAGACCAGTGGATGGGTCCTCGCTGATGCAGTTGGAGCACAGGAAAGTGTATGAAAAGGCAGTGTCGTTGACGAAGGTTCCATCGGGAATTGGAGACATGGTAAAGTCACCAGTCTTGACAGCCGGGTTTGTGTATCCAGTCGCCTCTCGGAAGGAGGCGATGACTTCGCCCTCGTGAGGCCAAGCAACAACTAGCAAGTTGCCAGTCATGGATTGGCCCTGAGTGTGTCAGTATATAATCTGCATAGCATTGCATGCTCTCAACATACCATGCTGAATCCAGCCCAACCACCATCGTTGGTGATGGGAGCCTGGACCTGGACGATGAAGTCGGTGGTAGGATTCTCTGGGAGGGCGTAGCCCAGTCTGTAGCCTGAAGAGTGCTGGAGACCGTTGAAAGTAATGCCAGTCTTCTCGTCCGTGAATTTGGTCGAAGTTTGCGCCGAGACGCCGAGTGCCAGGAGGGCTGTGGAAAGAAGGAATGTGCGTGCCATTTTGGCGGTAAGAGTGATGACTTAGGTGAGAGAAAGAATGGTGTGGCGCTGCCGACAAAAGAGTGTGAAGCCGTCAAGGCTGTAAAGAATGACTAGAAAGCAACGTTCGTAGAACGCGCAAAGAAATGAATGAATGAATGAATGAATGAATGAATGAGAGCGAAAAAGCTTGTGCCGAACAAGTCGACACAAGACATGCCTCTATATAAATGCTGTGCCATTGCGGGTCAAGAGCCCTCAATCTGCCATATTCAAGGGTGGATGCCATCTCCGACCTAGCGTCCGTCAACAAGCCCAAGATGCAGCCTCGCGACGATGTCAACCTGGATTCTGGACCATGGTGGTCCAGGAACATGGTCCATCGGTCGCGCTACGGGTGTCAAAACGTTCATCCGGCGTTGGCACCACTGTACTAAGTTGATTACATGCAGCACAGGCGTCAAAATGCCGACGCACACTTCGGTAACACGGTTGCGTTCATTCGTCGATAATGGTGTTTCATGTTTGTTTGGCATGAACCTGACGTCGGGGTGGAGTCTAGCTGTTTCGAAACGAATCGCCAAGGCAGGAACCGCCATCCTTTGCAAATTGCGCGTGGGCCGCTGAGCAAAACATCATCCACTATTGATCGCGCTCATGGTACATGAGCTTGACTGATGAGTCGAGGGCACCTTATCTTTTGCTTGTCCCGGTGACTGTAAGAGTCAGGTCACCTTGTCGTTTGTGTGCTCCGAGTGCCAGTGCGAATGCAAAAAGATATGGAGCCTATCAATTTGCTGGTATCCATCGGTTTCCTACAGTTACCGTCGCAAGGTTGGAGACGATAGCGCTCCCGGGAAATCGGCACGCCAGAGGAAGAGATGGAACATTGGAGTACTTGAGGTGACGCGTTCATGGGAAGTGGGTTTTGCGCAGGTTATACATGGGCGTCTGCTGGAACGCGGCCGGCCGACGACGACCTTGCTTCAAGTTGAAGCCGAACTCATTGCTCCAATGCGATATTACGATATTGCGATATAACGATATTTCGATGTTGCTTGATACGGATTATCAGTTGATGATGCGGAGATGGCTGGTTTGTTGACGTTCGGTGGACTTCGCGTCCCAGTACCTGACGCTAGCTTGATCGTGACGACTGAGGCACGGTGAGGCCACCGAGACCGCGAACATGTCAAACGTGCGCCGGCTCATCGATGTGTTCAACACCTCGTTGAACTCGTCCCTAGCCTGAACCGGTTTGCGCTTTCGATGGATAAGGAACGACTCGAACGCGCTGATGATGCGGAGATGTTCAGGTGGGGTACTGTAACGTACCTCGGCTCAGGATGTCGCCTCCCGCCAGGTACGACATCCATATGCTAAACTTCATCCCGACAAGTTTATCTTGTAAATACTGTTGTGTATCATTTACATACAGACTGTCTGCTTAGTATCATATCATCATGGCACCTAAAAATGAGATTCCAGCCTATGTCCTTGGTGTTGGGCTCACCAAGTTCATCAAGCCCCGACAAACACGCGCATATCCGGAGATGGGCTATGAGGCGGGAGTAAAGGCAATGCTGGATGCACAAATCAACTACGATGATGTTGAGACAGGAGTTGCGTGTTACTGCTACGGAGATACCACGAGCGGCCAAAGAATTTTCTACCAGTTCGGCATGTCGAGGTATGGCACTTGGCCATGACTGTGAGATGTGGAGACACTGACGAGCATCAGTATTCCAATCTACAACACAAACAATGCATGCGCAACCGGTTCGACCGGTCTTCATCTAGCGCGAACCCTGGTCAAGAACGGAGCGATTGACTGCGCACTCGTTATTGGATTCGAACAAATGCAGCCAGGTTCCATCAAGTCCGTGTACAACGACCGCCCCTCCCCCATGGGTCTCTCGATGCGTATGATGGCCGATACCCGCGGTATAAGCAATTCCCCACCGAATGCGCAATACTTTGCCAATGCCGGTGTTGAATACATGGAAAAGTACGGAGCTGAGGCACGCGACTTTGCCGAGATTGCGAGGATCAGTCATGAGCACAGCTCCAGGAATCCGTATGCGCAGTTCAGGAACGTGTACACGCTCGAGGAAATTGAAAAGGCGCCGATGATTCACTTCCCGTTGACTAAACTCCAATGCAGTCCGACGAGCGACGGTGCTGGCGCAGCCGTCATCGTGAGCCAAAAGTTTTTGGATGCTAGACCGCATCTCAAGAGTCAGGCTATTCTGATCGCAGGCCAGTCTCTGATGACGGACTCTCCACAGCTTTTCTCCAAGTCGTCGATGGATCTCGTTGGTTTTGACATGACCAAGCGCGCGGCACAGGCAGCTTTGAAGGAAGCAGGTGTGAATGCAAAAGACATCAAGGTCGCGGAAGTGCACGACTGCTTCTCGGCAAATGAACTCATCTTGTTAGAAGGTCTGGGTTTCAGCGAACCCGGAAAAGCACACATGATGGTGCGCAATGGCGATATCACTTACGGCGGTAAAGGACCCATCGTGAACCCATCTGGCGGCCTCATCAGCAAGGGACACCCCCTCGGTGCGACTGGTTTGGCACAATGCGCAGAACTGACATGGCAGCTTCGAGGCTGGGCCAACAACAGACTCGCTGAAGGAGCGGATGTGGCGCTGCAGCACAACCTGGGCCTGGGCGGAGCTGTCGTGGTCAATGTATACAAGCGCGCTGATGGCAAGAAGAATGTAAAGATGAGCGACGAGGAAGTCAAACAAGCGAGTCAATTCTCCTACAACCCAGCCGTCGAGGCACGCTATGTCACCAAGGAGGAAGGCGACAAGGTGAGAAGCAAGACTGCGGCAAGCGATTATGCGCTGGGTGATACACTAGAGAAGATTCAAAGCCGATTGTAAGCTAATTGTAAAGTCTATTGAATTTGTTTTGTGCCCAAGGCCATCCTAATGACCGCTAAACTCATCAATAACAAAACGTGACTTCGCCAAGCAACGACCAATATCTAATCTAGTAAACCTCAAGCACATATCTGCCCTCGTCCTTCAACTTCTCAATCTCCTTGCGTGAGTCAATCTTCTTAGCACCAACGTTCTTGACCTTGTGCTCAACGTCGACAGCCTCCTGAAGCACCTCAGTGACATCAGGCACAGGCCATGTCGGCCCGCAGAGGTAGAAGCTACCCTCCTTCTCGAGATAAGCCCTTCGGATGTCCGTCAATGACTCCCTCATACGGTCCTGGATGTAGATCTTCTGAGGTTGGTCACGAGAGAAGGCGCGACCAATGAGAGTAATGATTCCGGCATCTTGGTATGCCTCCCATTCCTCACCGTACAAGTACTCTTCGCGCTGGTGACGGGAACCCATGTAGAGTAGAACCTCGCCGATTTCGTGACCTTGCTGCTTCTGGTAGGCACGTTCCTGAACGAAGGCACGGAAAGGCGCAAGACCGGTACCCAGACCAGCCATGATGATGGGCGCAGTGGTCTTGGTAGGGAGCTTCATGACGGAGGGCTTGACGGAAACGGTAACCGGTGAACCAACCTTGAGGCTGTTGAGGTAGCGTGTCGCTTGACCGAAACGGTCGCGGCCCTTGGGGTCGACCCAGTTGACAGTTACAATGAGCAGCGAGACGGAGTTGGGAGTCACGTGCTGTGCGGAGGCGATGGAATACTCGCGGCGCTTCATTGGGCTGACGATGCGGACAATATCGTGGAAGCTTGGATGTGCGGATGGGAACTCAAGCAGGATGTCAGCGTAGGTGACGGTGTCGACCTCAGCACGGCGCTTGAACTCAGTGGCGCCTTCTGGGCTAAGCAGTTGCAGAAGCTCGCGCTTCTCACGCTCGTCGTCGGCAAACTCGGCAAGCGATTCGTAGAAGCGCTTTGGTGGGCGACCGAAGATGTCGACATTTTGCAGCAGAGATTGGTAGACAGTGCGATTAACAAGGACGTTGGGATCCTCACGAGATGGTACCTCAACAACCTCATCAGGGTTGAGACCGTACCACTTGATGAACTCGTCGACCTGCTTCTCGTCGTTCTCTGCGTGGATGCCAAGAGCCTCACCAATGGCGTAAGTAACACCAGAATCACCAAGATCAAACTCGATGTGGAAGATGTTACGGTCGTAGTTCTTCGGCGTGAGACGGCGACGCTCCTTGACGTGGACGATACTGGTCTTGACGCCAAGATCGGGTCGGACCTGGTTTGCAGTGCCGAAGGCTTCCTTAAAGGCAAAGCCCTTGGCAGCGATTTGCCAGTTCTTGAGCAGGGTTGGGGGCTCGGTCTCGATACGGTCAAAGGGAGCGAAGCTGTTGACGTTGATGTCCGAGGGAAGGCGGATGGGCTCAACATCCTCGTCAACGGTACCCCAAGCGGCAGGGACCTCGATCTCACGCAGAGCGCTTTCGAGCTGCTGGGTGAGTTTCTCAAAGACATCAGAGCTGCCGTTGATAGCAGCAAGCTTGCTCAAGCCAGAGGTGAGAAGGTCTTCACGAGCGACCTTCAAGAATGCCAGCTGGGTGAGGAATGACTCCAGAGACTCATCTTCAGCGACAGCTTCAGATAGAGTAGGGTCAAAAACGAAAAGCTCAATGTCCTTGTCTACAAGAGCTTTGCGGAAGGCAGGTGACAGCTTCTGCTCGACATCCTCGTTCTTGACGCCGGGAAGCTTCACAATGATGGAGCTGTCAGGCTTGACGCTGTTCAAGACGTCAAATTCCTTGAGTATAGCAATGTCGCCAATGAAAGAAACATCGGCTTGCTCAACGGCGTAAGGCGCCTCGATGGTGTAGTCAGCATTGCGAATGTCAGTGCGAGTGACACCGCCCTGCACGAGGTTGTCGTGGCCGCTGCGAACGAAAACGTTCTTTGAAGAGTCGCTTGAGAGGAGCTTGCCTACTACGACAGGTGCGTTGGCGGCTGGTGATTCGTCCAGATTCCAGAAGCTGTACTGCTTGACATCGGCGGTGTTCAGAATGTCAACGTAAGAGCGAACCTCGGCTCCCTCCTTCTCGGCGTGGATTTGGCGGAAAGCATCGAGGAAGTTGCTGGGTGTCCAGACCTGCTCGCGCGAGTACTTGACGTCGGTGACTTCAATGTCCCTATCGTAGGCGAACTGGACAGAGGCCAAGACGTCGGCGTAGAGCCTCGAGTACTCGGCGGGGTCGAGCACAGCAGCCTCATCCTTGACCTGACCAAGAACGGCGATGCGACGAGTGCTCTTTGGGAGCGCCTCAAGGAACGCCTCCTCAACGAATGGGCGGTAGACACGGACGTTGACAACACCGACCTTGTCGCCATCCTTGGAAAGGGCGTTGGCGACCTGAGCGGTCAACGAAGCCTCGACGGTACCAAAGACAACAAGAACACTCTCTGGCTCTTGGTGACCATAGTAATCGAAGAGCTTGTAGTCCTCGCCGAGCTCGTCGTTGAAGGCCTGGAGCAGGCGCAGAACGCGTCCGGCAGTGTCTGAGTGCTTCTTGTCGACCTCAGAGACGGCCTTGAGCACTGCCTCGTAGCTGTTGTATAGCCTGGTCTGGTCCAGAGTATCGACCAGCCTGGCTGTCTCCCTTCCAACGCTAATGCCATCGTATGTGTGAATCGTAGGGAGGACGCTCGATAGGAGGGTCGCGAAGAGGGACATGTGCTGAGTCTCGAAGACAGACGGGCTGCAGACGAGACCAAGCCCAAGGTCCTCGGCGAGTGTAAGGGAAGAGACATAGTCGGTGACGAGACCAGCGCTGGAGTTGGCGGAGTAGTCGACAGCGGCAATGTGGGCGGTCAATGGGTTGGCGACCGAGTAGAGAGCGGACAGTTGGTCGAGCGAAGCGCGGAGGAAGTTCAAGGTGGAGGAGGAGGCGATGATGGACTGGGGGATGTGGCGCTTCTTCAGGTCAAAGTCCTTTGAGAACATGTATCCCAATGCAATGGCACCAGCACCGGTCCTCGTCTCCAGAGAGGAAACGCCAGTCTGGTAGCCGAGAGCATTCTTCTCGCCCTGTTCTTGCCAGTACTTGACTGCTACATCCAGATCGAATGACTCAGCCGAGTATGCGAAGATCTTGTCCGAGAGAGCGTATGCGACTTGCTGAACAAGAGTCTGAGCGGTAAGGTAGGTAGGGCCACCGATGGACTGGTAAGAGAGGTCCTGACCAAACGGCAGACTGGACGACTTCTTGGTGAAGTCCTTGGGTGCGGTCTGCTCGGCACCAGGGCCAGCGGACTCCGTCTGCTGGAAATGCATCTTGAATGCAGGTATGCGCCTGTGCAACTCAGCCTTTCGGTCAAGGCACTGAGAGTCTCTCTTTTTGGTGTAAGAGAGAGGTGGAGAGTTACTACGACTCTACGGACGCTTCACCGAGGGAGTATATCCGCGTCGTGGATTTGTCGCCTCGTAGCAGCCAAAAAGTGCCGTCGTCCAGTAGCGACATCGGCAGAAGACCGACCGAGCAAGACGCAATCCATCCTACACACCATGATTGGCTCTTTGCGCTTGCTCTAGCACGTCTTTCGGGCGATAGATTGCAAATGTGCGGAATGTCGCCTTGACGCGACGAGAATTTGGCCCTAGCGCGAATTGCGTGCTTGAGACGCCAAGACGTCGGGAAATGTGACTGCGGGGAAATCACGGCGCTCGGAGATCTGATCACCAACACCGTCTCTGACATAATTTCTTTATCGTCTCTCCTTCCACTTCTGAGCTGAATCGGCCAAGCATATTCGACATCAAAACAAGCATCCCAAGCATCACCGCTCCACATCCATGGGAACAAGCGAATTTAGTGGAGACGGCAGCGGACCGTGATCCCTACACCGACTACAATCTCCACGGGGGATATTAAATTTCCATGAATCGTCTTTCGCATAGTTCAGTAGATGAGCCCACTTTTCAGCATTGCAATGATTCCAACATGTCCACACGGTCATGAGGTTCCGAGTTGGTAAGTCACAATGTTCGCGGTCAGCACAAGGAGCGCGCAACAGCGTCGCGCTTGTCGTCATACCTCCGCAATTAGGGGACTCCACAATGTTCAATTGAAACAAGTTGTGATATTTGAATACCTATAGCTTTTGAGTGAGAAGGTTCTTTACGATCCAATATGACAGGTAGACAAGATGACACATTGCGACCACGCACATCCACTCATCATCATCCCGCCCTGCTCTGTCTCCTTTCAGCCTCTTTCCGCCGATACTCGATACCATACCTCGCTACGATAGTATCATACTCATGCCTTAGCCACCTCTTCTTGTAACTGGCCAATAACCTCCGGCCAACAGATTCCTCGTAAGCTTCCCTAATCTTGTATAGCTCTATCTCGCCTTCTATAAGCCTCAATTCGTCGGTGGTCGTTATACCAGATGGTCGTGCAGGAAGCGAGCGCCATGTCAAACCCTGTTTAAACTCTTCTTCAATGAGGTTGCGATTAGAGTTTCTTTGAGTTGGCTGAGGCTGTGGTGTGTGAGTCTCAGACGGACTGCATGACGATACACTGAGCGAAGATTGAATCCAATTTCGGCTGTTCGGAGGTTGAGCTTGAGGTAATGGTTGTGAGCCACTGTAGGATAATGGTGACAGGCGGGATTTCTGTTCTGGCGGCGGTCTTGATCGGGATGATGGTGGCGACAGATCTGACAGCCATTCTGATGAAACTAAAGATCGATACTTTCCTCTTCGTGGAGACCTTTTGTGCTTGTTACGACTCGTTTCCCCTGCCATGTGCTCAGCGAGAAGTTTCCTGATCTCTGCTTCGCGCATGGATGCAATCAATGGAAATTTCGGTGACGCGCGGGGAGGTTTCCGAGAATATGGGCTTTCCAGCATGGCTTGTAGAATCTCTTCTGATGTTCTCGGCTCTATTCGTGCCGATAGATATCTATCGGTTGTTTTTGGTATCATGAGATGGTTGATCAGACTACATGTAAGCAGGCGACGGCGTGTAGTAAGAATATCTTGCGTCAGTGACGAGGGTAGCTGACGATGTTCAAGATTACCCTCTGGCTGTGAGAGGGATAAAAGAAGCTGGTATCTGGGTATGTCGGACAAAGACGACAATGCCACAACAAAGGCGCTACATTTGGCATGAGAATGGCAGAAGGGATCATTGGTAATAAAAGATCCTGATCTAGTCAACCCTCACGCCTCGCTGCACGCTTCCAACCACTGCCACGACCTGGAATTGCTATGTATTCAACGCTCATGGCATCATTACTCGAATTATGGGCCGTATCAAGAGGTAACGTCAAGTTGGCGAGGAGACTGCTGCGCAATGCAGTACGACAGCGGTACTAAAAATCGGAGACATTAAAAAGGCCGTCGTAACATACAGCAGTGCCAAACAAGTCTGGAAGTGTTGAGGAGGCAACCAAAGGCGAATATGCATCGATTGATGGCTCAGAACACGATCTCAGGCGGCGGGCCGAGGAATGCCGTGTCACAGCAATCCGCCATGATCGTAGAGCTTTTGCGCCGAGGACACAAGTCGCGACGATGAAAGCCGAGTTGACGCATGCAAATGAAGATGCAGGCCGACATCAAAGCGAGGTGACGATTGAATCAAGCCCGCCAAACTTGCCTGCCCATCTCTTCATCATGTCCACCGCGTCTTGTTTGATCTCCGAGGTTGGGGCGGAGAAAGCGACTGCCAGGACTGGCGCAATACTGCGCAACAAGTCAAAGCCCGGAGTTTGCGCCCGTTCAATCTCCAACGCAGCCTCTAGGACAGAAGTCGCAGCTTTCTTTGCTTCTTCGAAGTAGTGCGCAGGAGGTTTCTCATATGGCTCCGGGGGTGCGGTTGCTTCTGTTTGCATCTTGTAAATAAGCATGCTCACAACTAGGCGGTCTGCGACGTAATTCGACGCGATCAATGCTACGAAAGTTTTAGGTGAATTCGAAGTGATTGCCTCTGGCCCGATGGTTCTCGACGTACCCCTCTCCATAAGTGTAGGTGCTCCGTGTATGTTTCTGGAGAGGCTGGCCAGGTGAGGATATTCTATAGCCCATTCGTCGAGCTCTCTCATCAACTTGCATGCCAGTCGTTTGCCGGGTCGAACGTCAACATGTGACGGTATCGGGGTCGCGAAAAGCGCACGCATTGAGCCGGATATCTCAAGGATGGCCATACAAGGAGGGATCTGGAGCTCAATATCTGCAAGACTCTGGTGCGCATCTCGTGGCTTGCCAATGAAGGGTAGTGTCATCCAATCTGGCGCAGAGTAGACTGACACCTGGTTGTAGACTACACATTTATGTGCCTGATGTCGTCAGCGCACAGAAAATGTTCACTATGGATTTGCCTAGCTCACCTCAGAGGTGCGAAGGCCCTTGAACAGTGGCCAGATGATACCCGACCCACAGTTGCTCGGCCCGCGCATGGTCATTATCCCGGCCGCAGCCGCGATATGAGCCATGGTACCAGATGCAGTTGCGCCTACATATAGTTCGTACAAGGACATGATAAGAGGTACTAGAACCTCTTCTTCGTCAGGAATAGTGTCCCTCTTTAGTCTTGCTATTGATGTTCTCTGTGCGCTCAAAGCTACGGTATACCTAAAAGGTGCGTGTACGCAGTCAGTATGAATCTCACATGCAGGTCGTACAGGGACATGTCTTACCACCTCCAAGAGTCAACAAGGATGCTCGGATCGTGGTAATGCTTTCCAAAATACGCCATGGAGACTGCTCGAAGAGACAACCGAACGGCAGACTTTCTGGCGTTGGTATGAATCTGGGGTATGTGGCTGAGCCATTGGATTTCAGGCGCGTACTGACTTCCACCCTTGTTCATCTCAATGTAGTGGGAAAGAAAAGCAGTATCCAGAGCTTCCGGCAAAACTCGTGAAGGTTGGTTCAGCATAGGAGGCCTGTACTGATAGCGGATGGCTACTACAGCTTGCTCTACTCTCTCGGCATCTCTGGGTGCTGCACGAGGTATTGAGTTTGAGGAGGAGGAGGACGACGACGACGACGACAGCGGTTGGCTTGATCCGGTTGAGGCTTCGCCTCGAGGGAGGATAGGACGGGGGGCCACTGATGGCTCAGCATCCTCTTTCCCACGGATCGCCATTGTAGCTCTTGCCGTCTCTTTCTTCTTTCTCGCTCTTGGTTTGGCTACCCGCTCCGTCATGTCGATGACGATGGTGCCTTGGAGGGGCCCAGAGCACGTGAGGCCCAAACGGCGACATTGGTTGCATGTGTCTGGTGTTTCGTCGCACTGCGGGACGAATGAGTTATCGAATTGGTTATGTGTTTAAGGAACACACTTTGACGCGTCTCGATCGGCATTGAGCACAAGCTCTACTTCGCTGGGACTTGGGAGGCATGTCGTATATATAGATGCGGATTGGAAGACGCGAATCGTAAGACGCGGATCGGACAAGACGGGAAGTGAAAGAGGGAATTTGAGCGACACAAATGCCGAAGGAATGCAGGGGTAGTCAGTGGTCTAGGAGGGTGGTACGATGCCGTGTTAAATCTCTGTTCTGATTGGTGCTAAGGCAAGCTTCGGAGGTGCCTTTAGGAAGGTGGGGAAGTCGCGTTGGAGCTGCGACCCTACCAAAGACAATGGTGATTAAAAATCATCTCCGGTCGCAAACCTGCTTTTGCTATCCATCAAGCTTGCCATTTTGATTGCATTATCGCATGCATGTAGGATGGAGACTGGACAACCACATGCAAAAAAGGAAACAGTATGACGACGTGATTCAGTATATTGCTTTTCGCTGCACTTGATTTGTAAGTTTTTGCCTGCCATGACAAAACAGCCACGAACCTTGAGGAAAGGAATTCCAACTACAGACAAGTGCCAATTAGCTATCAAGGAAAAAACTGTGAAAAGGGTATCGTGTATGGGCAAGCTCATGCCCGAGAATTATTCCGCACTCCTACTCCTTGCCCAACGCAACAATGTCCTTCATATCCAGCAGCCAAACACCGTCCTCTTTCTTCCCCTCGATACACTGCACTCCGGCGTTGACGGCAGCCCTTGCAATCATACCGGCATCCTGCGCCCACCAGTCTGTCATCTTAGGTGTCAGGCCTCTCAAGCCCTTTGCAAGACTCCTTAGCGCAGCCTCAGCCGGCCGCGAGTCGCTGCGATCTCCAACGATCAGACCCGGGCGCAGTATGACAGTGTGCTTGAAGCCCAGACCCTTTACGGCTTCCTCCAATTCGCCCTTCATCTTGGGGTAAGCAAAGTACGAGGTGTGGCTTGCGCCGTTGGATGAGATGAGGACATAGGTGTCTACACCAGCGTCTTTGGCCGACTTGGCAAGATCGAGGTTCAGATCGTAGTCAATCTTGCGCTGGGCCTCGACGCCGCCGACTTGTGCACGTGTTGTACCCAGACCGCTGAAGAAGACTCTGGGCTTCTGCGCCGATGGGAATTGGCTGGGCCACTGTGAAGAGTCGGTCGCGATGATAGGCTGAAGCTTGGTAGAGCCTGCGGGGTTGGGTAGGTCGCGGCGCGCATACGCGTGTACGGCGGAGAAGGCGGGGTGTGCGAG
Source organism: Alternaria dauci (assembly GCF_042100115.1). Classification (NCBI taxonomy): domain Eukaryota; kingdom Fungi; phylum Ascomycota; class Dothideomycetes; order Pleosporales; family Pleosporaceae; genus Alternaria; species Alternaria dauci. Next base: position 5,077,455 of record NC_091272.1, read on the forward strand.
GAGTTGGGAGAGGATGTTTGCGCCCTGCGTGTCCCTGTCAGCATTTGGTGCCATGTGAGGTCATTGTGAGTATTTGCGCTGGACGTACGACGAGGCCTGTGCTACCTGCCAATACTGCGGTCGCCATTCTGTCTGCTATAGTCCTGAGTCGCTTGGTTGAAGGTGAGTGAGTCTTTCAGTGTGCGCTGTGTGAGTCTGATATGTGAAGTTTTGTTGCGGCCGTAGGCGTGTGATTTAGTCCGGGGCCCTCAAGAGTGACAACATTAACCCGAGGTGCGTCATCGTCACAACTGCACCGTGGCGCGACGGAGAAGCATCGCTCAACTGACAGGACTTCACATATCGAACACCTCACGTCGTAGTATGAAGGATATGGGTCCAATCTGGCTCGTAGACATGAAGGAGGTATCCGGAATACATTGATATGCAGGAACACAGGCTAGGAGACGCACCGTGGGCCTGGCATCAGAGCCAATGCGCGCGCGAGAGGTGCATCAACCCATTAAATACACCGGCACAGCTTCTTTTTCTTTGTCCGGCAATAGGCCGGGTGCGGATCAACTCGTTCTACAAGAACTTCAACCTCGCGTTGACATGTCACACCATCGTGGTATCACCTCTGCGCCGCTGCTGCCCTGGGTCATGCCGCCGGCGAGTGCCGACCCTGAAGAATCCGCCAAACATCACACCACCGTCTTGCCACCATCAACACACCCGTCCCTTCAGCCACTCCAGAACCAATAGCAAGTTCCGGAAACAAGCGACTGCTTTCTACAGCGCTTGTTCACGCTTCCGAAAGCGGTTATTTGATGCTTGCCTGGATCTTGGTCATCGTGTTCCTGACTTGCCCGATCTTGTCTGTCAGGCCAGCCGTTCGGGATGCGGCGTAGGGCTGTGAGGATGATGCGGACGAGGTTGCAAATCTCACGCGATGTTCTGGTGGTGCGATGCCAGCTTTCGTGATGAAGGATCGTCTTTGTAGGTTGGTAATGTAGGTTTGATAAATAGAATGTGTTCTTCATGCTGTAGTAGCCATCCAACATCCAGTTCACCACAATAACAACCAACGATACACTTCACACATCGTCACATCAGACCAAAGGCATAGAGATCATCTCCTCTACTAGAACAAGAAGACAACAAGAGCACCCTCGATCCGAGTCTATCCCAGCGAAACCAATACATCCATCTCAACACTCCAAACCAACCACCACCCCAACCAAACCACCATCACCACAATGCCTTCAGTGACCCAAGCCCGTCTCATGTGGCGCAGCGTCGCCCGCGGCATGGTAGAGCCACACCCCTTCGCCCGCAACCCCATCACCATGACCCCTCACGCCTGGCGTGCCGCCGACCTTACCAAGAAACTAGTAAAGACAAGCACTGTGTAAGTCTCTCCACCCATCTTCTTATTACGAACCTCTACTGACCATCATACAGCTACTTCCCCTTCTACGTAGCTGTCCTTGGGTGGCCAGTCGCCGCTGCCTGGTGGTTCAACGGAAGCATGTGACTCTTTCTTATGGAGGGAGAGAGGAACAAGAGGCTGCCGAGGAAAGAGGAGAGGAAGGGGCCGAGCAGTAAGGAAGTCGAGGATCTGATTTTGAATATGCGATGGGATGATTGAAAGTATACCTGCATCATCATGGGATGGGAGTCTGCGGCGTTACAAGCATAGCATTTTCTTTTGTTGGATACCAATCTTATTATATTCAAGCCTGGTGTACTCTGCTTTCGTGATTCATGGATTACCTATCTTTGTTCAAGCATCAAGGTACTGCAAATGCCCACTCGTAACCTCGTAAGCCTTACAAATCCAACACAATCTTGCCCACGCCCCGGCTAACACAGCTCAGCATACTTCCCTCCTTCTCCTCATCCAGCAACCCAGTTCCTCGGTGTTCTACCCGACCACCGCAAACATCTACCTTACATGTCCCACAATTGCCCACCTCGCACGAGCTATCGATATCCATACCCACAGCCTTGAGTGCATCAAGCAGCGACTCGGTAGCTCCTACCTCCACGATCTTCCCACTCTGCTTGAGCTCCGCCGTAAACGGATCGCCCGACGTAGCCACGGTAAAAGCTTCAATGTGCACAGATGCCTCTGGGATACTGTAGGATTTCGCAGTCGCAACAACAGCATCCATGAGGCGTGTGGGACCACAGGCGTAGATGTGTGTCTGATGATCGGCCTTTGCGAGTATGGCAGAGAGGTCTAGACGTTGGCCTTTCGATTTGTTGTAGATTGTTGCTTTGGGTCCGAGAGCAGCGATCCTGGAAGCGAAGGGTACCTCTTCTGCGACAGCATAGTGGAGGTGGAAGTCTTGTTTTCTTTCTTGGAGGTATGGGAATGCCATCATGAAAGCTGTGATGCCGATACCGCCTGCGATGATGATGTGCCGGTCTGCGTCTTTGGCGAGAGGGAAGCTTGCTGTGATGCGGCTGACCGTCAGTACATCTCCAACGTTGGTCTGCTCGTGGAGGTACTTTGAGCCACCTCGACTGGCCGCATCCAAAGCAACACCGATCTCGAAGCGCTTCGAGTTTCCGCCACTGACGGAATAGGCGCGAACAAGATTCCCCCCAAGCTTCAGTCTCACATGACTACCGGGTTCGACGGGTGGTGGCTCCGGGATGTCTTCAACCGAGTCGTAGACAAAGGCTGTGACATTGCTCGTCTCCCTCCGCTTCTCAACCAGACGGTACTCTTGCCAAGCATCCATCTTCTCGTCATCGCCACCAAACAACCTGCCATTATGATCCTCGACGACACCACGGTCTAGGCGCTTTTGGAATTTGCCCTTTACGTCCCAACCGAGTTGCGGCAGTTGGACAATCTCCCTCATCATCTCTACGTTATTGGTCTCGATGAAGAGATAGTACATCACCCGAGCAACCGTCCACTCTGGATGTGGTCGCCCAAGCAAGGAAATCATGTCGCCAGCGGTGATGGTACCTGTTTTGATGATGCGGTACATCCAGCCAGTGCGCAACAACGTCTGCGTACGCTTCGCCATATCCTTGACCTCGAAACGATGGTTGAGCTTATAGCAAGGCCCTCGTGGCTCGCTGACTTCGACAATGATCTCGCCAATGGCCAATCGATCTCCAATGCACAAGTTCATCTCGCTGACTTCTGTGTTGAACAAGTTTTCGCCGAAGGCGCCCGGCTTGAAGTGGTGCTCTGAGGCCGGCAATTCCTTCTTCCACTCCTCATAATGCGACGTGCAGTAGTGGAGGAGCGCCTTGTCTGGACCGCCATGCATATGGAATGCATGCTCATCGCTAGGGATACCTGTCTCGCAAATCTCAACGGGACCAGTCAATGGGCCTTTGTAGATAGCCGTCTCGATCTTGCCGTTTCCAAGTGACTTCTTGATCTTGCCAGATCGCAATTGGATGAGCGGAAAAGGAGCGAATGGCGGTGGGTTCTTCAAGGTGTCGGGGTCTGGCGGCGGCGGTGGGATCCATGTTGAGATAGGCATGGTTTACTTTCGAGTATAGTGTATATTGAAAGGGTTGAAGTAGGCCTAGGCTTCGGATACGTAGAGTGTTTAGATCGTGCAAGGATTTCTTTATATGAATCTGAGGAAAAATGTCCCGTGCGTGTATAGGGGTGAATGGTGTTAAACAATGGCGGCCTTGAGCACAGACTCACTGGAGAATGAAAGGCATACGAACCCTGTGCATGGCTTTGATATCATTCCGAGCCATAACTTTCGAGGAGTGCTGTTAAATAGATCTCTTCGTAGCTTGCGGATTTCACGAGAAGAAATCTAGACCTCTCGCAAGCTATGCTCGATGTAGCAGGCGCATATACGGGGCATTACTGTGAGCCAGAAGTCGGTAAGCCTGGAGAATGCCTCGACGCGAAACCTGGTAAGCAAAAGGTACGCCTTATATGCGAGAAAACATCGTGACAATTGCTACCTAGTACGCTAAAGCTTATGACTCGACTAGTGCTGCCTGCACAGTCATGTGCCTTCTGGAATCGGGATGGTCAATGAATGAAAATAATCAAGTGGTGTTTGATTGATGACTGCCTATTCACCAAGGAAGCTTGACTCGGATAAGATTCCAAACTGCAGATGTGAAGGAATCATCGGATTTCGGAGACGGGCGCAGCTCCCCGACCCAGACACGTGCGTCGAGCCACTCCAAAGCACGACGTGCATGCATTCGAGAACTATGATACAGTAGTTGAAAGGAGATGGCGGGTGGAAAAGACTCGGCAAGGACGGTGCGGATGATGGTTGTGTTGTGCATCACGTGAACAGCGGCCTCGGCTGGTCGAATTGACGTCAGACTGAGGATCCGTTGACAAGCTTCGAGCTACCACATCAACTCGTCACCGCGATTCCAAAACACGTCAATTGCTGCTCTCCCCGCAATTGCTCACGCTCCAATCTTTATATCACGACTCAACCTTTCGGCATTCCCATACGCAAAACACGCCGCCCACCCTCCGCTACACATTCACCATGTTCCGCATCCAGCCCGTACGCGCAGTACAGCGCGCATCCTTCGTCCGCCCTGCCGTCGCCCGCCCTCGTTTCCTCAGCACAACGCCAGCGCGCTTCGCCCAAAAAGATGCACAAGACAAAGACTCGCTGAAGCCTCGGTCGACCGAATACTCAAAGTCTGGCTCCGACGATGGCGCCGCACACTCAGACGCTGCCTTCGACCCCAGCAAGACAAGCCCAGAGGAGGCAGAAGCAACAGCGGGCCGCGAGGCTGGTGGCCCTGAAAACAGCTTGAACGTCAGCCCCGGAAACAAGGACGTTAGCGACCCCAACAGCCCCGATGTTGGTGGAAATGGAGGAGCACCAGACAAGAAGAGCAGTGGCGCAGGCAGCGCGCCAAAGAACAGCACAGGATAGATGTACACGTCACAGGAGGTGAAATATCTGTAATGAAGACATGTCACAGACAGTAGTAAAAGAGCGCCGTTGAAGGCAGTTCAGGGCGCACATGGAGCATCACGTCACAGCATCATTGCATCGGGAACAGCTTCCCCAGGCTGCCAACTGTATATACCACACTAACTGAAAATCCTCATTTTCGAAGCGAAAAATGACGCATTATCTGCACCTCCACCGCATTAGGCATTTGCGTGGAGCAACCTCTGTCTTGAGCCCGTGCAATGACGTCACAGCATATGACGATGCAGGTGCCCCCCAGAACACGGCAGCGAGATCCGTCTTTGCGCAACAAAACATTTTCACATCTCTTTCATCTCACCATCATACCTGACTTTCTCCAAACATCATCTAAAAAACCTCACATCTTTTTCCCGCCCCAAATACCTCACAATGGCACCACGCACTCTGCTCACAGCAACCCGCTCTCTGCGCACCCCCGTCCTAAGCACGCGCATCGCTTTCACCGCTCGCCGCACATTCCTCAGCACCCCTACACTACGCATCAAAGAGGACGCACAAAGAAGCCCCGAGGAACTCGAAAACGCAAAGCAAGAACAGCTCAAGGAGCAAGAAAGGGGCGAGGGAAGATGGCGCGAGGACCTTGCTAGTCATGGCGAGAGTAACATTGCGGCGGACAAGCAGCAGGTCGACGACCACGATGCGCATATAAAGGAGTTACAGAAGGAGGGTAAGGAGAAGGGCGAGAAGGGTGAGATGTAAATATTCTCTGGAAAAAATGGTTCGCGATAATTCTACGACGTGTGTGGGTACGCAAGTTATTGATAAGACGATGAGAGGATTTGATGAAGCATGCAAAGTATTTTGTTGTATATACCAAGCCAGATCCAAGCGCCTAATGAAGGGAATGGGATGAAATGAAAAATTCGAGCAAGAGCAGTGCTAGCATGTTGAACGCTGCGACTGCGCCGTCAACACCATCGGCCCGAACGTGATCTTCCCCAACCACCACCACTCTCATCAAAAGTTCACCACGCTAGCCTCCAAAACCCCTTCATCTCCAATCAGCCTCTTCAGTACATCTTCCCCAACAGGCTTGTCCACACCCAGAATCATCAGCGCCTCTTTGCTACCCTCCCCCTCACCATTCTTCTCATTCATCCTCTCCTCGACCTCCTCATCCAGCGGCGCCACATTCATAAACTTGATATTCACACCCGCTTTCCCCAAAAGATTACCTACATATCCAATCCTGCCCACAGAATCAAAGTTGCGGCATATGAGTAGTGTTCCACGGGGCACGAATTCGCCTTTGAACTTGTCAAGGCGAGAAATGAATGGTTTGTTTCCAGAGACGAATCCTTGAATGATCTGGTCATCATTGTCGGCTGTGCCTTGCTGAAGGGCGCGCGCCGCAGATGGAGAAACGTTCCTGGAGCGGGGTTGTTGGCTCACGGAGCGAGAAGCGCGGGCGCGTAAAGTGATGAAGGATGAGTAGGGCTTGTCTTCTACGTTTTCGCGCGAGCGCTGCTCGTTGATGAGGATGCCGCGTTCTTTGGCTAGTAGCTCTGCGTTGACAATGTTGATATTTAGGCCGTCGCTTGAGGTGATGGGGGTAAGGAGGCCTTTTACCAAAGCGGCGAAGAGGGGTTTCGTGGTGTTGATTGTGGCGAGCTTGCCTTCGTATATGAGGTCAAATGTTGTGCGGAAAGAACCTGTCTTCGCTGAGGAGTAGTGCTGGGTATAAAGGCTACCCATCTTCTCGACTAAGCTGATGAAGGGTTGGAGAGTACGGTATTCGTCTGGTAGGACGATCGGGGCATTGACTGCTGAGCGGGGAAGCTCGCCACTGAGGATGGAAACGACCTGCTCGCAGACATCGATTGAGACGTTCTCTTGAGCTTCTTTGGTGGATGCACCAAGATGCGGTGTTGCTACTACCTTTGGATGGGCGATCAGACGTGTAGCGGACGAGTTTTGCTCTGGGGGTTCAGAAGTGAAAACGTCTATCCCCGCGCCGGCGATGACACCAGCGTCCAAGGCTTCAACCAGAGCATCTTCATCAATCATACCGCCGCGCGCTACGTTGAGGATTCTGGCAGTTGGCTTCATCGTTTCTAGTTCCGCCTTGCTGATCATGCCTTTGGTTGACGCAATCAGAGGGGTGTGGAGTGTGAGAAAGTCAGCTTCTTTCAGAATCTCAGCAAGACTTGGACGGAGGGTGACTGAAGCTGCTGCTGCCAGGTTTGGGTTTGCATAAGGATCATATGCGATGAGACGCATGCCTAGGCCATTGGCGATACGAGCGACCGTGAGTCCAACAAGAAACACGTTAGCTAGACCATCACAAGGCTATGAACAGAATTAACCTTTTCCCAGACCGACGATCGCGAGAGTCTTTCCTTTCGCCTCTACACCGACTAATCGGCTTCGTTCCCACTTCCCAGCTTTGATGCTCTGCGAAGCATCTCCAATGTTGCGAGCTACAGCCATTAACACTGTAGCATGTTAGCTGACATGATACTGACGTGGCTCGGACAACCCACGCGCGATAGTGTGCTCGGCCGCGGCATTGATGTTTCCAGACGGCGAGTTCACTACAATGATACCATGTGAAGTGGCGCTTTGGACATCGACATTATCAACACCCACACCGGCACGTGCAACAACTTTCATCTTCTTGGCAGCTCCTAATAGCTCTGCTGTTACTTTTGTTTCAGAACGCACGATGAGAGCGTCATATTCGCCGATGATCTTTTTGAGCTCTTCTGGGGTCAGTCCCTTCTTTTCATCCACATCAAATTGGTCTTTCAGTAATGCTAAGCCATCTGGCGACACTTTCTCGGGTATCAAGATCTTTCGCTTCGTTGTATGCATGAGGATAGCCATGTCGAAGGGTTGCTGCACTTGTTCTCAAAGACTGGCTAGAACGGAGGGATGATACCCACAGAAGGATGCAATGAAGAGAAGTAATAGTACTCGATTTCCGTAGTTCTGATGTAGTACTGGAAGACAATGCTGTACAGTTTTGTGAAGAGACTATTAAAGATGCAAATGCCAGATCCCACAGGAGAAATACACACCGTTTTGTACGTCGAAGAGGACACTTGCGCCGCTATCGGTCTCCTGCAGTAGCTTGCGTCAGACAACCTCTTTGTGGTAGCCTTACCTGTTGGCTGTATTTACCCCGCACTCCTTTACCCCACGGGGTGAAACGCCGCTGCTGCAGGGTCAATCTCGCGAACTACTGAATACAGCCCTTAGAAACTTGACATGGGCCATGAGTCTAAGCGGAAGAAAGGAGGAACATTTGGAGAGATGGGTGTGTAGCTCAGCATGTATTGCGCTATCCAGTTGGAGTTGTGGTACCGCGATCGCTCGCGTCCGTCACGGTACTATGCTGCGCATAAGTCGCGCAGCGTGGGTAGCTACCTATGGTGTAATCTGCAACGATTGGAGGGCTGAACTGCTGTTGAGTGGGATATGCAAGTCACGCGGGTAGTCAGCGCCGCGCGTTTACCAATTGCTACGTGTCTTGAGCTTTTCGTTCTGCACTACCTCGATCCAGTAGCTATCGGGATCTGCGTATGTTGTCAGTTGCCATTCTGTACGACGAGTAGATAACAACTTGCCTAAGACGAACGCAATGTTCTTCATGCGACCGTCGGTAAGCCTCTTCTTCCAGTTCACCTTCTTCTCTTCGAACCGAGCACAGGCGGCGTCCAGATCATCTACAGTAATACAGATGTGACCGAATCCTTGCGGCTCATCGTTGCCGTTATGGTATTTGAAGTCGGCATCCTTCTCAGTGCCATAGTTCCATGTGAGTTCAAGTAAGCCTTCGTTGTCCGCTACAGGGTTGACGCCATTCGCGGTCGTCTCCGGCGCATCAGCACCATATCCTAGGAAGTAAAGATTGAAGCCAGCGTTTGGGCTCTCTGAAGTGCGCTTGAGCTTCATTCCCATGACATCTTGATAGAAGCGGAGCGACGCATCCTTGTCCTTGACACGGATCATTGTGTGGTTCTATCATCGTCAGCATGACACAATATAGCCGTTGGGGCAAGACATACCATGCGGTATGAGCCAGTGTCCGTGTCTTTGACATTCTCCGTCTCCTCCAATGGCTTCTGGCCAATCACCTCAACCCAGTAGCCATCAGGGTCGAGCACGAACGCAATGTGGCGCATGCGACCGTCTGTAAGCTTCTTCTGGAACTTGTATCCGGCATCCTCTAGCCTCTGGCATGCCGCCTGGATGTTGTCCACCGAGATACAGAGGTGGCCAAAGCCCTTGTGTGGTTCCGTGTTGCCATTGCTGATCTTGTAATTCGGGTCGTCTTCGGTGCCGTAGTTGTGCGTCAATTCGACAATACCCTCGCGATCGGTCCAGTGGTTGCCATGTGAGACGGCATTGGGGCTATCGTATGCGAGGAAGTAGAGGTCGAACTTGGCGTCTGGGTTCTTGATCTGGTTGATTTGCTTCATGCCCAGGAACTCATAGAATTGGACTGATCGCTTAGGATCCTTGACCCGGATCCTGGAAACTGTGAGTAGCTAGCCAATGACATGGGAATGGCGCAGGAAATGCCATGCAGGTACTCACATGGAGTGGTTGAGCTTGTACTTGGACGGATCGGTCGACATGGTTGCTAGTGACCGAATGAGGAAACTGGGTGTGTTGTTTGACTTGGGCGATCGGAATATCGACGATGCAGCTGTTCGTGAGGTTCTTGTTGTTGCTAGACGTTGGAATAGCATTAATTGAGGTTTCTGTTAAGAGCGCAGCGCAACTGAGGGGAAAGAGTTTCTGAAGGCCAATGACGTCTGCGATCCAATGAGGAGCTGCCAGCTGCCCCTCGCCCGGCATTTGTTCGGACATTCGCCTGGTGGAGAACATGATCGCATCTCGCGTGGCCGTGAACGACGGTTCGCCGTACAGATGTGATTCGAGCTTCGCCGCGCATCCTCTTCAGGTCGGAGGGACGGTTAGGCGCGTGCTACGTACGAAAGTTCTCGTTGTTTTCCAGTGTATGCCTTCCTTTGAATCTGTGATCCGCAGGTATTCGCTGTGGTTCGTAAGGAAATGTTTGTGGAATTTTCAGAGTGCGTATCTCCAGAATTGCTTTCCCGGACCAGGCACAAGTCAAATGAGATAAGCTTTTTAGCATAGGATTATCAATATCTCATATCGATTGAAATGAATGGCTGGGCACAAGAGCACGTGCGGCGGAAAACAAGGCCCCGGCTCCTGCCCAGGTGGTCATAGCTTTCGTCCTTTGTGAACCTCGTCGTTGAACATCGTCATGCTGAGGAAACGGACACGCGCAACTTCTCTCCTGTGACGTTATCAGTCTTTCCTCGTGTCCTGACGCGTTCCTTGCCGTTGCGACGCGCCCCCCTACTTTGGATCCGCGTTTAGTCCCCAAGAAGGCGCAGATCGGTGGCCTAGCAGCAGCACGACAGTACGAAAGTAGTTGCGCCAACCACATACCAGGTACGTAGACACTCTTCCACATCACCACCATCCATCCATCCATGTCGCTTCCAACTGCCATAACGAGTTAACTTCGCTATATTGTTACGTATCGCGCAAATCCTTGCACACACATTCTGTCTTGCTTTCTTCGCTCTGAACACCCTCTCCTACCTTTTCTAATCATGTCGTCAGCACATCTTCCAATGATCAACATCGCCAAAGTGAGCGACTGGCTCACTAACAACACAAACAAATATGTCTGGCCCCAGCTATTGTAAGTCGCATGTACCATGTGGTGTTCCTCGACTGACGTCAGTAGCTTGATGTCTCCAAATGGCACACTACTGGCGTACTCGAAGCCAGTGCAGACCAAGGAGCTTCGCGACCAGGCTGCCCTCATTTCTATGACCTGGAAAGACCACTGTCAAGGACGTCAGAAGCCCTCAGTCCGCAACGGATCTAGCCAGGATCAGTCGCTGAAACCCGCGCTGAAGACACTCACTATCGAAACCCCAGACTGCAACATCATAGTACGCCTGCTGCAGCCAGAACTCCTACTCGTCCTTATCGGCAGGATCGCTCCCAGCAGGAAGCAAAGCTTCAAGATTTCGGCTGAAGGTCAAGGAGACCCACGGTACCCAGAGTCCGACCTTTCAGAATCACGTCCCGGCTCAAGTTCTCTGCCGCTGCCTGGTGATGGTGCTGAAGACCGTTTAACAGCTAAGAACAAGGCACCCTCTCTGCTTAGCAACATGAGTCAACGCGAGAAAGACATCAGGGGTGGTGCACTACATGTTCAGCGTAAACAGCTGGACGCCCTAGCCGAATACGCCCTGAAGGACTTCGCAGCTACTGGGTTTGTCATGCCTGCGGACGCAGACCTACAGTAGGACAAGGATCTAATGTTAGCCGTACGTGCGTTCTAGCCTCCAAGTACTTCTCAAGAACGTCGGTTGATTGGTGCAGATCCAGGCGTCGACTTATCAGACAAGGCTACCAGAACCCTTACAAAACTACGCCAGTTATTGATTAATTCTGGTAGTGGTGATTTGATTCTGTTCACTAAGACCTTTGCGCCGTCGCACGAAGGCAATGGAGAGCCGGTGCAGTATAGATTGGCTGCTCCAACTGGTCCAGGGAACATTAATGTTAGCTCATACCATGTTGATGACGAACGTTTTTCGCGCAACGAGGTCGGTCCGGGGTCGACTACAGCTTCATTCGACGTTGGCATTCCAAGAAATGACCAAGAGTGTCCGCCACTACCACAACATAGCCCAACACGCTCGCGAATCCTGACACCCATTTTGCAGAGAGGCTCGATCCGTAGTCAAACATGTCTCAAACCGCAGACAGCCCCATTCATTGTGAAGGTGCTGCCGTTCGGACAATTCCGACCGCACAACCCGCGCAGGGTAGAGCTAGATCATATATGGCGGATTACCATTGATGTGGAGAAAAGGCAATGGCAGATGCGGCATGGATAGAGCGCGTTGCAAGCTGGACTTCGGAAGGTGGGAGATAGTGGAGCCGCAGAAAGTATTGTAGTATATTGGACTCAGTATGCATGTTGGTTAAGACGCCATAGATCGCCATGCAACTGCTTGGCTTCGGATTCCACTCATAACAGTTTTAATGAAAGCCTTCACATCGAGATGTTGTAGCTACCCGTAGCAATATCTGTGCCATCTCCACATGAACATAATGAACGCAGTCAGCATAATGAGAGGAACTGACTCTAAGTTTGATAATAAAAAATGCGATCAATTTATGGAAAATCAATGCACTACGCTGCCTCTACACACTCGCTCCGAGCGGTGCTTTTCCATCAAGCTTGAAGTACCCAGGTTGCAAGTTCTGGAAAACCTGTGTTGGGTCATACTTGTTCGAAATAGCCTGCAATCTTGCCATATTCCCCGCGCCGTAACCAGTGACAACAGGCTGATACCCACTGCTGTATGGCATGTAGTAGTAATTGTTATCTACCCCAAGCTCCTTAGCCATAGTCTTGGAGACTTGAATGTAGTCCTCAGTAGCCTTCATCATCGTGGTATCGTCGCTAGACTCATTCCAAGCCATATACACCAAGACGTGGAAGAACGGCCCGTCTTCAGGGTAGAGTCCAAGGGCGTTACCCCCTTTCTTTTGCATAGCTTGCAATGCCGGCTTGGAGAACGCTTGGAAAGCAATGTTGACAGAGACGGCGGGGAGAGCGGTTGCGATTTCGAAGAAGTAGTCGGTCATCTTTTGGATGAGCTCGGCGCTCATCTTGAATGATGCAGACCACATGGAAGTGCGGAACCCGGAAGGCATATCATTACTTCTGTGAGGCGTCAAATCCTCAAGCGTGCTGTTGCCGGTATTGTCTTGCATGAATGGAATGCCGAGGTACTCTTTCGCGATCTCGGGAGGATTTGCGAGATCGACTGGAACCAAGTATTCGAGTTCAGTGAAAGCGAGCTGATAGACGTCGTACGTTGTGAAAGACACGACGTGTGCAAACTTCGTATCCTCCTCAGCGTTGTTGATGGCGTTCTCGAAAGCGCTAATCAATGCTGGCGTGGTGCTTGTATCGTGAATGCGCATGCCGCCCCACATGGGAGGTTGTACGATGGTTTCATAATTGAACGTCGTGACAACACCGAAATTGTTGCCGCCGCCACGCAGAGCCCAATACAGATCCGGAAAGACTTTCGGAGACGCATTAACAATAATGCCAGACGCGGTGACGACTTCGTAGGAAGCGACATTATCGCAAGCAAGACCGTACTCATTGGTGAGGTCGCTGATTCCTCCACCCAGAGTAAGCCCACCAACACCAACATGTGCTGTCTACATTATGTTAGTGCTTGTTCAGAGGAAGTCTTCGCCAAATGAGCAAGCTGAACGTACTCGGCCACCAACAACAGTCAAGTTGTACGGGGTGAGGTAGTGGTACACATCAATCCATCGATTGCCCGGACCGATAGCGACAGTCTTCTGGTCGGTGGAAAGCGTGCGTGTAGTGAAGTCTTTCAAGTCAACCGTAATGCCTCCTTGAATGCTAGAAGCGCCTGGGAACGCTGCATGTCCACCACTTTTGACAGCAAACGGACATTGGGTGAGGCGCGATATCAACACTAGTGTTGACACCTCAAGGGCTGCTCTGGGTATGAATGTACAGTATGGCTCAATGGCTAGTTGTTGATTTGACCAATACTCTGCATTCTGGCCGCTAACAACTTTTGTCTTGCCGAAGATAAGTCCGAGTGAGTTACACTATGTGGAAATTAGTAGATACTAAAGGGAGTTTCAGCCTCCCTACTTACTGCGATGGAGCAGCCGCTTGGGGACGATCGAGCGACCAAGCCTGCCAGTTCAGGAATCGCAGAAACGTCAACACCGTTGCCGATGAGAGCCTCGGTTACATTGAAGTCGGGTGTTTCGAACGCATCTTGAGCCGAAACCCCTGCGGCCACAGCCAGGAAGCCATATATTATCCTCTCAACGAGTCTCATGGCGATGAGAAACTTGTACTCTCTGGCATTTGGTGAAAAGCGAGGCTAATGCGCCTTTTTTTTAAAAAAAAAAACACAAGCCGCCGACCCTGCATTGGCATGCGGTGTAAAACATCTAGATTTTATATGGGTATCCGTATGATCACCTCCCTGGTCCTGGATGATTAACAACTATTGGCCACAGCTCACATGAACTCGTGAGAGGGATCATTGTGGTTCAGGGAGTACCGAATGAACTTCTTCTGGGTAGCAGTATCACTGTGGTGAGAAAAACTCTGAAAGAAACACAGAGGTAGAATGAAGCAACCGCAATGATATGTATCAGCTTCGTGGGATGGGTGTGGAGGATGCGGCAGGTGGGAAGGGAAGAATGCGGCGCGCTGGCTGCCGACCACGCCGCAATGCCAAGATGTCGTGGACGCGGGCGATCCACATCGGGAACGCGCCAAATTTAGCTTAGCGCATGGCCTTATCGATACTGAATCTGGCTTTCCAAAACACGCCTCTGCACCCCCCGATTCTCACTAACTCAACGCACCTGATATCTGTATCAACACAAGAACCCGATATATATCTTCAAATTCTATTTAAAATCGGATACTTCATGATGGGTTCGGCATCAAACCACTCTCAAAACGTTAGCTGCATTTTCGATAGACCCTTCCGCATCCCATCATGGTAGGACGATGACATAGGTGCCATTGTGCTTACTCTATAAGCATGTGACAATGACAGCTACCCGTAAATGAAACATGCAGATATCTTAGACGCGGGCAACTCAGAACGTCAACTTCTATCAAGGGCGGGGACTTATCCATACGGCCCACAGCACGTGCTAGGATATATGAAGAGATCACGATCATGTTATGCATAGTCGGCGTGTAGACCGCTGCGCCGACGTCGCATACCTTCGCTGTCGTCTATTTCATACCGAAACTATGCCGCATGAAGTCGCCAAGAGCAAGAGCGGAGCCTCAAGCGGAGAAGCAGACGAGACCTAGGTTTATCCACCAATCGACCTTGGCCTTCACATCATGCAACAAAACCACCTACATCAGCGTGTTAACTTCTACAAAGATACGCTCACTTCCCCAAGGCTCAACCAGTCTATCTAGTGATCTTCTGGAGGTTACACACATCAACATGGCCGCCAACGCTCTCGTCGAGTCGCTGAAGAGCGCCAAGCTCCTCCCTTCCGCTATCATTCCAGAATCCTTCACCCCCGCCCTAGACCTCAGTGTCAAGTTCTCCTCCGGACTTACTCCCGAGCATGGAAGTCTCGCTCGCGTGAGCCAGGTCAAGGAGCAACCTATTATCTCCATCTCTTCGCCACCAACATCCTCCGCGACGACCTATACATTCATGATGATCGACCCAGACGCGCCGACCCCAGACGACCCAAAGTTTGGTTACTGGCGCCACTGGGTTGTTGCTTCTATCCCTTCTCCATCAGCGACTACGTCCCCTGACGACATCATCTCAAGAGGAAAGACGCTGACGCAATATCTGGCACCTGGCCCGAAGGATGAGAGCGGACCGCATCGGTATCTGTTCCTCCTTTTCGAAGAGAAGGCGGGGGAGAGCTTGGAGAAGGCAGATGTTGGAGGAGAGGAATTTGTAGAGAGGAGGAGCTTCAGGGCAGAGGAGCTGGCTGCGAAGAAGGGGTTGAAGCTGGTTGGAGTGCAGTGGATGACAGGAGTGGGTGATGGGTGGAAGGGGGAGAAAGACGAGTTGTAGGAGGTCGAAGGAATTAGTACAAAGATACCTTTTCCTGATTGATGTCCCACGACAACGCATGATTGTTGCACTCTCTTGTTGGCAAGAGTTGCAGCGGCAATTTCACTTGCTTCATCACCTAGTCTCAACTCAACTCCCACTGCTGACGATTAGTGAACTTCCCCATAGAGACCTAGAGAAATCGGGCACATGTACGTGGTGCAACTGATGAAGAGGATATATTGTGAATTTTGGGCGGCGAGGAGCGGATGTTTGCTGACTCATCCACGCCGCGGCATCCAGCGCACGACGCGTCTGTCGCGTTCTGTCCTAACCATTATATCTCAACCATGAAACGACGCAGCACAACCACAGCCTTGACGACGTAGCATCAGTAAATACCGTGAATACTTCACTCGGAGCAACCGCACATTAGTATCACCGTCATGGTTGCGACAACGCCTTCCCCATCTTCTCCATCGCCGATAGTCGACCACGCTTCTGTGCTCGGGCGTTCCGTTAGCGCTCACTCAGCATCCTCGATTCGGCGGGCCCACGGCTCATCTGTACTCGTCGGCCTTCTCTAGCATGCCACCCCCGCCACCACGCTCGAATATCCTCTTCGGCGGCCATGCCGAAAATCACCACGCCCCTCGACCGCTCAATCAGCCTTTCCAATTTGTATCAACGTCTTCCCTCTTGCAACATCAACACAACTTGAATGCGCCGGAAGAGAATTCAGGATACAATACTGTTTGTGGCCTATATACGGTAGCGCAGCAAGATCAGCGCATGCGGTAAGGGCATAGCGATGCCTTCCGTTAACTCTGCAATGCCTTCATGAGAAACATGCGTTCGCTCTCGTCTCAACGACGTCGGTCTCCGTTCGGGCTTCCGCGGTCACGATACTGTCCCCGTTCATGGTGCGCTCTACTCTCTCCACCATCATGAGCTTCTCTCTGTCCGCGTTCGCCTTTGTCTCGTTGCCTGGATAAAGATGGCGAACGACTCCGATACCTCCGCTCAAAAGAACCAGGCCATCCATGTCCGTTCCCTCTTTGCCTAGGCTCCTGACCTGAACGGGGACGAGGGTCTAAGTCTCGACCTCTTGCGCTACGGGAACTGCTTCTTTCATGTCGATTTTGTTCCTCGACACGATAGTCTAGTCTTGTCTCTGGCTGGGGAGATTTGACGTCTTCTCTCCACCTGTTCTCACGAGGACTGTCTTCATGCTGACGACTTCTAAATTGATCTAGGTCTCGCTCTTGCTCGTTGAGCGGATCGCCTTCGCTCGTCCGCGCTCCAGTCACGTCTTGACGTCTTATTCCTAGATGCTCTGTGTTCCTTGGGTGGCTGGTTGATAGACTTCCGCTGCGAACCTCTCTCCGTTCTCTAGCTGAAGCCCGTTCTACGTCGCGATTAATGCCGCGAGCGGTTCTAGACTGGTGGGGTCCGTCGGCACTAACACTGACATTCTTATATCGCTTCAAGAGCCCCGCGCCCATCCATACAATATCCAGCAGCCTATCTACTTCAAACCATGCATCTCTCCAACTATCAAACTCCTTCTTATCCCCTTCCTCGAGCATTACTATATGGCCCTCAACCACATCCTGGTTGGCGCGCGCATGATAAAAGTCTTGGGTCAAATGTCTAAGCTCCATTTTCTGCTCGTCGCTTGGAACAAGTGATTGCTCAAGCTCCTTCTTCTTGAGTTGCAGTTCAAACTCAAGCGTTTCGACCAGGCCTTTGTTGTCGAAAACGTCGCCTCTAAAGTCCTCCAGTTTGGCTTTAGTGTACTGAGTAGATAATCGATAATGCCGGCCATGGAAAGAGCTATCTGGATCTTTGTCACTAGCTCGCTAGAGAGTGTCAAAGCAAGCACCTCATACTCGCCGTCGTTCATTTCAGTCAGCCTGGGAGGTTGTTTTGTGTACTTCCGGCCTTTAGCTGATGCCGTCCAAGTAGCAACAATCTGTTCAGGTTTCGTAGGTACATGTCCTGCATAGTAAGTCATTTTTTACAACTTTGGCCGGCTGTGCAAAGAACTGACAGGTTTTGAATCTGAGGATGCAGTTTGATGAAGATGGAAGTACAGACACAACTGCCCTTTATGTAACAGTCAAACCTCAAAGTAATGAACAAAGGAGGTTACACAACGCCAAACATCCTACCATTGACAGTCTCCAGCATCGAACGTGTCTTTGTACGATGTCAATTTACCACGCGTCAACTAGCATCCATCTGAAAGGATGAGTTGAAGCCAGACGAGAGGCATGTGGATTGGCTGTATAGCCTTGGCTAACACCCCCATTATCAATTCATACTCACTTCAGCACCTTCCAACCAGCCAGATTCCACCGCTTGCTTGAAAGACTGCTACCTGTTAAGTAGGAAGGCCAGTGAATACTGGCGACAAATTCACTGAAGGCTTGAGCGCTGAATGCGAGCCTTACGGATCATGGGCAATGCTTCCGCTGTACTCCAATGAACCAGATAATCCCCATTTCTCTCTGCATGCCTGGTTGTCTTGTCAATCACACAACTGAACCGAGTCCGAGCGTGTTAAGAAGCACACTCTCACATTGTCTCTAGACGCTGCAATTATCGCCTGCTATAATGCAATCTCAAAACTCTGAATTTTCAGTGAGTACAATGTTCGATGGAGCATTCGGCTGTAGCGATAGACTCACGACACACGAATGTTACAAGACGACAATAATTGAGACTAACTTAATATAGGCTGCTAGCTCTGATAAATTTGGGGCAGTTGCGTGCAATACGTTTAACGCTGGTCACTTCAGAACTAGCACAGTCCGCCATCTACCCAATGGCGAGCAAGAAACGGACGATAAGGCGGCCCGGCCTGAGCCTCCACTTAGCACTGGAAAGCGTCCGCATGAGTTCTCAGATTCTGAGGACGATAGCGATAGACGAGTTCGCGCCCGAATCGACCGCACGCCGCAAGATCGAGCAGTAACCAGAGATGGATCGAAGTTATCTCTAAACCTTATTCAAGAAGAGACCCAGGGGATAGTCAGAATCATGAGAAGCTTTGCAGCGACCACAGGCCAGATCGTGGCATTTGTCAAAGGCGCACCCTCAGACGGTGAGGGCCCTTCACACCAGACCATTACTGAGCTCTTTCGTGGCATACTTAGCAAGCTTATTCCTTGCGTGACCAAGATCAACGATGCGAAGGCTCTCGGCATTGAGATCGTAGGCCCCGCAGACTTGGTTGACTCTTCGCTTCAACGTGAAGGCGTTTTCACCATCATCTCATCGCCATGCGCCAGTAGTGTTCCGGAACCACTGGAATGCAACTACGACGATTAATTTGCTGCAGGGGACATATTCTGGGATCGTGTGACGGAATTCGCTGCAGACCCACGATTGACACCCGGTGAAAACGTTGCCCCAGCTCGCAAGGACTGGTGCGTGTTGCATATCGTCTGCTTCTTGTCACAAAGGTGACGTCACGGAATCTGTGGACAGCACCTGGCCAACTGAGGGGAGGAAAGGGGGTATCGAACCTAAACCAGGATGACCATTGGATGCACGCTCATCTTCATAACCCTGACAAAGGCCGATTGATATACGGGCGAGCTACCGGGAATGACACGCCTCACCACTCTTTGGAGTTCGACCCGGAAACGCGACGTAGAAGCCAGGCTGTCAATGAGAATACACACTTCTGTGCAGTAGATGCAGAGCCGCACAGGCCTACCTGGGGTATGGTTCCTGCAGGAAGACTTACACACCATAGCCGCGAACTCTTTCTCGGTATCAAGGCATATGCACACAGCTCGACTGGGGATATCGTTGTGAATCCCTTAGGCATGGACCTGATTGCTGTGCAGCGCGGCCTCCAATCAACAAAGCGTGTTCCACATCATAATATGCCCCTTCCAAATCACAGGCAAAGGCGAGATCATCTATACAATCAGCTGGATACCTATCCCTCCCTCCACGGGCCTGAAAAGCTACTTCGAGAGTCAAGCGTTTTCAGCTCCACTCACTCAGGGTCTAACCGTGAAGAAGGGGCCCAATCTCCGGTAGCATCAACCCCCGTTATCTCCTCCATGAACGATCGGAACCTTCGGACTCCACCTCAAACAGTCTCACCTACTACACCACATCTGCGTCAGCAAGCACCAGTACAGGCTTCCATTGAAAAGCAGAAAGATAGAGATCCTGAGGGCAAAAATGTCAAGACTACTAGCGCAGACCAAGAGAAAGTTACTCCTTATGCCGATACAGAGCTACCGTCCAGTCACGTTGTCAACCAGCCTTCTGTAACTACGCAGAACCGACAAAATCAGCACAATGGAACTGCTCTCAATCTTTCCAACTTCAATGTAAGAAAGCAGAATCAGAATTTCAATCTCAGCCATAGCACGCCAAGCCCCACACCGAGTGCGGATGGAAAGGGCCCTGAAGGAGGCGATACGCGTCGTAAAAACCCGCAATGAGCTGTCTCTGCCACGGGTAGGAGGTGTTTATGGATGATCGTGCTTCATTAGAAAGCTCAATACTCTTTCACCCCACACCAATGAGGACTAGTTGCCGTCTCATTGTTCACGTCTCAACGAAACAAAATTTACTCCTATTAACGACATCATCACATAGCCTATGAATTTATTTCATTTTCTGTATATACTACCAACCAAGGATACTCTTTCGTCACATGATGCTTCAATATATGACGAGCGGTGGCGTTCTCTCCCACTACATTACATGCAGCGTCCCCGATCGTCTTCGAGCCGATGGCTCCTTTCCCTAGATCGACGACTTTCAT
This sequence comes from Alternaria dauci, assembly GCF_042100115.1. Classification (NCBI taxonomy): domain Eukaryota; kingdom Fungi; phylum Ascomycota; class Dothideomycetes; order Pleosporales; family Pleosporaceae; genus Alternaria; species Alternaria dauci. The sequence goes on from NC_091272.1 coordinate 5,097,833, forward strand.
CACGAGCCCTACTCTGCCTCTTTTCGCGTGATTCACGATCGCGATATCTCGATGCGTCTCGTGAGGGAAGTCGCTCACGTCTTGGACTGTGACATCGGCCGTCTCGACGTCGTCCTTGGTGAGCATCGGGGCCAAGTCTCCTACTTCGTATGCCATCTGAGGGTGAAGGACTATGCCTGCTCTCAAGAGAGGGTGGTGGGAGCATGCTGGAACGGCGAGGTCTGACTGGAGATGGCTGCTCGTCATCGCGATGATTGACACGGCGATCGTCGCCTTGGTGATGCCGTCTGTTCGGTTGGTTGCTATGCATGTTTGCGCGCTTCGACAACTGACGGTATTCAGGGCTTTGCGCATCAACCATGCTTCCTTGTGGACTGCTCTCGACCGAACGTCACCAATCTGATACGTTGTTTCGTCGCCTCTCTGCCAGTCTGTCCGCAGCCCGATCTGATTCGGACAAAACTATGGACATGTCTTCAACACCATGCTCATCAGAATGAGCTTTCTTATCATTCGCTTTGCCCTTGGAGTCAACTCCATTTCCCGCTCTCTCGTCACTCGCATGGGAATCTTCATCAGGTCTTAGCCGCCCTGCATTTCTCCATACCTCCACTAAAATCTTGTGTACATCTGTCCAAGCCTCCCGCCACCTATTCAAGGTGCGTGCAAGGTCTTTATCAAGAGATGCTATCTTTCCGTCTAAGATTCTTCCATTCAGTTTGAGTCGCTCCAGGTCTCGAGCCAACTTCTCGAGTGTTTTCTTTTGCCACTCAGTTGGTTCTTTATTCGGTTTGATCTCCGAGCGCTTAATATCCCAGCGGTGTTTTATCGACTCAAGAGTACCATTGTTATCAGCTTGTTCCAACATTATTTGATGCTTCCATGTTTGGACCGACTTTTTCGAGCGTTTGTAAGCACATCCCAACGCGAGAGCTAGCTGGATCTTCTCTTGAAGCTCCTCCGTCAGGACAAGAACCGGGACTCTGTGTTGACCCTGTTGCAAATCTTTCAACCGCGGCCGTACACCATTCGTACCTGAGCTATGGGTTGTCCGGGGAACCCACGCTCTGTAGGCTCTTTCTGACAATGTTAAATCTAACTCTGCGTTGTCGTACATACCTATCGTCTTGTGGAAAGAACACGTTACACCATGGACTTGCGCGAAGTCTGCGTAGTCTTAAGTGAGACGACAAAGCTGGTCAGATCCTTTGACAGCGATGGTGCTTTGTACATCTACAACAAAGATCGAGATCATGACCCAAATACGGTACATTCATTGTGTGATCCCTGAATGACTTCACAAGAAAGAGTGCGATGATCAACTGTTGCGCATAGGATAAGACTGTTCAAGCTTAAGTTCTGAGCTTGTGGGTAAGTGTGGACTTGCTCAAAGCATTCGAAGACCATCAGGCCTATATTGAACGCCAATGTACGTTGGGCTCATCTCGCGTGAACTGTGCACACCACCAAATGACCGGATCTCATTCAATTATCCGTATCGTGGCTCCCGCTCAGTCAGTCGTGCATCGCAGAGGGAAAGCTGCAACTGTGGTGAATAGGTCCCCTCTGGGAGCCTAGAGCTACTGCATTACGCCCGTACTCTATATATACGTGCCTTTTTAATAACACTGTGTTGAAGAGTTTCTCTCCACAACTTGTTCCATTCGCTGACATTTACACCGTGCTCAACTGCTCCGACTACAAAGAAAACTAAGCGGTTGCAACTTTGCCAAAAATGCCATATCGTCGTCGTGAAGGTAAGCATAGTACCTTCTTTTCGTTCGTTGAGACTTTGCTAACGAGAGCAAAGGAAGTGATTCCACGCCCATCGCGAGATCGCATTGGAGAGATCTTCCTACCGCCCGATCATGGTCTCGTGGCACTTGAGCCGGATCTCGTAAACAGCAACGACCTGGACGCCTCGACAGGAGAACCCACGAAACCAGCTCCGCTCAACTTTCCAAATGCTACACATGCTCAAGAAGAAGAGAATTTGCCTGAGCCATATTCCTCTCAACAAGAGAGCAGGCCGGTTGCCGATGACCAAGAGGGAAGTCTTACACTTGGGAACTGCTTACAATCGCCACCATCTTCACGTGTAGAGCGTAGTTCTGGTCGTGATAGCCTTGAGGAGTCAATACGTCGTCGCCCTATCACACAACAGCCGCAATCCGCACCCATCACCAATGTGCCTCTGCCAAAAGCACAACAGTTGCTAGCAGAGTACGGGAAATTACACCAACTACCTCTACTCAGTATCAACCTGGGTACTCAATATGGTCAGCTTCAGCTTTTGGCCTTGATGCAAGACTTCGCTTTGTGGATGGCTTCCAACGGTGGTAGTGCCCAGCGCGGAAACCTTGGTCTTGAAATACCCAACCTTGCAGCCGTCTCTTATCCCCAATACGAGAGCCTAAATACGATGATAATGTCCAAGTGGTCGACGCAGGTTCCAGAGCCAATCCGACAACGCTTTGATCATGTGTTCAGTCCCGGAGACATGTTCTGGTTCCGCACTTCTGAGTATGCGGCCGATACGAAACAGCAGCTGGACGACAGATTTGGGCTGACTGCTCGCGGGCTACTCGTTTCGGGCTGGAGGCTTCTCTTAGTTGTGAAGGTTCTCCCGAATATGTTGCTATGCTGTTGGGGCCGAACCGCTGGGAACAGCGATTTGAGTAAGGTCAACCGTAGGGATCAGTGGCAGTTTGCGCGATTGCTGCGATCTGACCGTACGGATTGGCCGGAAGATATTGAAGCTAAGGACAGCCCCCACGCAAACATCTTCATGGATACCACGAATGCGAGAGGCTGGCCAGTACAGAACTTAAAGGACCACTGTAACTTCAATGTGCTTGTAGCTCAGGAAGTTATTCCTACCAACGGTTACAAGTTTGCAGGCAAACTTGAAGAGGAAAGTCATAAAAGTGTCGATTGGATTCGCAGCGCCTTCTATCTCGGGATGGCAGTCATGCCTGAAGCCCCGAGGGGGGTCCACGTCGCCGCAGTGCGGCGCGGAATAGAAAACATCAGAACGCCTTGGCATCCACCCCTCGTACCGAAACGAGTAGGGAGAGATTTATTTCCAACGGCAGACAAGATGTTACCTCTCTCCTCATACATCCCGCCGCCAGCTGGGCACGCTCCCGTCTAAAAAGACCCCGCCGCCACTCCCCACGTTCCTAGGGGCCCTGATGGCGCAACTGAGCCGCGATTTGAACGTGATTGGAACAACAGTACTGGGAGGAAGCTACCCGCTCGTTTAACCTATGGCCAGGATCCCGATCGGCAATGTAGCCGGTCAAGAAGTCGATCACCGCGCGATCGCCAGGACGGTAGATTTCGGGACTATGCTCGGAGACAATCACCGCCTCCTCGATATCGCCCCGAAAGCCCCAAAGACCATGGTAAAACAGAAACGCGTGGTGAGCCCAAACACCAGCCGGAAGACTACGACCGATCCCAGTCTCGAGGTCAGCATTCGCCGACACGTCGACATGACCAGTCTGCTGATCTGCGTCAAGGTCATTCCACCAATAACAATGTTTTTAATGCGTACAAGATGGGCGAAGCCAAGGCTGTCGTGAACGACAACCACAACGGCGACCGCCAGCATAGTTGCAACGCAGCTGATCAGGTGAGCTACCGTGATGGCGACGACGACCGTGGATGTGGAGGCTACCGTCAGCCCAACCGTGATTAAGAAGGACACGGACAGGGTGGCGGACGAGGACGCGGTGATTGTCGTCATTAGCCGGGCGCGAATGAACCTCCTGTTTTCTCTGTAAACTATGTAGCTTTCAGGTATGTAATCATTCCATATCCATTCGACGAGCAAGATAGGATGTGTTCGGTCAATGTATGTGATGATGGAGTCCAAAAGACCATCGATATTCTACTGCCGAAACGGCAAGAAAGCCATCGAAAGAGTTGCGGGGAACATTGCGGAGCTCCTCAGGACATGAGAGGTATAGTGCGATCGGAAGTGACAGACGCATCGAGGTATTCGTGTGGGAAGTGAGGGGCGGTCGTGACGTGAGCTGACGGCTCACGCCCAGGCTGGTTACAGTCGCGTCGTAGGCTTTGTTACGTGCAGCTGCATTCTTGGCTTGGACCTCTCATAGTCCATAGCAATGAGAGCTCGTAATACACATGGACTTCTATCTCTCCATACGTGCTCCACTTTTTATTTGAGTGTGCTGGCTGACCGCGTGGCGCATGCGCCAGTATCGGAAATTCGTTTGCGACAGGTGGTAGCATCCAAACAAAGGAGGCTTTCGAGCGCGACGGTATGCTGGCCATCTACAGACATAAGAGAATGGGGTGTCGAGAGGAGGATCCGCATAGCCATTCGGTGCTTGGATGATGATCTTGAGCTAATCCGAAAGCGGACGACAAAAACGCGCTAAGTACGCGTAGTGACATCACTAGTAGCAATTCGTCGCCATTGCGCGTCTCCACCAGAACTTCATCCCAGCACCAACACCATCATGTCATATGCTGGCCTTTGTAAGAAACACCCGGACCTACAGAGCTTCTTGAGGGAATTGCTGTCGGCCATGTCAACAGCTTGAACTTATTTGGAAAGCATACGTTTCTTCGCATTCGGTCATCTATCTAAGTTTGACATGTTTGGATTCTCACCAGTTCCGCAGCCGGGCTTAAAGAAGTCGCGAATGGACAGTCTACCAGATCTCGGCGTCTGTCCTGCAATGCGTTGCATAACCGACTCTTCCTGTACGCACTCGGCAGCCGGGTGGTCCCGAATCGATATTCGACCACCACTCATCCTTGACAGTGCATGTTTCTGCAATTTCCTTTCACTTGGGGTTTGGTCCTCTCGCTTCCGCTTGCTACCAATAAGATGACGACCGCAAGCTTCAGACGATTCGGCCGGTTGTTGAGGTTGCATGCCCCCGCTGTCAAACTGTGACGCCAGTTTGCGAAGGCCGGCCTGGAAGTCTTGAGCCTGTTGCGAGAGTGGTGCGACCGGGAAAGCCTTCCCTGCTGTACTCGTGACACTGTCTTCGACATGTACTGCGCCATCCGACTGCCCAACAAAACTTGCGATGCTCGATGGCGCAACTTCAGATTCGACAGCCTGAACATATCTTCCTCGATTGCCGTCCTTTCTGGGCAGATGTTGCGTCGGATTTGCCACACCTTCCAGAAGCCCTCGAAGAATCTCGCTAGTGTCACACACAGATTCAGCCATACGATTCAATTCCGCATAGGAAGCAGCCGAGCGACCTGGCGAAATCGGCATGCCTCTGTACAGGCGATCTTCACTCCATCTCGAAAAGGACCGCGAGCGATCCCGCTCTCGCTCGCGATCCCACCGACCCGATCGCGCTTGTCGGTATGCCTCCATGCTGGGCTCCCGCCTGCGATTCCCGGACCTACTGTTCCGACTTCGCGAGCGAGGGCGAGAGCCAGATCCACAACCTAATAAAGAGTTAAGACCGTAGGCGCGATCTTGTCTATACGCTTGTGAGTGACGATCTGGACTACGCGATCTAGCCTCTCGCCTCCGATTGCGGTCACAGTTCTGATTTCCTAAACTCCGAGATCTGGGGTGGTTGCCCGGCTCTCGATCTCCAGAGACTGAGACACTCCGCGCATATACCTGACCATGTTGAGATTCCTTGACTCTGCCTGCGAGCACCCATACGCGATCAAGTTCTTGCTGTACTGCGAACCAAGCGTTGCTCCATCTCTCTTTGCCCAACTTCACTGTGTCTTCATGCATTCGACGCTGTCGTTGGTTCCATTCTTGCGTTTTCTGGCACTTCATGCGCTCCTCCAGAAGCTTTTGAAGCTCGCCTCTTTGCTGACGTGTCGCCCCTCCTGCTTTCCTCATCTTCTTCTTCGTCAACTTTACCAGGTGCTCTAGCTCGTCCGCCCAGGACTGCGCCTTTGCTTCCTTTTCGAAAAGGGTCTTGTCTTCAGCAGCGACCTTCTCAGGGGTAGTCCAGTATGAGTGAGCGATACATAATGCTTGCTGTATCTTTTCTGCCAGCGATTCGGATAGCAATACCGCAGCAACAATTTCCTGGCCCTCAGGGATATCTATGAGTCTTGCTGATCCAGTCGTACATCTCAGTTTATCTTTACCTTCTACCGTCCATCGACGATAGATCCTATCTAATTGGTCGGATTGAAAGTTAGGCTCATAGTCAGAATAATATAGGTGGTGATGATCCATGTCAAGCAGTACAAGATTGAACGATGACGGATATGGAGAAAATGCAAGCTTGGAAAGGAGGGTTGAATGTTGGTGAGTGTAATAATGATATAGATTTGGACAAAGGAGGTGAAAATCATACTTTCATCCGCTTTAGGAGACCTAGTGCTATTACAACAAAGAGAGCTGACTTCTTTCATGAGATTCACTCCTGTCCTACTAGTGTCAGTGAGATCACAGGACTGGGGTGTATTCTTGATCTAATGAAGGAAGCATGGGCCTTGGTATACCGAGAGGCAGACGCAAGGTGATCTATCATTCACTCAGATCGATGGAGTTGTTGGCCTACCTATACTTCAGGGGTATTTCCCCAGAGCCGTCTTTGTTGTTACCCCATCAACAGGAACACCTCAACCCAGTGAAACTTTCTCAACCACAACTTGACGCACAGAAGGCGATACTCAGATCATGCCTCACCGAGACCAACCAGCAGACCAGCCTTCAGACGATCACCGTCCGAATACCTGGCATGCTGACATCGAATATGGATTATGTTACGCTTTACAAGGGGACCAAGAGACGACAAGGGAGCTTGAAAATGGTCGAGAGGGGCACAAAAACTGCGAAGATCCCTTTGAGGAAGACAATGGGTTCCTCAACTATGATGAAGCAAGAGGGATTGGTCGCCGGGGTCGATCATCATCTCCTCGACAGCCGCCCCACCGAGACCAGACTCAGGATGATCGTACGAGATTCCGAGATCGATCTCGTAGTTGGGAAAACCGTCGCAGACGTCGTAATCTCGAACCTCGTCGTGATTGGGCTACACAACGAGGACGACGTGGCTTTCCCGACCAGTGGCGCCCACCGGGACCACCAAACAGACCTCGCAACACAGGCTACACTATCAGCGATCATGGAAACGGAAGAGAGTACAACTGTGGGCCAGAATACTTCATGAAACCTGAGGTTCTGCAAGATGTATCTGGAAGATATGGCCCTGGCGATGTTGTATCCGTTCGGCACAGCGACTTTTCTTACGACAACCAAGCGGAGATTGGACCGCAGTTCACATTGTCTTCTGAAGGGAGATTATATATCAAGAAAGACGTCCCTCTCATCCTCTTCAATGTGGAACCTGGCTATGGCATCGGCTGGCTGGGTCGCAGCGCAAGTAGCTGCGGCTTGAAAGGGATGCATTGGATCCTAGAATCGAATTATCCAAAGTATATGGGGGTAGCCACCCAGGGTGATCGAGCTGGACCTGCCGGAAATGACAGTCCCCACAGCCAACTTCAAGTGGTACCAGCGGCTGGATCTGAATGCCTTTATCCCACGACCCACATCTTCGTTGGCGAGTTGGTAAAAGTTCCCATCCCGCGGGTCCATAAGCACTGGGGACGACTTACTCCTGACAGCTTCTATCGGTTGTTGTGCCTGATGAACTTTCTTACGGCAGGACCTATATCACCGCAAGCAAGTCCAGACTCTATTCCAGACAATATTGGTTTGAATATCGGTGCACTAAGGACATTGTCGACTGGGAAAGACTCTTTGGTTGGAGACTGGGCAGAACGACTTGCGATTTACGCCGCCAGTCATCCATCGCATCCAGGTACAGCAAGCACAGAATCACATGCCAATCAGTCACAGGCGCAAGCTCAACCACCGACACAAGCGGAGGTTAGACCGCAGCTCCAAGAACCATCAACGAAACCGCGTCTCCCTCCTGCCGTGCAACGCGCCCCCACGGTTCTAAATAGTAAAAACTCGTCGCCAGCGGCTTGTTCAAACCGAGCTACAAACAAGGTCGGCCAACGTCCAGCAGCTCCAAATACCTCAAGCCAGCGTGCAACCCAAGCTCCTACAGTGCCGGGAGCAGCTGCTCGAGAGGAATCTCGGCCGCATCTGCAACCGGACATTCGCCAAGATCACATTGTCGGTGCAAGTGCAACGGGTGGTATGGTCAGTGTGACGGGGTCTACACGTGACATTAATGCAGGTGTGTACAATGCGTCGGTGCACAATGAACAGCACAAATTGACCAGGGTAGGAGGTGCAAAGAGGAGTGGATCCGAAGAAGGAGAGGTCTCTGAATAGTCTTATATAGAAGGGTTCCTGGGAGCTGACCCTTCATAAGATTGACGCAAGGCTTCCGTCTTAGCTCATGCAAGATGGTCGTATGAAGTGGCCGCGAACGCAATCGTATTTCATGCTGCATAGTTATAGCGAATATCAAAACATGATTGCAAAAAGATGGCAAGTTATCACCCACCGCACACGTGTTTGTCTTTGCGAATTTGGCCATGTCCGCACGGTGTTAGCGGCGGCCATTTTGAGAAAGCCACTGAAGCAGCTCTTTTGACGCGTTACTGTGAATACATTGCCGACTGGAAGTCCAGTCGTAGTCATAAGTCTCGGGTGATGGGATGAGGTCAGGTGGTAGAAAGGAGAAAGAAAGAAAGTTGACGATGCGGCTCTTACAAGGCTGTCTGCCAAGACACCGGAAATTGCCGGCGCCGATCATCACAATCCGTGGAAGCATGGCTCGTCAATCACCACAAGAGCGCCAGCTTCCACTTCACGGACTACATAGCATGCTCTGGGTAGTTGCTCGCCTTTCCACCACCGCCCCCGTATAGAACATAGACTTCCGCTCCCACGCCAGCTCACATCCCACCACTCCCGCCAATCACGTCGCGCGCAAACGATGGGTATCTGCTCGTCGTGTCTAGGAGGACGAAAGACTTCTGAGGCAGACGTGAGTGCTGTCATACTATTCGCTGCTGCCCTATGCATATCGCTGACACTCTCTTGCAGCACTCGGACACGTCACACTTGCTCGCAGACCCTTACCAGCCCAACTATGGTACTGCCAGTAGCACCCACAACGCGATTCAGCCCGACCCCGAGGAGCTTCGCCGTCAGCGGGAGAACCTGGAGCGTATTTGTGCCGAGACGAACGAGTGAGTACTGCCTTCCTCGTCCTTTCAAGCCATCACAGCTTCCTCTATCCCAATAAGAGCATGACACTCATCGGTTACAGACAACTGATCCCCGTCTCTCAACCAAGCGCCCTCCCTGAAGTCACCCAGCAACCGTCCAAGAACGACGAGTACGCCCATCTCTTCAACGAGCGCTTCAAGTCGATACGAACAGAGCGCCCGTCCTCCGCCGGCGACAACGAAGACGACGAGACAACATGGCTTGAGAACGCCGTCGGCAACCAGGGCGAGGATGAGCTGGATGAGATCAAGCCAGCCAAGGGACAGCTGACGATCCAGTTCGGCCAAAGATAGCGACGCATACACCACAGGAGCCGTAGTCGGGTGCACCTTCCGGATCCCCAGCCTTCGCTGAGGCTTTTCGCATCTTTTTCATATTGTTCTGCATAGTATGAGCGCCAACACGGATACCCATAATCTTTCCTTTCTGCTGTCTTTCTATCTTGACACGAGGCCTCTTCCTACGTCTTTCTTAGTACTAGCATAATCATGTCTATTTCGTTATGCAATCTTGTCGCGCCTTTTTTTCTTGTCCACTTAGCAAGGCGTGGTCCATGAACGTCACGCTGCACAAATCACGTCCTGCATCAATACTGTTACCGATGCATATGAATTCTGAATACATACTCCTACGATAGTAATTCGCTATCCTAGGCCACTGCCAAGCTCATCGTACGTATCCAATCAGTACCGACTCGCCTTCTTTGTACGGGATGATACAAGTCCCGACAATCTCGTCTATCGCCGAAAATCTAATAATGGAGAGAAAGCGAAGAGTGACGGAACACATCAGTCGCCCTAGGCAGGCTTGAAGATCTGACTCAACGGTGCCGCTACAGGTTTCTCGATACTGACGCCTAATTCCGATAGGATGCGGTCAGCATGCTCGCCCAACAACCTCGCCAGCTCATCCCGGAACGCCTCGTCGATGAGGTCAAGACGTAGCTTTAGGCCCGGTTGCAGCATGCCCTGCGTCTCCGAATCCAGCTTCTTGTACGTTTGCTTGCCCCAGACCAGCGCCGCACTCTTCAACGCGTTGAAAATGGCTTCGTTCTCGTCCTCATCCATGATCTCGTCCTGGTACCTAGCCGCCTCCTTCTCAACGAAAGCTGCAACAGTCTGCGGATCTGCATCCTGTCCGGCTTTCTTCGTCGCGTCAGCATCTCCATCACCGTTCACTGTCAAGAAAGAAAAAGAAAAAGAAAATCGTGACTTACGCTCTGCTCAGCCATGTGAGCTTCAGTTTCATCTTGGCCTATCTCTGATGCCTGGTTCTGTTGCAATTTCTCTCGGAGCTTCGCCTGGATGTTGTCGTACGTCTGGTTCCTCGCTCTTGGCTGTCCACCCCGCTTGATGATGTCGGGAATCCTGCTAGCCGGGTTTGACATAATAGGCTCCCGGCGAGCTAACAGCGGTTCGCTCTTGTACGGTGCGATGCCAACGTCATAGAGATCCTTGTCACCCTCGAAGTCACTGCCTAGCGGTTTACCTAGCTTGCGACCCATTGCGGTACCTGCGTTACCAGGATCAGAGCCCGGAGGTGATGGAGCCTGATATGTAGAAGCTGGGAGTGACTTCCTGGTTGCACGTGTAGCTGGCGGTGCCGGAAGAGCGGTAGCAAGAGCACTCTCAGCAAACGTGAGTTCAGATCGGCGGCGACCAGTACGGCGGCGCTTGCTGGGTGTTGGAGAAGTGTTGTCTGGCTCAAAGTCGTCCCCGGAAGACTCCTCAGCCTCTGTCTCGACAACAGCTGCCTTCTTCTTGATCGCACGCTTCTTTGCTGACGACTTGAGCGAAGCCGGGGTAGCCTCTTTGTTCGCAGGGGTGGCCTCCTTTGTAGGAGTGGGTGCTGCTTGCTCATCCTCGACCTTGTCGCCTGTCTCTTGTGTGCTCGGTGGTGGCTTGTTTCTCACCGCCCTCGCCCCGGCACTGGAGGAGGGACCGCCGCCAGTCGCACCCGGAGTCGCCATGTTGCCATGGAGAAGGCCCTTCTCTTGCTTCAGGCGTTTCTCGTAGCATGGCTGGCAAACTTGGAATGTGCAACCTGGGCAGCGTCGCATGGTATCCATGTTGCGTTTGTCGCACTCAGTACACTTGGCCGTATGAACAGTCACCCTGCTATACTGTGACTCGTCAACGGTACACTGCGTTAATGATGAACCTCCTGGAGTGCGGGGCGCACGGGCCGGAAACGGGCTGCTAGATGAGCGCGGTGTTCCCGGGAGAAGAGTGCGGTCGCGTCGGCCTGGCGTCGAAGGTGCGGGTGCGGGCATGGGTATCGAGGTCGAATCACTAGCGCTCTGGCCCGGACCTGGTGTCGCTGGAGGGTCCATGGCGCCACGCGGTGAGCCTTCTTTCGATGGCGGTGTTGGTTGTTCAGTCATCTTTGCTTAGTCGCCTTATCCCTGAGGAGAATGAGACAGCTAAGATGTTGATCGCAGTACTCTGGAGAAGTTGGAGAGAGAGCTAAGACGTGGGGTGGATGACTTTACAGATACGGTTGCGACAAAGGCTCTGATAGTCGGCTGAAAGTCTCGGTCGCTTGCCGTTTGGACCCTTATGTCTGGTGAGGAGTTGTGGAGAAGAATCGCAGCAGTAAAAGGTATTGATTATATCAATCTGGTACACGTTCATGCTTTACGCTCGGACTAGTGGGGTCGAATTTATGTTGTGACGCGAGCAGGCTCCAGAGGTGGTGGAGAGTACCAATCCGGCAATGCAAACGATGGTGAGCTCGGATTGACGTAGTAAGTGGTGACTCAGTTATATACAACTGAAATTCACTCCCGTTTCACTTAGATGTTGCACAAGTCCCAGGCTTTGAGGAGAGATACTAAACACCAGAAGAAACTGGAATGTATATGGAAGACAAACGCAAGAGAGAAGAAAAGTATGCAATGGTACCGCCAACAACGAGCTATATACAACACGCCCGACGAGATATGTGAAGAGAAGAAAGAGCAGGCTCTACGGTTATCAAAACACTCACATGCACGACGGGAGCCAGAAGCGGAAGTAAAAGCGAACGGCGCAGTCATTGTTTCCCCCCCCCCCGAATGTGAAGAGGAAAATGCTTTTATACGTGTGATGACATGGTGGTGGGGGGTTTGCATCTGGTTGGGAAGACGCGCAGTCACATCTGTCACAAGTACTACTGGAGTCATGAGTTTGGGACATGTTACATAGCCTTCACATACAGGCGCACGGACCCCGGTTGAGCCGCATGCGTTGGTGTTACGAGGCGGCGAGTAAGGGTCTGGGAGTGACGGTAGAGTGGCCAAACGGTGGGGGAGAGAGTTGGAAGAATCGGTATACCCGATGCGATAAATTGCATCGAGGGCTATGAGCGGTGATTTATATTCTGAGGCTTCTGTTGTCATGCGTCCTGTTTAGGAGCATATTGCATTCTTCGGAATCTTTGTATTCGCAGTAGACATGAACACCCCGTTGAGAAAACTCGTTCATGCTCTCTAAATTCATGAATGAGAGAGGAAGCACTGGCTTCGTAGTCACGGGATGTTGTCAGGGGTGTACTGCGCCCACGAAAGGGTCTCTCGGTCAGGCCAATGTTGGTTGGCCATGGTCATTTGACGGCCCCATCTTTGCCATGCGAACGAGCGGAGCGTGCGGGCCGATCTCGCCGCGGATCTAGATCTGTTGGTTGTGGTGCCACATGGCGTAATGTGTGACTTTTTTGATGCTCCCATGGATCCGGCAAGAGACATGCTTAACACAGCGGAATCAAGATGCAGCGCAGGTAGATGATGGTGATACAGATATCTATGCTTGGTGGGGCGAAGAAGCATTCTTCGAGCTTCCGAGTGTTGAGAGCGATGGCCCCATTTATGTATCAAACGCGGTGTCTTAGACTCATGACGTGGCGACGGACAGTCGAGTACGCGATCTCACAGACCAAAGGCGTGGGGCTCGTCTTAATTAGACGCGAGGCGGCACAACAATGCAGCGGTGTGCCTCTATGGTTAGTCGGCTAGACCAAACGCTAAGCATTGATTTTCTTGATAAATACAAGGCGACGTATCGTGTGCATCGTGGATCTACCGAGTGCATGCATGGTACCTGATGAACGGCAGCCGCGCTTACCTAATCTGTCGCAAAAGGAATCCGCATTTTCCAGATGTGACACCGGCGAGTAGCCGCATCATCCATCATCTCCAACCTCGCTACGAGCCGCGACCCATTTCCCCAACCCTCGATGGCCACCCTCAGCGCTGACAATCGCTCTGCCGTGATGGCTGCTGGGGCATCTGCCTGGAGCGGGTTCCGGCGCTTGCTTACGGCTCTAGAGAAGTTTGGTGTAGGCGGCAGTTCTCACCGGCCTCTCTTATGAGCAAATGCGACGCTATATATATACATTTTGCAACCTCTTCAGCAGCGGCCGCTCCGGCGTCCAGCCGTATGATGCAAAGACAAGCGAGCTGGACAGCGGTGAGTGGAATGCATGGTGTTTGCAGTAGTCTAGCAGCGGGCACTAGCCACACCGACTAGGCTAACATGGGCGCGCAGCTTCTTCAACGTGGACATTGCGCTTTGCGCGACGACCAAACAACGCGCGCCCATCAACAGACCGCCACAACCATCAGAGGCGCGTGACATTCGATTGCGCGGAAGGGTGTGCTGTTGTCTCGTATAACTTAGCAGGCTGTCGCAAAGTACGCGTCGCAGGCCTTTGTTCAGAACCCCCAGGTACCAGAGTACTTAAGCGAACGAAACCCTGCCACCAATCCGCTATCGACATATTCGAGCCCTCCTGGTTGAGCCCGCCGGATATTATTAAGCGGGGAAGAGCGTTGTGGTGGCGGTGCTGGCTGCACACGAAACAACCAACTCGGAAGCTTGGTTTCGCAATTTCTGCTGCCTCGACGGCCGCCGGCTTCGCAAAACACCAAGCACCATCCTCTCGGCGGCCTCTCCTTACCGTTCCAAGAATTAGTGTACAACCCATCCACAGGCCTCCAACACTCGTGTAAGACGATAAATTCGCTTCTTACGACTTTGCACAACCCGTGCAGTTGTAGGTCGTCATAACACATCCTTTCGGGAACAGACGCCGAGAGAGCAAGAACAGCAACGAAGACACGAACTTATGCTTACGACTGCTACCATGGATCAAACACAACCCGCGACACCACTTGACCCGGCCATGGCCCTCCTCAACTACATGCATGCTCCCACTGTAGGTTTCTACTATATGGGAGCTTGCGCCTTCAGTCTATGCATTTTACAAAAGGCGCGATTGGTGTCACAGAAGAGAAGGCGAAGCATACTTATCTCCATGCTTACGATTTTGGTCGCATACAACACAGAGGTACTTTACTACTTCAGTCGGTCAATGGGCGAGTGGGACTATGAGGCACCGCAACCTGCAGCAATCCGTTGTTTAGGGTCGATATTGGTCTGGAGTCCGTTAACGTATATGCTTTGGTCAAGCAAGGCGCTACGGTGGCATGCGTACTTTGGTGCGTTCGTTCTACAGTTTGCTTTCGAAACTACAACATGTCTGATCACGGCCTTTTCCATCCCAGAGAAGAATCGGCAGAAGGATGCGCCCTTCGTGATTGACTGCGTTAGGGCCGTCGCGTCTCTTGTCCTACTGCTAGACGCGTTTGTGATTTTGGTCACCAAGCAGGCCGAGATCAGCACGGACGAGGAGCGCCAATCTCTGCTGGGAAAGCAAGCAAACACCTCAGCCACGCCCGTTGCCAATGCTGGGTACGGTACCATCGCCACAGAATCTACAAGCGACGACGAAGAAGCAACGCCAAAAGATGAGGACAAGGACATCAAAGCTCAACAAGCGAAACGTCTCGAAGAAGAAGGTGGCTGGTTCGGTTACCTCAAAGGCTTCGCGGTTTTCTTGCCCTACTTATTCCCCAGAGACGACTGGAAGGTCATGGCTTGCCTGGGTCTGCGGCTCGTTCACATGCTGCAAGAGCGCGTCCTCAACCTGCTTACCCCTCGGCAGCTTGGTATCATCACGAACAAGTTACAGCACTCTTACGAAACACAGAGCGGTATCATGCCCTGGAAAGATATCGGCTTATGGGTGTTGTTTTCGTATATCAACAGCTATGCCGGTTTGGGTATTATCGACGGCATTGCGAACTTGGTCATCTCCAACAGTGCATATCGTCGCATCACTTTGTTGGCCTACGAGCACGTGCTGGGCCTTTCTATGGACTTTCACACCTCAAAAGACTCAGGCGAAGTTCTGAAAGCTGTCGAACAAGCCTCATCCCTGAATTCGCTCGTTGAGATGGTTCTCTTCGATATTGCGCCGATTCTGCTTGATCTTGTCGTGGCAATGTACTACGTCACCCATCTGTTTGATGCATACATGGCTTTCATCATCCTCTTCATGGGCGCAGCATACATTGCTATCGGATTTTACTTCACGACTCTCTCTCAGCCCAAGCGAAGAGACTATGTCGAGAAGCAGCGCACTGAGAGCTCAACAGTCAACGAGACGGTTCACAACTGGCAGACGGTTGCTTACTTCAATCGGCTAGTGTTCGAACACAAGCGCTATGCGGAGAATATCATCGCTACCATCTCCGCTCAATACTCGTACTACTTCCGGTCGATGGGTGGCCACGCAGCACAGGACGTCTTGACAACTTTCGGATTCGCAGGTGCTTGCATCTTCGGTATGTCGCAGATTGTGACTGGGCGTAAGCCCGTTGGTA
Organism: Alternaria dauci; assembly: GCF_042100115.1. Taxonomy (NCBI): domain Eukaryota; kingdom Fungi; phylum Ascomycota; class Dothideomycetes; order Pleosporales; family Pleosporaceae; genus Alternaria; species Alternaria dauci. Next base: position 5,113,726 of record NC_091272.1, read on the forward strand.
ACCTGGTCACATTGATCATGTATTGGCATACAATGACATCGCCACTTTACGTGCTTTCTTACAGCTACCGACACATTTCCAGCTCACTCATCGACGCCGAGCGCCTACTTCAGCTACTGAATACTAAACCTACGGTCGCTGACCAAGATGGTGCTAGAGACATCGTAGTCTCTGCCGGAGAGGTCGAGTTTAAAGATGTAGACTTTCACTACGACGAGCGGAAGCCCATCATCAAAGGCGTCAACCTGAAAGCTGAGGGCGGACAAACCATCGCTTTTGTGGGAGAGACAGGAGGAGGCAAATCAACAATGCTGAAGCTACTCTTCCGGTTCTACGACGTCACTGGAGGCTCCATCATGATCGACGGTCAAGATCTACGTTCAGTCACGCAAGCCAGTCTTCGTGATGCCATTGGTCTCGTTCCACAAGATCCTGTCCTCTTCAACCAGACCATCCGCCAAAATATTCGCTACGCCAAACTCGACGCTTCAGATAGCGATATTGAAGACGCATGCCGCGCTGCCGCCATTCACGACGATATCGTCGGCTTCCCTGACGGTTACAACTCTAAAGTGGGCGAACGCGGTGTGCGTCTTTCAGGAGGCCAACTCCAACGAATAGCCATCGCTCGCGTGCTACTCAAGAATCCTAAGATTGTCATGTTGGACGAAGCTACATCAGCCATCGACTCTTCGATCGAAGCGCTGATCCAACAGGCGTTCCGCAAATTGAGCCAGGGTCGCACTACCTTCGTTATCGCACATCGTTTGAGCACGATTGCAGATGCGGATCAGATTTTGGTGGTGGAGAAGGGTGAAATTATCGAAAGGGGCAGACATCAGGAGTTGCTGATGAACGAGGGCGGGAAATACGCGGAGCTTTGGACTAAGCAGACTGCGGGGCATTTATCTAAAACGCCGTCAAAGGAAGACATCAAGAAGGATGGGGACGTAGAGGCAAACGTAGAGGCGGCCGAGGACAAGGCATCAAAGGGCGAGGATGAGGCCACAGCCACGGCCGTGGAACGGAATAGTGATAGTGAGGATACAACCGTGAAGCGCAGATGAGGGATGATTACTATTTTCGGAGGATTGTAATCGGGCTCACAGCCGCTGACCTTCATCACGACGAACCAAAATTAATTCCAATATACGTTACAGTCACTTTCCCACATCTCCCGTGAAATTCGTCCGCGTCCTTCTGCGCTCTCCAACATCGTGTGTCATCCTGCTGCCTGAGGCCAATTGAAGCGTCGCAGACCGGGGCAACGGCGGTGCCGCTCTCGCGTTTTTGACCTAAAAAAGAGAGGCGTGATCGGGACGATTTCATGCCGAACATCACGCACGGACCGCGTGGCCAACCAAAACAAGCGCAATTGAAACCATACGTGTGCCCGCGGGCTGAAAGCGCAACAGAACGCTGGAAGACGTGTTGAGTTGGAGTGGTAAGACTGACGACCTTGTTCTAACATATAAGTCCGCGTGCGCTCCTGCTTGGTCGCTGTAACTGCTGTGGCGCAGGCAGTTGTCATACGTCATACATAGCATCCACGTCCTGTCAGGCTGATTCGCCGTCCCTCGCCTCGTCAATCTCTCGACAGCAGCCCATCTACATTCTGACCAGCCCATCATGGCGGTACCGAAACGCTTCTTGTTGCTCGCATCAGCGGCGTTTACCTGGTTTGGTCAGCGGTACGCTCCTGCGGCGACCGTCTCCAACGGCCCAATCAAAAACACATTTGCGACATTTGCGATTGTAATGTTTGTCCGCTTGTTTTGGAGTATAATCGTCTACCCGCTGTTTTTGAGTCCGCTGAGGAGTTTGCCTACACCACCGGTATGTGAGATTTTTGCAAACGCCGTTCTCTAGTATTAATGTTGCTAGGACGGGCATTTTCTGCTTGGACACTACAGACGCATCTTCAAAGACCCGACTGGTGAACCGCAACGAGATTGGATTGATACCGTGCCAAACGATGGCGTGTTACTTTATCGCTGGCTGTTTAATGAGCCGCGTATCCTGGTGACGAATCCCAAGGCGATCGGCGAGGTGCTTGTGCACAGAAATTATGAGTTTGTCAAGCCGTCGAGGTTAAGGAAAGGCCTGGGGAGGTTACTTGGAGTTGGGATTCTGCTGGCTGAGGGCGATGAGCACAAGGTATGTGTATACGCAACCTCAATATGAACGATGCTAACCTGGACGCGATTGTAGCGCCAACGGAAGCTACTGATGCCTGCCTTCAACTTCAGACACGTCAAGGATCTTTACTCCATTTTCTGGAGTAAATCGCAAGAGCTTACAGACAAGATCTCTGAGACAATTCAAAGTAGCCCCGACGGATCGTCTGTCATCGAAATTGGCCATTGGGCTTCCCGCGCAACCCTCGACATCATCGGCGTCGCAGGAATGGGCAAAGACTTTGACGCAATTAGCAACCCTGACAATGAGCTGAACGAAACCTACCGTACGATCTTCGCTGGCGCTCGCGGTGCTCAGCTCATCCAAGTCTTACTCAACCTACTTCCTCATTGGCTCGCCGTCAACCTTCCCTTGGAGCGCAACGATGTCATCGGTAACGCAGTTGAAACCATCAAGAAGGTAGCCCGCGAACTCATTCGCAACAAGCGGGAGAAGATGGAAGCTGGCGAAGCAAAGGGAACGGATATCCTCAGCGTGGCCATGGAGTCTGGCGGTTTCTCCGACGAAGACCTGGTAAATCAACTCATGACTTTCCTCGCAGCCGGCCATGAAACGACAGCCTCAGCCATGTCATGGGCTGTATATTGCTTGTGTCAACACCCTGATGTGCAGACACGCTTGCGACATGAGATCCGTTCTGAGTTGCCGGAAGCGCTGAAACCTGGCGGCCAGATTTCTTCCACCGAGATTGATCGATTGCCGTATCTGAATGCCGTGTTGCAGGAGACTATGCGTGTCTTCCCTCCCGTACCGCTCACCCTCCGCGAAACCGCCCACGACACGACCATCCAAGATCACTTCATCCCTGCAGGCACCACTATCGTAATATGCCCCTGGGCTATCAACACCTCCACCCATATGTGGGGTCCAGATGCCCGCTCCTTCAACCCGGACCGTTGGATGCAGCCTGGTACTGCCAACACGGGTGGTGCGGAGTCAAACTACGCCATCACGACTTTCTTGCACGGACCTAGAAGTTGCATTGGAAGAGACTTTGCAAAAGCGGAATTTGCATGCTTGGTCGCGAGTCTGGTTGGCAGGTTCGAGATTGAGTTCGAGAAACCAGGGCATGTGGCGGATATTCAGGGAGGCATCACGGCAAGACCTAAGGGTGGATTGAATGTCAGACTGAGGGATGTTAGTGGCGAGAAGGCGTGAACAGAGAACGCACCATTGAAGCACCATCACAATGTGAGGCGGTATTGTGGGTTGTGTATCCCTGACTAATGAACGATACGTACGCTCAATGTCGCATCTTTACGTAGCGACGTTAGCCTTCATGCATCAGGAGGTGATAGTAGCTGCTACACGGCGTACTTCTAGTGCTATCCTCTTGCAAACATCACTGTCATTTCCTGATGATGTCTATGTGGGGTAGTCGAAGACCTGTACCGATTAGCAAGGGGCATCCTAGACGTTCGTTGCGAGACGAGCCGCCGGTGGGGGGTGGGAGCGCGCGCTATTGGGTATACGCTCCTAGGCTTTACCCTAGAGTAGCCATCCGTTATAACAAAGATGCAATCTCCGAGTTGTTGCATTATATGCAGAATACTAGAACAGTTTCAACGACGATAGTTGCAGGTTAGCGCTTCGATGGTTTGGAGCTGTCCGTGGTTTTCGTTGGGCGAAGTCGGCGGCATGCGATCGAGGCAGCATGCCGCTTCTGGGCTGTGATTGGTCAAGCCCTTGGCGAAGACGGTACCACAATCGCCTGTTCTACAAGGTCTGCATAGGCGTTGACAGGCCTGGGGGCAAAGCAGATCTATGCTTTGTCGCCGTCGAAATTAGTCTGATCCTGTCCCCCCGGTGCCGCACTTCTCCGTATGTCAGTCTGAACTGCTACTGAAGAATTTTGACAAGCCTAGTCGATGTTGCAATCAGACTGGAAAACGAAGAAAATAGCAAGAGACCGTTCCAGGTTGCGTGATTCAGCGGTCTAGCGATTGGCGCGGAACACGTATTGCGTCCGTTCCGATATGCAGACAATATGCGAGAGCGCCGGGGGAAGCAAGATCGACCGAAACGGGTAAAGTCGCTATGCGCAAGGCTTGTAGCAACGACGGAAAGAGCACGATGGATGAGCGTCAGGGGGTACGTATCGCTGGTACATGCGACTTACGTAGTCGCCCACTACTGAGCTGTAGCGAGATGAGAAAGGTACTGGCCTGCCCAGCATACCCAAATGTGCTGTTCCGCGATGTGATTGGCCTGCCCAGTGCTTTACATGTGTTCCGGCTATGCACACAAATACTGACTGCAGCCCAATACATCCAAAGTGCGGCTTTTAGATGTGCCTTTTGTCGTATGTCATGTACGAACCATGTCTGATTGACCCTGCTGACAACACGTCGAGTTGGCTTATTGGCCGTCTAGTCGAATGTATGCCCTCTGGCATTTACCTAACCGCGTCTCTCAACCCAAGGAGGAATGGTACTACACGAGTGACAGCTTGCGATATGTCACGAGCGCTTAAACCTATTCGCCGTAGTAGGGCTGCGCTCACAGCATACTCAAAGGCTTCGTTGGCCCGCGTTTCCTTTTACTCTTTTGATCTGGACGGCCCCTGCTTTTCTTCACACACAACCAAAAGACGTAACAAATCAACAAAGGAGGACGTCGATCCGAACGGATGTTTGCGTGGATGGACCGTGGTGGAGTTGGACCTTCAGGATGTATGAAAAGCGATCGGCCGCTATTCAGGCCACTTAGCGTTCGCCACGTAAGTCGACATTTCTGAACTTCCTTCCTGGCTCTTGACACTGGAACAACCTTCTACGACCACTGTATAGCTGGGATGGCCTCGAAATCTTCTTTCTCCATCGTAAGGGCGAGGGATAGCAGAGTGCAGCGCACACGAAAAGTATGATGCGATACAAGGAACACGACAGACCGTTTACGAAAATCGACAACCATCAGATCGACGCAGACATGTTGAACAGGGTATCCGACAGCCCCTCCGTACATTCACCTGAGCAACTCACTCTTTCTCGCACCCTCCCCACGATAATCCAAAGCGCACATACCTAGGTACGTCTGCATCATACGAGCTCGAGGTGGAGTGCACGCTGGAGGAGAGTTTGTCAATCGATACTGGGATGATGTACGGGCTTGCTGTCGCTAAGTGGACAGGTACATTATGAACCTTGTTACAGCGATGCAGGCGATAGCGAAGAAGAGGATGAAAGAGCACGCAAGATGATGGTGTGTGTGCAGGCCGGCTGACTGACACCATCGGGACAGGGCAAAACTAAGGCCGGGGCTTTATCGGCACCACCCGTCGACACTATCCGCATGAGACCTAGCGTTGTCACGTGTCTGCCAAGTCGCGAAATTTACCCCGCCAACTGTCCTCCAACACCACAACACCATCGAATCTGTCTCTTCCGCGCGTTTGATCTCATGATCATCGACATTGCTGCATGTCACCAACGCTTCAATCGAACACCTGATCACCTCTCCTGGAAAGGAGAGAGGCATCGAACCTGTTTCCGCCGGACCGTGCGCGATGGACTCTCCACTTCTATTTGCGGTTACGCGACATTCACGGATTGGACAGCTTCAGCCCCCGATCCAAGCACAGCGGCTACACCCATCACAATTGAGCACGCAGCCAATCAAGTAAATTCGTAATGTTCATTGCATCATTAAACAAGCAGAAGCTCGGGAATAGAAAGAAGCGACTGTAAGAGGTGACGCCCGGCCTTTCCTGTTCCGTATGCCATCGCTCAATGCCAGCTCTTCCTGCATCATTCCGCCTCCGGGGACGAAAAATGAATGGCCTCAATCTGAAAGAAAACACCAAAGCGTTGTAGATGAAACAGATTCCCAAACGCCCGCACCATGACCGCTGTAACCTCAGTGAATTGCCTGCAGTCTGCGGTTGCGTTCGCAGGATAGCTCATTGATCTCGCTATCCAGGCTGCGAATCATTTCCATCGATTTCTCGATCGAAGCCCCGAACTTGTGCGGCTCCCGCTGCCACCGCCCGATGCGGTCCACCTCAGCGGCTCGGCGGCGCATCTTGGTGTTGATCTTCTCGCAGAGCTTGCAGTAAGTTCCAGTAGGAACTGTCTGCATGATGAGCTTCATACCGCACGTCTCGCCGATCCGATACTCCTTGGCGCAGTGCTGTCGGAAGTGACCCCACTTCCAGTCACCGCAGATGAACCTGTGTTGGTCGTAGAAGCACATGTTTCAGATTGGAAGAGCTTGGACGTCTGATGTTCGGTAACATGTTAGCCTTACCGACCTACTGCTTGGATACCAGACGTCGAACACTTACCTTTCGCTCCTCGTTCAAACACTGGACCTTTTTGATAGGGCCAGCGACCGCGTTCCTGGGGGTGGGTCAGCTCAGGGGCTACTTCGACCTTGAGCCTCAAAGACACATACAGAATGGTTGGATAGTAGGAGGCCTTCGACAAAGATGGCCACGGTCTATACCCAAGGGGGAGGTTGCCTGCTGGGTCCGGTGTTGCAAAAGATGGAAGACTGTCAAAGTCTATGGTCAACGACTGGAAGATGTTGTTGAACTGAATGAGATGGAGCTGATATTCGAGCAGCAGTGTACCGCTATTTATCCTTCGAAACGAACTCCTCCCGCCGACCTCGCCGGCCACCCATTCGTACCGAGCTCGCTTCGCTGTCAGGCCATGAATTGATACCATGGCCTATCCTTTCGTCGACGTGGTAGCACCCCACCGGGCTCCATCCAACGATATCGCTACGATTCACGGATCCCTCTTACTCTGACGCTAGAGTGATGCGGAGACGGGCTGAAATGATACCCTAGGCCGTGCCGGCGTTTCCAGCTGCAGACAGTTATCACATTTGCTAGGGGATCAACGTGTCGTGGCTTCATGAACCACGTAACCCTTTGTTCCCGACGCGAAAATCCCGCATGTTCCTTGTCAAACAGTCTTAGTTGGCGCTCGGAGATGTTGTGGTGTGCTGCTTTCGAGCAATCCGGACCTTTCATGCCATGGGAGATGGAGCATTCGTAAACCAAAATACGATCACGTGCCGGTTGGTGTATGCCGAGTCACAGTCCGCTTCAAGAATATTTTTTGGGCCCAACAAGCGATTGGCCAATGGCTCCCGCTATTGGTACCTCCGTGGAATCAGACGAGGCGATACACGGGCCAACCTTGAGAAATTCTGCGTTCTACGTACTCTATCCCGAGCTATGGTCAAGCGTTACAACATTCATTGACCAACGTCTGGAGAGTAAGCAGTGTCGTCGCCCTCGGTTGGGCATCGTTGTCTCTCTACATACTAGCACGCTATGTGTTCACGGTAATTCGGGCATTTCTCATTTCCTACGCTACATCTCGAGCCCGAATTTTCCGTTTGTGATCAGGCTAACACACTTGTGTAGCACCATTGAGCTTCACCGATGGTGCTCGGCTGCTTCTTGCGTCCACTAGAGATCCTCATCAGTTCTGCTTGGCTGACACACAACGTGCCGACCTTTCCACCACGAACTCGAAACACTGTTGGCCAGTCACCTTATCTCCTCAGGCTGCAGAGCTGCGTCTTAGCTATTGCATCCGGTCATCCAGCATTGCCACCAGGATGGAACGCTAGCAACATCCGCATGCATGTTGCATAGCACGGGCTGGCTCCTTCGTTCAGCTGATCTGTATCCCCACTCAACGGCTGGCTTTGCCCGTGGCCGGTCCGTTGTTAACTGACTAGGCCCTGCACGCTGACAGGCATTACTCTCTTAGATAACAGGATGGCGTGGAGTTAATGCGGAACCTAGGCCGCCATCGCATATCGAGGTAATCATCTGGACCCCCGGACACATACTAGAACCAGCCAAAGCATGCCCCATCGGAGATCCTCTGACGTGGCGAGCGGTATATGGTTGATCAAAGGAGAAGCCATATCCCTGGCGTTCGTCTCGCCATCTGTCATAGCTTTTACCAAAATGTCCGCGTTGGCTCGCCTGCCTTTCCACGCATACTCAGCGAGGAATGCTTGCTCTTGGCCTATGAAACGATCTCCTACTCGAACCGTCATTACCGGTGAGCCCGAAATGATGTATAACAAGACATGGAGTATATGGTTTAGTCAATGCGGTGGCAATATGATGCAGCCCGCTTTCGTCAATCGCCTCAACCAGTCTGCCTTGTCATCAAATGAGGCAACAATCCCACATTACCGAGCCAATTGCTACACCTCAGTTAGATTGAGCTGTACGTCCACTATCATTCTCTTCAATTGCGTACTGGGCATCCATGGCATGAGTGCGGCAAAGTGAGCCTACTCCAAGTGATGCAGAAGGTGAGGTGTCCTTGTGGTGTCATCCGGCCCAACGACGGACTTGCGTCGTGCACGGAACCACACACCAGCCATCACAATAAACATGGCAACTGCGGCCACTGCTGCGACCGTAAGTAGCCTCGCAAATAGTTGCGCAATCAATCCATCCGTTGCTGATTCCACCTCTTTTGGGCTTTCCTGACGTTGTGATTTGACATTCCATTGCATTGGCACGGAAATATGCCCAGCACTGCGCTCAGCGAGCGCCAGAACTCCTTTCTCACCAAGGCTTGACGTTGGAATTTGCTACGCGGCACTCCGCGCATACTTCTCGTCATGTGAGAGCAACGCGATGCTGGGTACGCCGCGAGTACATGGGCTGCAATGGAACTAGATAATAAGGTCGCACGCAATTTTGATCCCGAGACGAGTGAGTGCTGTGCTCTTGTGGGCCGGAGCTGCGGTCACCGGCGCCCTTTGTGCATGACAAGGCTAAGCTGCGTGTTTGCGGATTGGTGGGTGCCGCTCCTTGGTGGGTCAAATCGGTCTGGCCAGACAGGTTACATGTCCCCGCGCAAGAGTGGTATGGTTGGTCAGGACGGATGAGAATGTTCACGTATGCCGAGACCTGCGCAGACTGGATGACGAAAGACTGCCTGGAGAATAGGCATACATCACTCCACAAAGTTACACGCCTTAGTCAAGGCATGGTCCTTGGTGACCGAGAGGATTCTTGGTGTAACACGATAGATACGGTACGTTGAGCAAGTCAAGCACTTGGATGCGCAAAGAGTGCTCACTGTATTCGATCAAAATGTGGAAGGATCGAAGTGGCGGGACCTCAGGCTGAAAGTTCTGCATCGCCTTCGCTTGACCACGGAGACAGCATGTGCGTGACATTGGAAGACTTCGCTCGAGCACGGAAGGCTGTTGCATGCAACCAACCCCTAGCCGCATATGCACAAATGAGGAGGGATCAGGGGATAAGCTCATGGTCTGGCTGATGCCGCGAGTACTCCTTGGCTGACCACTATACGAGCAGCCTGTCAGACCGATGATGGTGTGCAGACACTGATCCAGAAACAAAGAAATATACAATTAGCGGAGATGTGTTGTTCATGCGAAGGATGCGGAGGAAGTGTGTTTCGCATGAATTTGGCCATCGTAACCGTGTTGGGTCACTGATGTGGCCGAACAACAAAGTGCTGATCCGGAAGAACACCAACACACAGTGATTGGGGCTGTCAAAGTCTATTCTGCCGTGCGCATGGCTTCCGTGGGCAAAGCGCCGAGAGTGTCGCACATAGACATACCTAGGTAGCCATCGGTAGACCCAATCCAGCCTCATGACGCAGAAAGAGGGGTATGCTCAGGCAAGCATTCATGTGTTGCTGAGTTTCGGATTGCGGCAATTACAGCTGGTATGAACATCCAAAAGCGGCTGAACGTTGTACGTACTAGACTTGACACTCTCCAACAGCAATTGGAGACATACAAGCTAAGCATGTGGGGCGAAAGTGGCCTACGACACCGCACCTTGACCCTCCTTAGTGGCCTGTTTGTATCAGATAACTGGCCATCGGCGCCAGAATGCTCCAGCAATTTCACGGTCGGAGAGCTATACTATAACAAAGGTGTAAATCGCCGCAATGATCCAATTGGTAGAATCAACTACAATGACAAGGATCTGCCGACACGATCGAGGTGTAAGGTCCGTTGGTTGCATCGTCCTTAACAACCGAAGGAGCGGTGACGAAACAGTAGCAAAAGGACCGATATGACATGCACGGTAAGCCGAAGCCCACCAGTGTAAGTGTGGGAAACGACGAAACGAGAACAACAAAGAAGTATCAGCACAGCCAATTGAACAGAAGTGGAAGCACTGTTTGTGCGACAACCCCGTCACGGCCGTTATCGCGACCCAAGCGCTTGACGAAACCATGGTTCCCTACGCGCCCACAACCATTGACGTAAACGAAAAATAGCAGCGGAGAAGAAAGCGAACAAGCACCATCATGCTACAAATAGTTGAGCCATTAGTTCGGAAGAGAGTCCGCACTTGTCAATTGCGTGTGCAGCAGCGTGCGTCATTAGCCTCATGCTCAACATCTAAGCGAGCGAAGGAAAATAACCTAGCCCGATTACCGGCCACGGGCATGAGATTGGGTGACGGCGCTACAATATCAGATCCAGAAACCCGAGTGCAAATAGAAGTGGCAGTCGCGGGGCTGTTGTAACGTGCAGTTAGTAGGCAGGCGCGAGGCGGAAAAAGTCGGATAACATCTGGGTATCGGTGTACGAAGGAATGCTGTTGTGAGTCTTGAATCATGTTTACGCAAAGGACCGGTAGCTTCCAGGTTCACCCAGTCTTCACCTGCTGGCGAGCTTGAGAGACTTGATGTGACGTGAATAGCCGTTGGCGGGGTTGGAGTCTCTCAGGCGACAGCCCGAAAGGAGGCTGGAAGGCCGAGTGGAGTCAATCTAGAAGCGTGTTCATGTACGATGACGGACTGTGGCTGAGGCTTCTGCGATAGTTCTATCCAACGACGAGAGCCCAGCGACTTCAGATTAGTACACAAAGATGGCTGGTCCAGCCACATCAGACAAAGGCATAGCCTTAGAAAGCTTGAGTATGGTACTCAATAGCAATGTGCTTAGCCTCGTAGCACATCTTGGCTTGTGATGTCTATCACAAGACAAGATGGAAGCATTGCTGCATAAACAAGGGCCCGATAGTAATGCCTGCTTGATATGACTGCGCCTATATCTCGAGGCAGGGAATATTTGCGCAGTGAGCGGTGAAGAACAACCACGGCTCGTCCGTTCAAAATGAATCGAACATTAGGCATGATGTGTCTTGGCATCGTCCTACTCCGTGCCAAAGCGGTGTTCTCCGATCGACCGCCGACATGCATTTCCTGGCATGCGGACTTCTTGTAGTAAGTCTGGGCCCCCTGAATCGTCCTGAGTAGGTACCAAGACTCAGTCCACATCAATCATCAAGTCCCACTTGTGAGAACGAAGCAGTCGCGCAAGTTGTTCATACGACGCGTCAGATCTGGGCGATTCCCGATTCTAACGCGTCTATGATCCCAAGCTTGCTAGCTCGGCCTTGTACACATCGTGTTATGCATCCTCCATTCCATTGATCAGAAAGTAGAAGGGGTTTTTTCGCGGTCGGCGAACAGTTACGGGAGGCCGTTTCGGACGTGGCTGGACGCGTTCTCTTCGTTGTTGTCGGCAGGCGATTGACGCCGTGAGCTTGCCGAGAGGGACCGTCGTGAGAACCGGTCGATGGTGATAGTATCCTGCTGTGTTAATAACAGAGACCAGGGCATACAAGCTGCAGTGGTCGTGAAGTGGATCGCATGCGCGTATTAGACAGGGGCGTTTGATGTTGCATTGGCAACATGGATGACTAATTATGGGGCTTCATGTCGGCCCGGGAATAAAATCGTCTCCGCCGTCCTCATCATCTGAAACGAAGCTCGATGCGTCCCGCTTCGAGTCATGCGTGTCGCTCAACAACGTCTTCCTAGTTTGCACGCATATCTGCGTACATCTTGTCTCTCATAATGTATCTGGCTTACTCCAACAGAATCCAATCGTCATTCCTCTGATGCTTGCGTCCAGCTTAATCCAGCACTAACATCGGAACTACATACTTGTGCGTCCGTTTTAGCCTTTGTGTATGCTGACAGTATCTGCCATATATGTAAAGGAAATGGCTCTATGTACATGACCCTGCTTGGCTCAGGTGCATCGTTTTGCAGCAAGTCTTCCGCTTTTTGTGAGCTACACATTCCTGCTGTTTTCTGGGTCGGCCTTCAACTATACTGGAACTCTGCGGGATTTGCATAGGCTTGTATTCGAAGAATTGAGGTGCAACATCCCTATCTAGTATTGTCCTCCACTTGCATCCAGCTGGGTATTATGCATCTTCTAATCACTCCAATACTCCAAATTCCCGCAGGATGTCTGGACCATTCCTGTTTTCATTCGTGGGCGCAGCTTGTGCAGCAAAAATACTCTCGCGGCCATTCAGAATAAATCTTAAATCATGTCTGGATCATTCTGAACAAAAGCTAGATCAAGCTTGGGCTCGCGGCGTGAAGGTCCGCGATGGACCTTGCTCTCCATATCAAAATCGTTTCCTACATGCAAGCCAATATCTTCGTCATTGCGAGTGTCATTTTGTCTAACAGCTACAACTCATCATGGGCTTCCTCGACGCTTGCCTGGCATAACCGCCCATTCTTTATCTCCACCAACGCCTCACTTCCTACACACTGACGGCACCAAAGTACGTTGCGTGGATCAAACTTTCTCTTGATCATTCTTAATCTTTCATAATTGCCACCCCAGAATGCATCCTCCCATTCTGGCTCATAGGCATCTCCTTCGTTGAAGTACGCACCGGTGTTTGGGCTGAGCCGCCGCAGCGCTTCGGTCTTGTTGTACGTGATATCTGTGTATACAGCATCAATGAGGTTCTGGGACGCAGTGTCACCGAAAGGAGATACGACGATGAGGTGCGTAAGGGTGTCGCGCCATGCAGGATTGAGAGAGCTGTGGGTGGGGTAATAAAGTGGCTCGTCGGGTGCCGCGATCATGTGGCCGATCAGGAGAGTATTCGCTACCGGACCCTGTAGGTATGTGTGTCAGCTCAATGTCGATTACATGGTACTAAGCTAAGATAGCTTACGTGTGGCTTCAACGCATCATTACTGGGACCAATCTCGGAGAGGACTGCCGCAGTTTTTTTCGCGTCCGTCAGACTCTCGGCACTGAGTAGCCTCGATCCATAAGCTGAGCCGCCGTTTGCGACTTGTTCGTTCGTGAAGTTAGCTTTGTGCATCTCCAGGTACGTTTCTGCTTGCGTCATCACAGATCGCCATTCGAGAGCGTCGGTTTTATCGTGCAAGTACGCTTCGATAGGCTCCATGAGCCGCTTGACCGCTCCATCCTGGGTGTCATAAAGCAAAAATGTCCATGAGAACGATAGAGTGGGGACCATGGGCGGCCCAGCTACCAAGTAATATCCTTGCATGCCGCCTTCTCTCAGCCTCTGCATCTCCGAGTGCAAGAAGCCTAAGAACTCGTAGAACTCGGTACCCGTGTTCGACCTTATTGAGCGAACTTGGAACGTGTGCGCGATAGTGCTTGGAGTTGGGAATGCGCGGACGACAACCTCGGTGATAACCCCGAATGTACTGCCGCCTCCGCCTCGTATAGCAAAGAACAAGTCTTCGTTGTGACATGGGTTTGCGAGAACTACTTTACCGTCTGGTGTAACAAGCGTAGCCTCAAGTAAGTTATCGGCACCCATGCCATAACGAGTCGAAAGCGGACCATGACCGCCACCTGTGAGCCATCCAATGAGCCCAACACTGGGGTTAGCGCCGGTCACGATGACCATTCCATGTCTCGCGACCACTTCCTGGACATCAATATTTGTGTGACCGGCTGCTGCGCGGACTGCAATCAAAGGCCTCTTGTAGGAACAAGATGTGGGTTGGAAGGAAGGAATGTAGTCGATGCCCCGCATGTGGTGCGTCCAGATACTCAAACTGCCGTATCCAGTACTGCGACCTTGGTAAGAGTGGCCTGTCGCCTTGATAACAAGCCGAATATTCCTTGCGCCCGCCCAGACCAAAGCTTTGCTGACTTGATCTGCGGAGGTTGCATTTACTACATAGGCTGGGTAGTTACCAATACTACAGCCGTTTTCTCCAGCGTATGGGTTGCCAGTGACGCTAGTGCCGTTGGGAAAGATAGGGTTGCAGGAGTTATTTGCCCAAATTGGATAGTCAATACTGACAGGGTTCGTAGCGTGATATGACGAGTTGTACCATTGTGAAGCAACAAGAGCGCATGCTTGCTGACTGTATTCCGGCCATGAAGGATAGCAGACTGCGCCTGGAGGAGTACCACGAATTAGTGCGCCGTGGAGTGTTTTGTTCAGATCGCTCCATTCAATGGTAGAGGGCCAGCAGCTGTCATTTGGTGTCTATTATCCGTATTAGTAGTTATCTAGATCCGCAGTCATCTCGACTCACACACTTGCACTTCCCATCCGCTGCATCGGTGTAAACAAGAACAGAAATCAGGCAGGCAAGAAAGACATGTGATCGCATATTACCTGTAACTAAATGCGATCGGGACAGTGTATATCTTATGTCAGGTTCTGTGCTCCACGTCCAGGTTTGATCAGTCCGCAGACGGCCGGTATTGGATGGATGGGGGTGTATCAGCCCAGACAGTGATGAGTATAACGAGCTTAAATAGCCTGTCTTTATCAGTATGAACGCGAGAGGATGTCCGGCAACCCCTCTTGTTATATTAGCCTGACCGTACCTCGAGTGATAAGAAAGTGAGATATGTTAACGACTATCCGCCTGTAGATCTCTCGACAGCAAGGCAATGAATAGAGAGCAGTGGTATTGAGAGACGAAATCATGAGACGATGGTATCCAGACAATGTGGGACGAACATGATCCATATTATGTTCCTAGAGCTGTTGTGGCTGACAGGCCAATGTCCGGTGAGGGGCGGACACGTGACAGGCCCCGATTTTGTTGATCCTTCGTCCTCCTAGTCCTTCCAAAACGGCTGTGATTGCGAGCAGACAGCTGATATGATGTAAGGGAGATCTTTGGACCTTTGGAGATGTCATCGAGTGTGATGTGAAGGTCTCTCCATCAGCTTCCAGCGTCTTGCGTAGCTAGCCAGCCACGCTGCAAGAGTGATAGTATCAATGCAGCCGTTTCAAACCGTGGCGCGACCCGTCGTCCTGTATCTAGATATTCGATGCAAGAGCACAAGTCTCGCATTTCGAGATAATGCCAGCATGTGAGGATGAACGCCGCGATGACCTGACAACGGGAAGATGTCAGCTTTGTGCGCCTTGAGTCGCACGGCACAACATACCTTCAAATCCGACTCAAGCAGGCCTTCCATGCTTCTTGCTCAATCTTCTCCGAACGCGACTTGGTTTGCGCGCTGGTATGTGCTCGTGGCTCGGTGCTAGAATAGGTCGCTCGGCGGCATGCATGTCGCTACCGGCTACACTTGCCCCATCCCTCAACCCTCGACGCTCTTCATCCTGGCATTGAACATCGAAGAGTGATAATCTCCAATTCGACGGCTCGTCCGGCATGCCTCCTGAGCTCCTTACCAGCACGCGCCGCGATCGCTGCATGTCGCTGACATCCGGCTCTTTCCGGAACAAAGCATCACTGAAGATGCGCTTGAAGAACCTGGGCATGGCTGATCGTGGCGATTCGCAAAATAAAAGATATAGTCGGAGATGAGTATTATGCAGGGACTCGCGGGATGCGACAAGCTTATCTAGGCTGTGTTGATGTTTTGGTGGCGAAGATGAGGGCGGCAATTGCGGGGGGGCGGGCGCCCCTGTTAAGATGATGGGCAGCGCTATTGGCCAGCATAAGAGGGCCGTGATGTTGATCTCGGACGGCCTCAGCCATTCTTCTCTCTCGAACGCGTCGACGGTGTTTGCTTTCCATGCGCTAGGCCACTTCGTCGAACAGGATCGCGCCTCAAACTATTGCCTCTGGCCGCGCGGTGTCCACTTGCGATAAAGGTTGTAAGATGGGATGAGCTGGTCCTGGCAATGCCAGTCTGCAAGCGTGTCAAGGTTGTCAGATGAGTTAGCTGTCATGATGTAAGGATAGCCGGAACGGCTGTGTCATTGCTGATGTTCAAGGTTGCGCTAATGGCTTCAGATGCCTATGACCCAGCGTCTGCGTACTGACGTGAAGATTCGGGAATGCACTTTCTATCTATTGGCTTGGTCCGCGACAAAAACACCTGTGACAGCCGTTCTTTTGCCAGCGGATGTGTCACCAGAGATCAAGCTCTGCTTTCTCACTCTCAATCCTCGTACACTCCTCTTGACAGCAGTTGAACCAATCCTCTTGCTCGCTAGGTGCCCATGCCAGCTCTCCGATTCTCCGGCCCATGCAAAAACAGTCCTCTTCGTCACATCTCCGGGTTACTGTTCGTGCATAAGACTGGCTGCTCGTCACTTTGAAGCCCTGAGCCTTCAATTCATATGCCACTGGGCATAGCGCATCAATGTAGCTCAGCCAGTCGTCGAATACAGACCATCGGAAAGCGATGTGCAATTCAAAATTCTCTTTCCAAGCGATTCCCGTCTTCAGCAACAAAGCAGAGAGAGACTGACAGGTTTGTCGAATGTGGACTACCCGGCCTGATGGTCTGCCGAATTGGGAGTCTGATGATGCCGCAGGCCCGATGACGACTTGCAGCTTCTTGAGGAACTCGCATGTGCGGACAGACGGTGCTCCGTTGTTAAACAACACCCCATCTTCGTCTTGTAAGAGCTGTGGCAGAAGCTTGACGTCAATCGAAAGACGGACGTGCTTGCACCAGGCCTCTACCGCTTCTTTTGCGAACTCACATCCAACCTCATCCTCTGCCATCCAGTACGGCATCTCATAAGCTTTGACGATAGGCTCGAATCCATGCGAGTTGTCGTGTGGATGTATAGAGCTATTGTCCACAATCTCGAAGGGTTCGTTTTGATCATCCTGGCACAACTCCAGGTAGATCATGTCTCGGAGCTCGCAGGGTAGTTTTTCCAGGATTGCGTCCAGAAGCTTCTGTCGAGCGTCTCGGTATCGCTGGGCTTTCCGTGATTCAGATAGTCTGTCGAAGTCAGTGTACGTTACATACATCTACCCGATCCACTTGTATCTTACCGGTGAAAGGACGAACGCGCACTTGACAACTCGCGTAAACACCGATCGGCCGCCTCTACTATACCTTCGGCCTGGAGCATTCTTGTGAAAATTAGCACCGAGCTCGCATACTGGACGGGAGAATCACTCACTTCTCAGCGATCTCGCGCATTTTTTATTTAGTCCAGGGACTCAAATCACCTTGTACGGACATACTGGCAGTCGGAGTGGTATCGGTCGCAGATCAAGTTACTTGGAGTAAGGGTGGCCAAGCTGGGAACTGGTACACAAAGGTTTAAAGTAGAGATTGGGGTAGAACCAAGGTGGCGGGCTGTCGCGCGAGCCCGTACTAACCCAAAAAGGCAACACATGATCTCAATTCGTGCACCTGCTGTAGACAGACGACAAACGAAATTTGCATGACGTAAGCGATGGAAGTTGCACTCAACGCAGCAGATAGAGTTGTCGCCAACAAACTATGCATTATTGAAAAAAGTATGTAACCGAGTCTCTACATTTGTCACGCGAAGTACGCCTTCGACTTCAGCGGCATTCTCTTACCCAGGTGTTTCTCTCAGCCGCGCGCATTCGCGCGCCCAAGCATCTCTCTTCTAGCATTTGATGCCTTCTGCAACAGCACCCCAGCTATCGTATACCTGTACCTCATCCCGGAACTTGCGTGTCCCAGACCATGAAGAAGCTATGCTGTTCGAGTTGGACTCTCTATTGGGAGGCGCGTTGCATGGGCCGTTCGCTTTACTCTTGTCGCAAGCTACTTTTTCCCCAGGAGAATCTTGTGCCACGGAGATACTTCCGAGGTCATCATTCGCTGTTCTACTGCCTTGCGATTTAGGGTGGGAAGTATCGGCTCCCATTTCGGGCTTTGCCTTGGGTGAAGGCGCTGATGATCGTTGATTGACTGCGCTCCTAATCCTTTCTTTTCGGCTGGTCGCACGCCTTTTAACAACCCTATCATCAATAGAGCGTTCATCATAAGATGCCGCTATAGTGTACCAAGATGGTGGAGCAATCATACCACCTTCTACAGAGAGCCACTTGATGATTCGGTTATCACGAAGCGCGTTGAGTTCGTCGTCATATAGATACAAACTCGCAGCTGGATCAATAAGTGACCCTGAGACTGTGAACAGATTTGCATCGAGCGCACGTTGTTCCGCTTCCGCGAATACTTTCTCGGCATCGCGTAGTTCGCATATTAGCTAAGTATAGTACCTTGGAACGAAATCAAGCGACTAGCAACGAATAAAGAGTTCAGGAAGGTCGCCTCCGGCAAAATCATCATGGTCGTCACAGCTGAGAAGACCACAGACAGTGGTGCTAGTGCTGGTAGGTTGAACGCAAGAACTGTTAGACCTGACTACTTCCTTACTCCTGACGAGCTCTATTGCCTGAAGGCCGCGCCCTGGATCGTCGAGGCTGTCAACGAAGAGTCGTAGAGCTATTTAGCTTAGTAATGGGAACCATTTTTACCCTTGGAACGAGCTTTTGAGATGGAGTGAATGCGATGAAATTATTCGATGGTGGGTGTGATGAGAACTCAACCCCAATGATTATCGCGATACATTAGGCCTCTACCGCCGAAAAAGCGGCTTTACACTCTCGTGGATGAAGGTTGATGATACCTAGGTAGCGAAGAAACCCAAGTAGACGGACGGACCATGGCTTCACGCTAACGCGAATCGAAACCATCATGACGTCGATTCTATATTTCTCGCGTCACTATCACAACATGATTCCTGATCGCTCTTTTTTCCATTCTAATATCGTGTACACAGCAGATTTCGATCAGAGTAACTCTAACGTGCTGGTTGTACTTACTGTCCGCATCAACACCACATGCCTAGCCAGGATGCTCTAGATAGCTTTTGATTCTTTTGCTAGAGCGACTACTCTATGAAGATTCGAAAACATCGCATTGAAATATCCCCATCGTACCACCAAAACTCCAAACTCCTCCCCCGCCGAACCATATAACGCAAGACACAGTACCATATCCCCGTCACCAAGATATCACCAAGTCTTGAGAATCGTCGGACCTATGATCGATCTCTCTTCTGGCAAAACGCACAATTCTTATAGTGCATCAACCGGATGCGCATCGTGGTATCGAGAGGGTCCACCAGAAAACGTGTTTGTCCCTGATCATCTGCCCACTGTGCGGCGGCCATGCTCCAGCCCCCCATATTGCTGAGCTTTCTAAGCTCGTGTTCGACTTCGGCGGTAAAGGATGACTCGGTACTGGGAGACCTCCGATGGGGTGGTCTGACGGAGAGGGGGTCCGGAGCGGTGTAGCTCAGGAGACGGAGTGACGGGGGTAGGAGGAGCGAGTCTTTATCTTCAAGGCCCGACACCAAGTGCTTCTGTAGGACAGTCTCTGGCATGCGTGGTGTAGATATGGGTGTGGATTCTGTTGTGGCTGGGCTCTGGACCTCGGGTATAGCAGGCGCTTCGTCTGCCGGAGCACGTCGATTACCAGCGATATCAGCCCAGGTAGTACCCATTGGCGCAGCAGTATTGTCTTTCGCAGCGTGTGGCCCGATGGGCAGTGAGAATACCGGGATGTCTTCTTGTACTGGCTCTTCGTCATAATCTTGCGATTCATCTTCTTGCACAGCGCCTCGTGGGCGGTTGGCTTGTCCTTGATCCCGCAGGTATCGCACCGACTGCTTCTGGTTGTACGTCTCTACTTTGAGCACGACATGCCCCAGGCGGGTCTGATCTGTCGCCGCTTGGGCGCGCGCCGCCTCTTCTTTTGTGCGGAAGCCGATGACAATAGTAGTGACATTACTATTGGGATATACGTTCTTGAAGCTGGCTGGGTTGTATTTGGCGAATATACTGCGAATCTCATCAGTCGCGAAATAGCCGGGAACGTTCTTGACAAAGATGAGGTGCTCGTTTGGCGCTTTGGTGCTATGGGGTGAAGGCATCGTAGCGGTTGAGCAGCGGAGTAGAGATTTCTGTCTGTCGAGGGTAGTCGCGATAGTGTTGGGGGTCAAAAGAGTCTAGTCGATATTTGAAAGATAAGCGACGGTGTGTACCAAAGTGAATGTAGCAATGAGAATCGAGAAAATGTAAGAGCAAGTGAAATGCCGTGTCCTGAAGGGTGCTCAGAACGTTTGCGTGCTACCTTAGTGAGTAGAAGAAGGGTGCAAGGGTCCTACAGTTTCACTCCAAGAGTCGCGCGCGTGTTTTCAAACAGGATGTAGCCGTGCAGATAAATGAGAATTATAGACTATGCCGGAGCAGCCATCTCCCATATAGCTCAGCTAGAGCATACCCATGTTCTTGGTACGCGAACAGATGGTACGGTGCGTAAGCGAACGATACAGGGCAAAAGATGGTAAAGAAGCGTGTGACTTCTGGAAGTGATCAATCGCATCGTAATGGGCCCAACATAGCCCAACAGGGTCTTTACGCCGCCAGGTAGCACGGAAACAATCTTAGATCTTGCGATCAGTCAAAACAAGTATCACTAGAGATATCACTACATACACTGTGACATAGCATGCAGTATACGTTGTGGTATGCGGCAGTGTTGAAGCGTGCTGTTGTTTACTGCACTATCGCTTTTAGCCTAGCTTGCTCAACTGCTGGCGCACCTCGGTATCCCTGTAGGTGCATGCATACGGAGTGCAGAAAGCACAAGGTTTCTCTCATGCTCAAAAGTTTGTATAGCTTGATGGTATCGTTAGTGTCGTATATTTGGATTCTTTCGACAACTCTGGTCGATCTCAATCATCACCACAAAATATCAGAACAACGTTGTTGTGACAGGGGTATTCATTATATATTCGTTTTAGGCATCATCGACCAAATCTTCTATCTAGACCTTAATGATAACCTTGTGGGGCGCAGCCTGTTCCTCGGGCTCGTTGAAGATGTTGACTGGCCAGCGGGGCTTGTTGGCAATGTATGGGATGTTGAAGCGGCGAGGCTCGTCCTTGCCAATCTGTTCAACCTTCTGGAAGTCCTCCTCTGATATCTCGACCTCCTTGAAGTTCTCTTGGATGCGCGATGCGGTGACGGACTTGGGGATGACGGAGTGGCCACCCTTCTGGGCCCAGGCGAGGATGACTTGTGCGGGGGAGGCGCCAATGCGGCTGGCAATCTCCTTGATGACCTTGTGCTGGACGAGAAGGGGCTCGCCGATCATGTTGTTACCGAAAGCCTGAGCGATGTTAGTACATGTCCGCCGGGGTAGAACAGGAAAATGCTTACAGAGTACTCGGTGACGTGAATGTTCTTCTCCTTGCAGTACTGGATGAGCTCTGGCTGGAGGAGACGGGGGTGGCGCTCGATCTGGTTGGCAGCGGGGGTGACACCAGTGCCGTCAATGAGGGCCTGGAGGTGCTCCTTGGTGTGGTTGGAGACACCAACAGCACGCGCCTTCTCCTTGGGCAGCTTTGTCATGGCCTTCCATGTGTCGACGATGGAGATGTCGTCGAGCATCTTGACGTCCTCACCCTCGAGAGGGAAGAGGTTGTTGTGTACGTCGCCGCGCTCGTCGAAAGCAACGGGGAAGTGGACGAGGTAAAGGTCTAGGTACTCGAGGCCAAGCTCGGCCAGGCAGTCGTCAAGAGCGGCGGGGACATCCTCGGGTCGGTGCTGGGAGTTCCAGAGCTTGGATGTGATGAAGACGTCCTCACGCTTTAGGTTGGGGACCTCGCCGCCAAAGGCCTTCTTGAGAGCCTCTGCGATCTCCTTCTGGTTGCCATAGACCTTGGCGAGGTCCAGGTGACGGTATCCAGCCTTGAGAGCCTCAAGGACAGCGGCGCCGACCTGACCAGGCTCAGCTTGCCATGTGCCGAAACCGAGTTGGCTGCGACTATTAGAAACCGCCATGTTTTCTGAGAGATACTTGATCGGGTACTTACGGGATGGCAGCGCCAGTGTTGAGAGTAACCTTCCTTCCGAGAGACATGATTGCAATTGGATTGTTTAGGGTATAGAGAGAAAAAGTAAAGAGTTTGTGGTGGTCTCGAATGCGGGCGTTCTGGACTTATAAACGCTGTCTGGGGAAAAAGTTCGGAGGTGAGGGGTCGGTGACGTCTCCGACATTTTTGAGCCCCAGACGGCTTCATCTCCATGTTTGGTAGCCGCCTCCGCGCGTCAAAACTCCTCCGACGGTCCACCTCGCATCATGGATTGGCTCGCCTTCACCAGACTCCAGGTGGTCATGTCTCAACAAGCATCATCCATCGGCGCGATGGGGGTGATGAGGCTTAACAGCATCTGCCGGCGATCTACCGCGGAGTTGTCGCGCTGTCATTGGTGGATGAAATGTGGCAAATGCGCAGTCTCTTTACGCGGCGTCCAGGGACCGGGTCGCAATCGCCTGTCGTGTAGGATAGCCGCCGGGCAGCTACTGTATGGCGGTTGCATGTCGAGAATGGGGTTGGGTTGGCGGCAGCTGGGGGGGAGATGCCTCGGAGGAGGTCGAATGAGTGACCCACTCTGCCTCCACATGGCCTCATCCTACGTGGTCGAGACACGTGAATGTTATCTCATTCTAGCCCATTCTCGCTCATGTTTGTTGTAAACAAAGAGATCTCCGCTTGTTTCTAGCCTCTGCCCCAACGGATGCACTACTCACAAGAACTGAGTGTCAGTTACTTAGCAGCTGGCTGAATGAAGTAATTACTTAGGTGTCAAGGATGCCCATTGTTTGACCCAGTTGCAGCGAATGCAAGCTATTCAAGACACTAGACACCACAGCGAATTCCGAAGGCATTTGTGAGGTTCCGCATAGTCAGCAATCTAAACAAAGCCAGCAGATGCTTTCGGATACATTTGTAGACACAGTCAAAAGAAGCACAAGCGTGACCATGTACAGACTCCATTTGAACCTAAGGATGCAAGTCCTCATAGAGGAGCGTGGTGGGATCTAGATCGTCCTCATCTTCCTCCTCGCTGGCTTCTTCTCCTACTGGTCGAATAACACCAGCAGAGCCAGAAACCGCGACATGCTATGGAGCAGTCGGTCTAGCCAGCAAAGTAGCCCACCTTAGGCGCTGTCCATCTCGATCAACAGAACCCAAACAAGCTGAAATATTTCTCCCAAACGCCATCCATGTGTTCCATGCCCATCCATTAATATACGTACAGCCTATGCTAGACAATTCCATAGTCCTTCGCAAGCAGTGACCGATAGCGCGGTACAAGGTAGATTCCTAATCGTCGCTGTCGTACTCATCTTCCTCAGCTAGTAAAGCTGGGTACTGGCGGCGACGTAGATCCTCCTGGAGGCCGCCTTCACTTTCGGGGTCGACGTAACCTCCACCGCCGACAAGAGAAAGCAGCACGGGGAGCAGGATAAGTGCATGCGTGCTTGCCCATAGTACGAGTGCAACCCAGACGCGGAAGTAGTAAATTTCAAAGATCTAGTGCGCTGTTAGTATATGGTGATGGCGTTAGGACCGAGATGACACATACCTTACTCCTAGTGAAAGCTAACACGCCCACACCCAGGATCTTCGTGATTGTGATACCACTAATCACGCTGCTGGCCACGTTGACCATGGCCGTCCAGGCACGAGCATCACGACCGCGGAAGCGGTGTCGTGGTGCTTTCTCCATGGTAGCACGGCTGGGGAAGGTGAACGCACGGGCGATGTGTGCCGTAAACTCAACGCTGATACCGACGCAGATGATAAGGTTGACGAGCGATACCGCATTGAGTGATACACCGAGGACAGCCATGGAGCCAATGATGGCAGACACGGTCATACCAACAACGAGGGTGACGACCAGGCCAGTGGCAAGGGAGCCCAGCATGATAGTGGTGATGACCAACACCGCAGCAAGAGCAGATCCGATGAGCGCACCGGCTAGGCGAACGATGGTTGTGTACTGATCGAAGAAGATGTAGAACTTGGAGTACGGGAACACCTCTGCGTCCACATCCTTGGATATTTCTTTGGAGATGCGACGTGCGGCATTGTAAGCAGAGATGAAATCACTCTGGGAGCGAAGAGGGGTATGCGAAGTGCGGAAGTGCGATGCGGGAATGGTGAGGTGCTTTGAGTCAATGACGAGAGCATCGGAGTAAGCAGCCTTTCCACCAAGAGGGCAGTCCTCGGTGGTATCTGCCTCGATCCAGAGCTTAAGGTAGTGGATGAATTCCTCGCCTTCGGGCATGCCAGATAGAGTCATGTTCCACGGTGGTTGGCGGTCCTGGAAGCACGGCTTTCCCTTGTCGTCGACGCAGCACTTCTCATTCTCAGGGTTCAGCCATAGGAAGTAGTCGTCTAACCAGTTAGCGGCTGAGGCTGCTAGGTGTGAGACCTCAGGTCGCTTGCGCTCCGCTTCGATGATGTTTGCCAAGCTCTCTCGGTCGCAAGTAGAAAAGCGACCACATAACTCTTTCTGGGACTTTCGCTCGGTAACATTCAGCTCCTTGGTGACGAAGTAGACTGGGGGACCGACGTCGAGGTAATCGTAAAGATCGTTGAAGTAAGGAATGAGATAGGAATCACTTGGGATAGCAATGCGCTGATCGAGGCCAAGCTCTACGCTGGGGAAGAGGGCGAGACCGGCTGTGAAGATGCCAAAGAACAGAGCAATAATGCCGACCTTCGTCTTCTTTCCCAGAATTGCCGGAGCATACGTCTTACGAATGAAGCGCTGTAGTGCACCTTCTTCGCCAGCTCCGTATCCCATACCGCCATTGAGATAACCAGGATCGGCCTTGCCGACACGAACACAGGGAAAGCAGTCAGCACGGTTTGTCTCAACGCGTTGCTGGTTCAAGGCGAGCACGGCGATGAACATGGTGACTTGAAGAATGGCGTTGATGAAGACAGCTCCGGCAGCATATGCTGCGAAGTTTCGAACAGCTGGCATGCCTACGGCACATCCAAGAGCGAAAGCAGTGGTTTCGGTGAGTGCGGAAAGTAAAATGGAAGGACCCATGCGTCCGAGAGCACGGGACACGCGTTCTGGAATACTGCCCTCGGGGTGGCTAATGTTGATGCGCTCAAACTCGTGAACGATGAGAAAGATGTTGTCAACGCCGACAGCCAGAACAAGGAACGGAATGACTTCTGCTATAATCAAGGTGACCTTGATACCAGCTGCCGAGAACAGACCGACCGACGCAGACACGGACATGAGCACAATCAAGATGCCGACAGTGCCGAGCATGAACTTGGACTGCACAAAAGCATTCGCCGGGTTGCGAAGGACGGATCGAACAGTGAGAGTGGTGGAGCCCAAAGCCAGGGACGCGTACAAGAACATGATAATGTAGCTGATGACCACAATCTTGGCATCAGTGTTGGTGCTCTTGCTCAGCTCCTGCTCAAGACTGACTTCGGTGTTGAAGCTCAGGCGCAGCCCCCTCTTATGAGCTTCGTCAGATACGAACTTAAGGTAATTCTTCATCTCATTTTCGAAGTCCATAGCGCGCTGTTCTTCCGGGGTGCCCTTGGGATAGTTCTGCACGACCCAGGTGACGACGAGTGCTTTTGCGTCCAAGACGGTTTCGTTAACACCACCAAAGAGAAGGTGAGGGTCGAGCGGCTGCTGGAACGTGGGTAAGCATTGGGATGGGTTGTCGACGCATTGCAGTAGGTCGTCTTGCCAGCTGTCTGGGGATACGTTTGCAAAGTCGCCTTGAAAGTATCCAGTGACAGACTGAACGACACAGTCGTCGCCTACCGGCTTGAAACAGACCTTATCAAGCGTCACACCATGTTCGTAGGACTTGAGACGCTGAATCTGATTCTCTACACCAAACCACCAGTCAAGCGTCTCATAACTGAGAACAGGACCGGAACCTTCGAGCGTGTCGTTGACGAGGAAGGCTTGTTCAGCACGGAAGAAAGGACCGAACTTCTCATCGAAAAAGGTCTTCTCCTGTGCGGCAGCTGAATCGGGAGAAACCCATAGATTGACAGGGTCGGTTTCAATCTGGAAGCGCAACCATCCCAGGCTCATCAGACCCACTACGATAACACTGGTGGCAATAGTGATGGCAGGGAAGCGAGCGCAGACGTATCCGAGGCGGCTGAACATGCGGTCGCACCATGTGTTGATGAAATAGTGCTTGGTAGGGCGATCCAGCATGCCAACGTTGTGTACTATATCACCTTCGTCCTCATCGTCGCTAGGGCTTGTATCCTGCAAGAGGCGCATGCGCTCGGTCTTGTGTTTCGAGTGGTTCTGGTAGGCAACATGGCCCGCGACGGCGGTACATAGCAAGCCGAGGAAGAATGAGTAGATTATGATGACGGCGAAGGAAAGGCACGGCAGTAGGCCAACGTGACACTGCTTCTCCTCTTGAACTTCTGGCAGCTCCGTGCAGGACCCACCACAGTCAAGGCAGGCGCAACGGTACTTTTCATCGTCGGTGTCGCAGGGGTAGGCGTGCTTGTTCATCGCGTCCATTCCAGGAAAGTCAGCCTCGTTTGGGTGGGGGAAGTTTATCTGGAAAGGCGAGCCCAGGAACTTCTTGTCGCCAAGGAACTTCAGAAACTGTGTGTAGTTCTTCGCGCCTCCTCCAACAAAGTCCATGGCCTTGCCGTTTGTCGCACCGAACTTGACATCCTTGCAGCTGTCATAGAAGGTCGACGCGTACTTGTCGGATACCAGCGTATCCAGCTCGGTCACCAAGTACTTGTCGCCCTTTGGCTCGGTTCGCGTGACATTGATGAAAGTAGACTGGTCGGGGGAGCAGGTAAAGGTACAGAACTGGTTGTAGAAGTTTTCCTTGCAAGCAGGGCAGGCGTTGATGATGGGCGTGGCGCGGTCGAGGTTCGTCTTGAGAGCGTCGAGCTGGTCTTCATCGCAACAGACGTCACTGTCAGACCACTGGTCACCGCAGATGTCGACCAACTTCTTGCGCACGGCGTTGTCGGGCGTCTTCGCGAGACCGTTGTCAGGGCAGGGCAGCTCTGATCCAAAGAAGCTCTGCTTTCCACATTGGCCGCGTATCGCGCACCTTCCCTTTTCGTGCTTGGTCGTGAGGTCTGGTCCTGCGACAGCTGCTCCGGCGAGGATGGAGACCAGGCCAATCGTCATGGCCTTCCATCCTCGCGTGCACTGCTGCACCATCTTGTTGGATGCGCCTGAGCGCGGAGACTAGGCGGGTCTCGGTATCGCAGGGAGAAGCGAATGCGAAGGTATGCTGAGAGATGCGAGGAACACGAAGATGTAATGGAGTTCGTGGGGGATGGGGTGTGGATGACTATGCGTGCGAGCCGAGGTGGCGGGTAAAGCTATCGAGAGCTGTGAGAGTGTGGGAACGGAGGGCGGTTAGCACATTAGCGTTATCATCAAAACAACGAAAGAATGACGCAAGTTGCACAGGTCGGCGTGTGCTGCGTTGGATAGAGTGTGCACAGGAACAGGTCCACTGTGGAGATGGGTGTTGTTATGAGGCGTGGACGCGCAGGCAACTGCACAATGTCTAGGGGTGCAGACGTCACTGCCCCGGCTTGGCTAAAATGCGCGCCGGCCCAGGAACTATGGGCTATCCCCTGTCACGCGTGTCAGCCACCATTGCCATGATATCATGCAGCCATCACACAACACAACCAGTCTAGTCGTCTGTCTGTATCGAACCTTCATTCATGCTACATGGTATCGTAAAGCCGTATCTATATGCCATCCCACCATTCCATGTCCAAATCCATTCCTGGTGTCTTTCGACGGGTATCCCTCTCTTTTTAGCAAAATGAAACCTCCCTACTTGCGCAGATACTGCACCAGCTCCACAAGCTGCGAGCGCGTCTCATCCTCGAGTTGCTCCTCAGGCGGGCTCAGAACCTTCTCAAACACAGGCATCAGCGAAGGTGTGAGCTGCTGCACGGTAGGCTCGTTTTGTTGGTAGAGCTTGACAATCATGCCAAACACGGGCTTATTCTCCTCGTAGTCCTCACGCAGGGGCAAAAGCTGCACCAAACGGGGCAGCACCTCGGCGATGGGAAGCTTGCCAGGGTGTTTCGAGATGAACCTGCTGACGCAACCTGCCGTGTTGTCAAGAAGGCGTGCTTGGTCCTTAGCATCGAGCAGAGGCTCGAGCTTGGAGAAGATTGTCGGCAGGGACTTGAGAATCTCATCATCGTTGGTAGTCATCTCGCAGAGAAGTCCCATACCGTAGACGGCGTTGGACTTGGTCTCTGGATCTTCATCCGACAAGCGGTGAAGAAGAAGCTTCAACATGCCAGTCGTGTAGGGTGTGCAGCCAGCACCCATGTTGCCGATACACTCAGCAATGGTTCCGACAGCAGCGCTTCGCTCAGTGGAGTCCTGGCTGCTAGCGTATTTGACAATAGGCTTCTCAAACATCTTCCAGAGCTCGGCGAACTGCGGGCCAAGTGCAACCGACAGGCAGGTGACAGCCTCGAGGGCAGTTTCAATGACGAGCCAGTCATACTCGGAAGACTCATCAAAAATCTCCTCCTCGGCTTCGTCACCAAGATCCTGCTGGCAAGGGTGGCGCTTGGTGATGACGGCGAGCAGGTGCTGGCAGAGATCAGGTACCACAGTGCCGTTTTCCGTCAACAAGACGGCAGGACCGCAGAGCTTAAGAGTGGCCGCGACATCACGGTTGATATCAGTGACAGTTCCCCTAGACGTTGTCAGCCAGATTCTCGTTTGGAAATTATAACGAGTAGTGATTGTTTGAAATTGCTCAGTCGTGATTTCGCTTTCACCTCAAGTGCACTTTGTGCATCGGAGTGAGCTGGGATTAACGAATATTCTGTCATCTTTGCAAGGTGTGTGTAGAAAGAAAAGAGCGAGAGCACATACCGATCCATCTCGTCTTGCCAGATGGTCATGGTGGCAGTCATGACGAGGTTGCCGAGCTTCTTCAGCTCGTCAGGGATATCAACGGCAAGAGGAAGACCAGGCTTCCATTTAGCCATACCATCACCCTCAGCCATGCCGAAGAGGCAGGCAAATGTGCGCCATAGCGTGCCAAGAGCAGCCTTACGGATGCCCTCGTACGAGTGATCGACAAGTTCGAGTAGCTTCGTGACGGTCGCCTCCATGTAAGGAATGTACTCGCGGCGAGTGTGAGTGATGATGTCTCCATAGACTTCAGCGGCGATCTCCTTCTCCATGGCGACAGCACTGACGCCTTCTAGGTCATCCCAATCATCATCGTCATCACCGGCCATAAGAGCTTCGTTAAGATCGCTGTCATCGTCGTCGTCGTCACTGGCAGCAGCCACCTTGATCTTTTGGCCCTGGATGATGACCTCGGAGCCGGCCAAGTCAGCCGCCTCCTCCCCAAACTCAACGTCGAGGTTGGTCTCCTCTTGATCAAGGCAGTCGTTGAGGCCCTTCACGGCACCAGGAAGGTACTTGGCGAAACCCTCCTCATAGACCTTGGCCATTGTGCTCCAAAGGATGTAGCTTGTCTCCCTGAGGCGGGGGTGATCCAAGTGAAGAGCTTCTTCGGAAGCCTCCATGAGCGGCAGGACGTACGGCTCGAAAGGCTCGGGGCCAACGGCAGAAGCAATCTTACCCATGGAATCACAGGTGACACCACGAAGGTCAAGCTCATCTTGGCTGTCCTTGATCCTGACGTATGAGGAAAGTTCCTGCATGGTCTGGGGGAAGAATGGGATGAAGTCCTTCTCGGCAGCAGAGGCAATAGAGCCAACAGCACCGATGGCAGCGCTCTTGACCTTGAGGTCCTCGTGATGGAAGAGCTTGCTGAAGCGTGGGATGAGCTCCGGGACGTACCTGCCAGCATCCTCTGGCTCTAGTCCCTCGATGAGGGAGTCGATGGCGTGGCAGCTGCCGCGGACGATAGAGAGGTTGCGCTCGTCATCCGAGCCTTGCATGTTGTTGGCAGCAAGGTCGAAGTTCTTGAGCATAGCGGGGATGAGGCGGGCGTGTTCCTTGCCAACGTCTTCGGCAAGGTCATCAGCCAAGCGAGCCACACCGTTGAGAGCGGCGGCGCGGACCTTGAGCTCAGGGTCCTCCAACAAGTGTAGAACCATAGGCATGATCTCGTTAAGCTGGGTAGCGATGAAGTCAGGCGCGCCTTCGACACACATGCCGAGAGCCAGAATAGCAGCTTGACGGTAGTCAGCGTTCTGTGACTGGAAGTAGTTGCCAAGGTTCTTGAGAAGAGGAATGACAACCTGACTGGGAGGGAGGCTGGAGGCGAGGATATCGAGCAGGCCGAGAGCGGAACGGGCAGGTGTGACTTCCTCCTCTTCGCTGGACAGATCACCAAGCTCAGTGACAATGTGGAGAGCCTTCAAGGTCATCTCCTCACCGATTCTCAGGCCCTGGACCTTGAGCTTCCTGTAGCGGACGCACTGCATCAGGAAGGCGAGAGCCTGGGAACGGTAATCATCCTCGACGTTGGTGCTTGAAGCAAGCTCAAGCATGAAGCGGACAAGGTCGCCAAAGTGCTTGGCCAGAAGCGCAGACTCGCAGCCAAGAAGAGTCTGGAACACCTCGAAAGCCTGCATTGCGCGGTCCTCATCGCCCTCATCGACAGTAGCCTTGAGAACAGTGACCATGCCAGGGATGGACTCCTGGAACATGGCAAGCTCTTTGGGGCTCTCGTCAGGCTCCAGCAGCATAGCCAGGCGGCTAAGGCTAAGCATGGTGTTGATCCTGACATCGACACTCTCGGGGTCTTGGATGGTTGAACTGAACAGCTTGTACAGATCGGATTGCTTGCCAGGGAACGAGTCGCCCGCTGACTCCAGAGTGGTGAAGATGATGTATGTACCGACTTCACGGTGACGTGCCTCGGAGCTGGTGGCAGCCTGCTGGAGGTACCCGGGCAAGTCAGCCCACTCGCCATCCTCGAAATCCTGCGACGCGATGGCCGCGATGACGCGGGCAGCAGAATGCCGGGTGAGAGTGACATCCTCGTTCAGTGTGAACTGGAACAACTGGTTGCGGAGAGAGTTCTTCTGGTCCGCGGGCAGATTGGCCCAGTGCTTTGTTACAAGCTTCCTAGCCTCAACTGCAGCCAACTGGCGGAGCTGAGGCTTGGGGTGCCCACAGAGAATCTGGAGGAGCGCATTGAGCGAGGCGGGCGAGTTGTAGTAGTTCTTGTTGAGGGTAGAGGTAGCGGATTTGACACGCTCGGTGTCGGCTGCAAAATGTTAGTAGACGTCTGCGGCACGGCGGGGCTGGGTAACGTACGCTCCATGAGGCCCTCGAGCAGCTGGACAAACTGTTGCTCGTCCATGGCGATGCTCTCACAGTGTAGTTGTGTAAAAAGCAAAGCTCTGGTGGTCTGTCGCAGGACAACGAAGACCTTTAATATTGACAGTTGTGAAAAGAGCGCTGGCTGCTCGCGCAAGGTGGGGATCCAACTTTTTTTCAAAGGGCGCTAGTCCTAGCAGCAGGGTCCACGACTTAGGTAAGCCGTTTACCCTATCAGTGACGAGGCGGTAGGCGAAAAGGCCATACCAGAAGCCGACGCTGCTGTAGCCTGTAATTGCGCAAGTCGCTCTGGACTGTGGGTACCCCAGACTTTGGGTGTCCCTGCAAGCTGTAAAGAGTCTGGTTGGATGTGTCGTGCAGACCGATCCAGACAGGCACTGTACAAGCTGGCATAGCTTTCATTGCCGGAGCATGAAGACTTTCTCGCAGATGATCTGAGAAGAAGCTTCAGAAAGAAGTAATGTGCTGGGTACCATCATCTAAAGGAGACGGCAGTTTCTTGGACAGCTAGGCGACGAGATGGTGGTGGCTAGAGGCGGCGCCACAGCCCTTGCTGGCTACAACGCGATGAAAGACCATCCTGTAGAAAGCTTTCGGAAGATGAATGAGATGAATAGACAACGATACAAAGGGGCATGGAAGCTCAATGGACGGAGGAAGCTGGAGAAGCTGGAGATGTAAAAGTCCAGACAGCTCCAACGCGACTTGATAGGACGCGCTAGGCCAGGGTCTGTGCGGCGGAAAGCTGTTAGCAAAAACAGAAGGAGCGACGGTAGACAGGACAAACTCGCCGCTGCCAACATAAACGAGGAGGCTCTTCCACTAACTTCTCTCATACCCCAACCTTGTAATACCCCGCCCTATTCTCCAAGTCCAACCCAGCCGCCTGTACGCCTCTCCAGGACACGTTTCTCGACCCCTCTCCGCCTCCGACTCCATGGCTTCAGTACGTCTGGCAGTTGCCGCACCCGTCTGCCAACATGTGACATCAATATTGACCTCGTCCAGCAAGCACCCAACCAGCCGCGCCCTTACCCAGGCAACTACCTTCCCAATGGTGGCGCTCCTGGCGGCCCCTCAGGCCCAGCGCCTGGAGCTGTTCCGCTGCTCCCCAACCAGGGCCGCGTGATCCAGCAGGGAAGCGTACGAGTGCTGTGTATTGCAGACGTCCGAGGTGAGCACGGCAGTCATGGCATCTAGTCAATCACGTCCTCCTAACACGCACTAGGAAACCTGCAATCGCTCAACCAGCTCGCCGCCGACGCCCGCGCAAACTACATCATCCACACTGGCGACTTTGGCTTCTACGATGATCGTTCGCTTGATCGCATCGCCGAGAAGACCCTCAAGCACGTGGCCCAATACTCCCCGCTGCTGTCAGACGCTGTCAAGCGCTCCATCGCCACAGCCCCTCCCCAACCGCCTATCAAGGAGCGCTTCGCACGGGAGCACCTGCCACTCTCAGAACTGCCCCTCTTCCTTAACAAGACGTACACTCTCAACGTACCAGTATACACCGTCTGGGGTGCTTGTGAAGATGTGCAGGTGCTGGAGAAGCTGCGGTCGGGCGAGTACAAGGTGGACAACCTGCACATCATCGACGAGGCGCATTCGCGGCTACTCGATGTAGGCGGCGTCAAGCTGCGCTTACTCGGTCTCGGCGGTGCCGTCGTCATGCACAAGCTGTTCGACAACGGTGAGGGCAGGACTACCATTGCCGGTGGACAGGGCACTATGTGGACTACTCTGCTGCAGATGGGCGAACTTGTCGACACGGCCAACCGCGTATACGATCCGACCGAAACCCGCATATTCGTCACCCACGCATCTCCCGCCCGCGAAGGACTGCTCAATCAGCTGTCCGTCACGCTCAAGGCAGATTTCTCCGTCTCCGCTGGTCTGCATTTCCGCTACGGCAGCTCGTACAACGAGTTCAGCGTCAACCCCACTCTCGACCACTACCGTGGAAAGCTCGCTGCGTCCAAGGCCTCGTTCAACGACGTTTGGGATACTGTCAAGACAGAAGTTGAGCCAGCAGTCGCTGATAGCGAGTCCCAGCAGCGCCTGCTCGCCCTGGCGCTGGAAATTGTGAACAAGATGCCCACCGTCGCCAATGGCGGAAACCCCTTCGGCGGCCCTGCTCCTGGGCCTCAGAGCGGTCAGATCGATGAGAGTGCCTTCAAGAACATGTGGAACTTCAACCTTGCGGATGCTGCTTACGGATGGCTTGTACTGGACATTGACAACGGCAGGATCGGTACCGAGATGAGGGCTCAGGGTTTCAACTTTGCTCACCGAGGTGGAAAGGTTGCGCCTGGTCAGACTCAGCCCGCAGCCGCCAATACCAGCACTGGTCCCCCAGCTGCAGTGAACCCTAGCCCCTCTGCTCAGCCATCCCCTGCGCCGGGACGTCAAGCTGGCCCACCAGCGAATGCTCCTCAGCAGCCCCGCCCCGCTGTCGCAACCCCACCGGTTCCTCAACAACAGAAGCAGAATGCTGGCCAGCCCACACGCACCGGTCCCTCCCCCGCCCCGGCTGCTACACCCAAGGAGCCTGTCAAGGCCGCTACACCTCAGCCCCCGGCCAGCAACACACCAGCCAACGCCGGTGCTGAAAAGGCCATTCCTAGCGAGGTCAAGCCCAATGGCACCGCGGCGCCAGAGAAGGGACCTGCGTCTCCAGCACCCCGAGAGCCTGTTGAGCGGAAGGAGAGCAAGGGCCTCTTCATTGCTGGCGTAAAAGATGAGGAAGAGGCGAAGAGTCTGCTCGCTGAGGAAGACAGGTCCAAGGTGGAGAAGATGGAGAAGATCAAGCACTTTTTCGTCGCCCACTTCGCTACCTCGCAAGACATGCACGGTGCGCTCCGTCGCGTCGCGGACGATGTTAGGAACGCTAGGGGTGGTCCGGACAACAAGACCGTCAAGGTCTACAACGAGCGCGGTCCCGGTAGCAACCAGCCCAGGTACGGAGCCGGCAGCTGGCAAGCTAGCAACCGCGGCGGCGTTCAGGGTGGTGGTTACCGAAGTGGAGGTGCCTCAGACAGCGAGGGCGGTCGTGGCGGTCGCGGAGGCCGTGGCGGTGCTTCCCGCGGTGGACGAGGTGGCGAGCGAGGTGCTCGCGGAGGCCGTGGTGGAAGGGGATCATTCCGGGGTGGTGAGGGTGCTGCTGCGGCGTCGACTGGAGGCGAGTCATAAAAGCTCACCGACTGCACCTCTACAGCCCTACCGACCCTGATACCCCTTCTTTCTTCTTCGGTTCCGTGCTAATGGCTTTGATTGTAGTCATGCCACGGTCTCCCATAAGTGAATACGCTTCTGGCGACGTCCGCAATCATGTGCTCTAGCTTTTATCATGTTTTCTGGGAGCGATTTCCAATACCTTTCTCATAGCGGGCGTGGGTTGTGCGGGTTCCTTTTCGGTCTTTGTAGATGGGACCCGGACAGGTGATCGGCGCAATGTGGTGCTTGTCTTCCGTATTTGGATCGCTGAGGAGGCTTACGATGATGAAGGACGAAGTATGGTGTATGTATTGTAATCACAAAACATTGAGAAACATGTCGTGACCAAGGCTCTTCTGACTCGTCTTCTCTGATTGTTTGACATATCTCATGACATTATCGTCATAGTTCGCTTCGCTTGATGTCTATCCTGGTTTCAGTTATATAAAAACCAATAAGCAACTCAAACAAACGCATTCTTTTCACGCGCGATGCAGATTTACTGTGTACACACGTCAAGAGGACAAAGATATGTGACTGTACAGTTTTTGAACAGCTTCAAAGCCCTGCCCAAGCCACTTTGACGTGTCGTCAGATACGCAAAGACCAAGTACTCAGTGTGCATTACGTTTTATATTGAATGAGTAGTACAGAAAATACCGTCATCCTTCGACAAAATGAATGCAATACTGTTTGATTGAGAGCTCTACTATTTCGACCTGCAGAAACACTCGGGCGAGAAAGAAGAGGTGGAGGTGTACGTTAAGCGGGACATTCGAATATGTGCCAGTGACCAAAAAGAATGGATTATGGAAGCTGAAACTTAGATTTGAAATGTAGAGGAAGGCATGAATGTTGTAGATATTGCGAATCACTTTTTGTAAGATTCACCCTATCAGAAGTTCCGTGTTTCCATAATATATGCCTCGGACTTGGAATGAACCATGAGATGTACACAAGTCTCCGTGTTGTAGTACGTTCATGTAGACTAATATGCACAACTCCATGGTGCCTTCTACGCTGTGCTTAAGACATCACCACCCTAAGCATGTCAACGCATTCTGAAGTACAACTTCACAAAGCACCAAGTACACTACAGAACTGAGATGAGCGCAGTGATCTTATCAAAGTCTCAAGTATCTAGTCGTACAACAAAGCTTCACCTCAACAGGTAAATAACGCCTCACAACAACACCATCTAAAAAAGTCCCACCAGCTTTCATCCGGATAACCATACGGGATCCTGGCGCGGCCATAAGTACCATCGCGCCGCAGACGGAGCCGAGGAGGACCCATGGGAGGTGTGTAGATTCCTGGAATACGCGCTTCCATGGCCGGCACTGAGATTGGCTGGAGCAGTGGTTCCAATTCTTCCTGGAGTGACATGACTAGTATTGGTGGTGGTCGCGGTGGCAATCGCCCTCGGACTGGGGGTACATTCGTTTGCGAAACGCTGTCCTCTAGGCCCAATTCGCCATCATCGGATGGCAGAGAGGGCTGTTCTGAAGGTTCTGGTTGCAGCGGAGAAGCTTCGTGTTGATCTGATGATGGTTCAGACACAACTGGAGGAAGACTTTGCGCACGATCTCGGCGAAATCTCTGACTCAATCGCCACAAGGACGCTCCAATGTTCCATCTTCCCGGACGCCTCAGAGCGTCCTGATATCTAGCAAACGTTAGCCATAATGCCTAGATGGGATTAACAGCACAGGGTAGGATGTACGATTCGGGTCCGTCGATTTCTATTCGCTCGGTAAATCGCGAACCGACGCTCGAACGATGCAAAGGACGATACGGGCTTGGTCGTGGGTACACTCGCTCCAGACGCTCCAATGTAGGCTCTATTCCTTCTCTGGTATTGCTCAGAGATGGCTCGACCCCTGTAAGTGGCACATCATCCCATGCAGAGGTTCCGGCAGGATCTGTCGGAGAATTAGAAGGGCCCTGATGTAAGCCTCTAGATGGTGACGATGTCACTTCATTCGCGTCCGCTGGTCGAGCATCAGATATTGTAGTATACTAGTCGCTACTGGATCGAGCCCGCTGGCGAGTATCAGAAACACTTCGAGTCAAATGGGATAATGGGAAAGGAGTTGACGACCTCCTGCCCCTGCCGGACAGTAATCTCATCTGCTCGGCTGGCAACGCATCACTATCACTGTCGTCATTGTCGTCATCATCTGAGCCAGCTCCGCCTCGCATGAATACGGTTTGCTCCATCTCAAGTCGTCCCATCTGTGGGCGTCCGGGTGTGATGATCCATGCTCTTCTCTGACCATGTTTGGCGTTTGCTATAGTCGAGCGCTCCGGATTCCGTGGCGGCATACCGTCTCCGAAGTGACAGTCGTCCGACTCGCTCTCGGACTCGTGACTGCTGGTATCGTTGACGATGGAGCCTGAACGGCTTCGCGGGTGTTGTGCTTCAGTGATATGCGTATACCTACGCGAATCTTGCAACTCCGGAAGCGGCGGTGTAGGAGAAAGAAGTCCAAGACGCTGCAGAGTTTGCCGAAGGTTTGATGAAGCGGACACTTGTGAGGCAGATGGTGGTTCAAGGGGCGTTGTTCCCCCACTGTGTACGGCCAGCTGTGATGGTTCGTCAGAAGCTGTTGCGGGATGAGAGTTCGGCGATGAGGGGAGTGCTTCAACAAGTGTAGTTTCACCACTGTTCAGATCGATTTGCGATGGGTTTTCTAAGGATGCTATGGATTCTGGGTTTGACCAGATGGTTGATAGAGGACGTGTTGCTGAATGATGTGTACCGCTCGACTTTGGTTCATCAAACGAGCTTGTTCGGATACTGGACACGACTGTTGGGCGGCGTCTGGTGTTGTAGAGGCTGTTGTGCTCCACCTGCTCCCAGCGCGGCAATGCCGCGAAGTCATGTCCTGACATGAAGGCTGGATGCGAATACTTCTGCGCCTCGTCATCAGTGGCTTGTTTATAAGCCCTTCTGTATCGCTCTTGTACCTCTTTTACCAATTCCTTTTGTTGTTGCTCATCCTACGAGCCGACCTCGTCAGCCCAACTACGTCCTTTCTCCATGGGTGACGGCAAGCCGGTCAGGTCGTCCAAGTCCTTCGCCTCTGTAGTGGTCTTGGCCTTGGTGGAGGGTAGTTCCGGGAAGTCTGATGCTGAGGGTGGGAGCTCGTCGCGCTTCGCCTGGCCGCCTGTCGGTCTCGAATCAGTCTCTCGGTAGTCACCACGGCCACCCCTGCCGCCACGGCCTCTTCCTCCACCACGGCCACGTCCACGACTTGATTGTGCGGCAGGCTCACGATAGTCTTCGGCCCCGTTGGACGCGTTGTCGATTGGTCTAGAGGGTGCGATGCCACCGTGTGCGCCTCGGGCAGCACCACGCCGTTTTTCCTCTCCAGTGCCAGAGAAGCCATCCTCTTTCTCAAAGTCCCACTCTCTGCCCATCTGAGCATTGAGCTTGCGCTGCCGGTTCTTCTCACGCTCTCCCATCATCTGCTGGCGACTCTGGCGTTCGGCCTTTTGTTTCTCGGTCAATGCCTTCTGCTCTGCCCTCTGTTTTTCTGCAAGAGCCTTCTTGCGTTGCACATCCTGTTTCTGCATGACGGCCTCTCGAGCCTCGAAGTTGCCCTTGTCAGCTTCGGCGCGAGCATGCGCGCTCTGACGCGCTTCGTTCTTAATGCGCATGTTGGCAAGCTTCGTGTTCAGCTCCTCTTCCGTCAGGCGCGTACGCGCTGGGCCACCAGTCAGGCCTCTGTCGCCGCGCACGGCGTGTGTAGGCTTCTCCTTGGGCTCAGTGGGTGCGGACGGAGGAGCTGAGGACTCGGAAGCATCAGTGCTGGCGGCGTTGGCGGCTGCGGCGGGCGTCGCTTCTTTAGACGCCTCGGGTGCCTTCTTGTCGTTCTGCTCTAAACGAATGTCGGTGTTGTGCCCGCCTCGACCTCTTCCACGGCCCCGTCCTCTACCGCGGCCGCGGCCTCCTCTCTCTGCGTTCCGTGGCTCTCGGGGCGCATGCGGGGCCAGGTGTGCCTGAGGCGCTGTCGGCGCATGTACTTTTTCGGGTACAAATTCGGCGGCGGACGGCTGCAGCTCGACGGGGCTCTGCTCGACGACAGGCTCGGCAATGGGCGTGATATCGTCGTCGAAGAAAAGGTCGTCTGTACTTGCCGTCTGCGCGAAGGGGTCTATTGATGGGTCGTTGTAAGCGGGGTCGTAGGACGTCGTGCTGTCGGTCTAATGTCGGGTCAGCGTTGTATATCAGCGGAGCGACTTCAATAGCAGACGAGAGCCCAGGGGTAACAGATCGGTAAACATACCGGTGCAGGCGCTGGTGTAGCGACGTTGCCCTCTGGCGCTGCGGGTGCTGCCTTCTCCGCCTCATCGGGCTGGGACGCCCATTTAGACTTGAGCATAGTGTTAAATAGCGAGTAGTACTGGATTAAGTCTAGAGATAGCCGTCTGGATGCAGTACACGAGTGTTGTGTGTTAGCGATGTGATGTGGGGAGTATTGGCTGCGACGGCTGGCTGAATTACGTGCAGGAACCCTGCAGTCCGTGCTGAAGAGCCCCCCGCACTTGCAGTCCAGACCCTGACCACTCTTCCTTCCCCACGCTCATGATCAGAAGGACTCGACTTCACCTACGATCGCAGCTTCCCACCGTGATACCGACTGGCTATGGCCCCGGTATCCCCTCCTAATCTCGGACTGCAATGACGTCGACCACTCTTGTAATCTGTGACTTGCACCCCGCGCCATGAAGTATTCTGTATGTACTTGCTACGTCTTCCATTACGCTAGTTGGCAGGCACAACCTGGAGGACACCTTGAGGATGGTATACAAGTAATGATCGATGAAAGATTGTAACAAAATGGAATCACTGCCACAGTCACTAGCACCGCGTATGTATAGTATCTTCGATATATTCATTATATAGGTTACAAATTTGCTGATTTCTGTATTATACCAGAAACCTTGAAGCTACCTACAACAACTTCAATCAAACCAGTTCTACCAACTTCTACTGGGTATAGGTAGGCGCATAGTACTGTGGAGATATCGGCTGATGATAAGGTCCACCCGTGTATGTATTCATCTGAACTCCAGGGCCGTACCAACCTCCACTGTATGGGTTGACGTTGCTGGGTATGATGTACGGTATGAACCATACAGGTAGTTGCGGAGGCGGAGAGGCAGAGTAATGTGTGAGCGGCGTATGTGTCCGCTGAGGCTCAACAGGCGAAGATGTCCGAGACCGACGTGACGATGTTGACGACAAACTCCGCGGAGACATGTTGGAAAACTCCGTCAGCATTGTCAGCATATCATGGTCATCACTGCGAGCCTCTGCTGATAACCTCGCCATGTGAGCGTGTTCGTCGGCGACAACAAGAGCCTGGCCTTCAGCCTTGTAGCTGATGATAGCAGGATCCACAAGCGCAGTTGCGTTGGAAGAGCGTTTGTCGCTCGCGAGACGCATCTCATTCTCAACAGAATCCAGAGTACGAGCCTCGACTGGCTTCTTGTTGACCCGAGCACCGGAGGCGGAGGACATGTGACCCATAGTGACAGGACCGCGAGGAGGCCTGCCCTCACGTGCAAGATTGACGATTATCGCGTCGTACTCCACAGCCTCGCTGGAATCAGGTGCAACAGAGGCCGATGAACTCAAGGTACCGACCTTGGTCTGCCCAGCATTCTTAACCAGGTCAAACAAGCGTTCAAGCGTAAACGAAGAAGTGGTCTTGGTAGGCGCCTTCAAGTTGTCTTCAGTCAGACCAGTGATTATTGGCGTAATCTCGAAGCAGTTGTCGTCCAGGCATTTGAGAGTTGGTTTGAACCAACCCAGCTCGTGGTCGTATGCGCCATAGGTCCTGTGTGCGACCTCGTATTTATCGCTAGGATAATTCTCCGTGTCGACAGATGGAGTGTACTTGCAGCGGACCAACATCTGGCGCGGCGTCTCCATCCCAGCGTACAGAGCGGCTTCCAGAGCCTTGCGGTGCGCGACGATATCTAGAGGCTGCTCAGGCGCTATCCTCTCGAGCGACTCAAACTCAGCAGCGGTCTTCGTGATTGGAGCGATTTCCATATCGTCAGTGCGTTCTTCTTGCTCGGGCGCGGTTTTGGCAGCGACGACAGCAACAGGCGCAGGCGGAGTCCTCTTCGCCTTGACCTTCTCAGCGGCGGCGGTACGTTTCGCAAGTGTCTTTTCCTTCTGCACCTTCTTGTGGTCCTTGAGCACCTTCATCTTCTTGTCCGCGACGTTCGTGGTGCTGTTGGGTGTAGCCATGTTTGTGGTTCCGGACTAGATGGTTAGTGAAATCTTGTGAGGCGGCGTGTTGGTTGAGTGGATTTTGGTAATGCAAGCAGGAGTATGATTCACAGTACACGATCGTCAAGATCAATGCGAGGAATTTAGAGTTGGTATGTGTGTTGGGGTCGGATACAAGTGGTAGTTGGATCCAAGGCAGTTTCAGTGCGTCAAGCGGGCTGGTTGATGGAGGAGTGGACTGAGGCAAGGTAGAGGGTATAACAGTGTACGAAAAAGAATGGATTATATCGACCCGAGGAGTCTTGGGTCGGGCAGGCACCAGGACCCGGAGAGAAAAGAAGTGATGTAATGATTGATGAAACCAGATCCGTGCTTTAAGAACAGGAAGTGAAAGGAGAAAGTACTATGCTGGCCAAACTTGGAATGTTTGTGCGCGTGATGGACGAGCTCCTCTTCATCACGCCTGAGCCTTTGCAATCATGGCTATACTAGAGAGACACCACTGTGGTCCTGGAAGGCTCTGGCCTATTTACCTAATATCCTTCATCAGAATCGGCGAAGCCGAACAATATGTCCCGAGAAGGCTCAGGTATCAGAAAACTCCAAAGAGCGCACCAGGTTGGTGACTCGATCTTGTGGCATAAAGAGAGGACTGTCCCGAATGTGTGCCACTCGATAGTAGAGTGACAGTTGTTTGCGGTCACATGTTCCTTCAGAGGGGTATCAGAAATAGGTTAAAGCCACCGGATCTGTTGTCTGGGACGAAAGAATTACCAGTTGCCGTGGTGACCTCTACTCGTTCGGTCGTATTCGCCATGTTAATAGGTAAACGGTGAAGAGACAGAGCCACTAAGGAGGACAACATGAGACCAGATTTCGCGTACTTGAAAAGATTGGAGAAACACGAGAATACTCAATGCTCATTGGATATGAGAGATTACCAAGGCATTATGCTAGGGAGTCCACGATAACGCGTAGTACAATGGCGGGAAAAGAATGAAGGCAGCCACTTCAAAGATGCGACAATATGCAATGCACCGATTGCGATGGCAATGTTGTTGTGTGCGGAGTCCCAGTAGATGATGCCCAAACCTTCCGCGGTTGTAAGTGGCACGAACAGCCAGCCCCCAGCGCTAAACTTCCATCGGCGACGAAACGCTGACTAAGCCCATCATAGAGCTCATGATTCATCGCCCTGGCCACCCCTCCGCATTGACCTCCACTCCATCATCGACCTCGAAGCATGCCGACGCTGACGGCAAACGATGGTATTAGTCTGCATTATGAGACATATGGCGACCCGAACGCCGCTCCCTTGATCTTGGTGAGCGACCCGCCATTGAGCGCTTGTCTTCA
The DNA here is from genome assembly GCF_042100115.1 of Alternaria dauci. NCBI lineage: Eukaryota > Fungi > Ascomycota > Dothideomycetes > Pleosporales > Pleosporaceae > Alternaria > Alternaria dauci. The sequence continues at coordinate 5,155,912 of NC_091272.1, forward strand.
GCGTGCCTGACTTCCATCGTTAGCTGCACGGCTTTACAGGTTCAGGGGCGGTCTTCAAGCGCAATGTAGCCACACTATCCCGGAGCTTCCATGTCGTCGTCCCCGATTTGCGTGGCCATGGCGAGTCTGACAAGCCGAAGGCGGGCTACCATGTTGCACGCCTAGCTATGGATTTGAAGAATTTGATTGATTTCTTCGGTTTTAGCGATGGCACGATCAAAGCCATCGGCACAAGTCTAGGTGCCGCTATATTGTGGAGCTACAGCGAGTTGTTCACCACCCGCGCATTCTCGCACATGGTCTTCGTGGACCAAGCTCCACTACAGAACTACCTCGAAGACTGGGGCCCTGAATTTGGAAACCTAGGATGCAACTCCCTTGAAGCACTTCAAGGGATGCAGAAGTCGCTTGTCGAGAACCCCAAAGAGGCGCACATTGGTACCATCGCAGCGTGCTTGGGCTATCGATCGCATCCGCAGCCTGGCGGTCCTACATCAGATTCCGTGGAATGGAAAGAGGATGAAGAGTTCTTTCTCAGAGAGGCTTTGAAGGGAGATGGGTGGTGGTATGGTAAGCTGATGGCTGATCATACGGCGAACGACTGGCGGCATCCTATCGCGCAGTCATTCGGGTCGCAAAGCGGTAATCGAACAAGAATACTGGTCGTAGCGAGTAGCCGAAGTGGATGCTTTCCCGCTGCAGGACCGTTGAAGGTAGTCGAATTAGTAAACGGAAGCGGAAAGGAAGAGCTCGCCAAGGGTGTGACGGTAACATGGGGAGGCCATTGGTGTTATTGGGAGAAGCCTGACACATTCAATGAGCTTGTTCTCGAATTTCTTGGATAGAAAGCAGGTTAGTATTGACATACAGCTTATACACTTTCTACCTACTCTGATTCTATCACGTAGAACAAAAAAATAAGACCAACAATCATAACGTGGCTGGAAAAGTTGTCCATGAATTTCCAATGTTTGCGCCCCGCGTCGCGATGCAGATGGCTATGGTATTTCTATAATGCTTTCGTTCATACTCTCGCCTCTTTCCAAACCACACACATCCACATCATAGCTGGGCCATGACCTGCTGGTGGCCATCATCCCATGAGGATGGAGCCGTAAGCACAGACATGACCCTCGCCGTATTGCAAAATGGCTTCTTCGCACTCTCTCCACAGCTTTGCTTGTACTCCTCCGCGAGTGCGCTGACGTTCGTATTTTGTAGTTTTTCAATCCTTTCAGCGGTGGTGCGGAACGGTTGAGGCAATGGAGGAAACGACGCGGCGATGAGGGGCTGGCTGTATTCGACACCGAGCGACTCCAAAACAAGAGGCGTGACATGAGCTGTTGAACCCAGCACGCGAGGCATACCTTCAAACGTTAGCTTATCTATGGTTCTCAGCAAAGGAGTAGGCTTACCGTGTCCAGCGAATCCGGCGGCGATGAAATGGCCCGGCCGCTGTGGTACCGCACCAATAAATGGAAAATCGTCTGCAGTTTCGGTTTGGACTGCACTTTTGTCAGCCGACTGTACGTCAAAGTCACTCGCATGGCGCTATATTACTTCCAGTCCAGCAGCCGCCTTCGTTGACCTCCTTGCTGAGTTCCGCTGGAACTGTATCCGGCGAGCCTGTGACATCCGAGGGGCCCCAAGATTCGAAGAATGCAGCTACTCCGGCAATCTGTTGGTCCTCTTTATCATTAGGAAAGCAGTCTCCTGGCTTGTGAACAAGAAGTTGCCTTGCTCCGCCAATGATGATAGTGTTGTCGGGTGGTGGGAGCTGGAGATGGTAGTTCTGTCTTCGTCAGCGGGTCACCGATTGTAAAGGGAGCATCTGTAAGCCTTACGTTGACGACTGAATCCCAATGCTGGGCACCAGTATGCTTTATGAACCCCGGCGGCGCTTTGATCGCGGCAATTGTCCCTCTGTCGGGCATTATGAGACTACTGAACTCGGGAAGAAGATGAGAAGCCCATCGGTTTGTCGTGTGGACGACTGTTTTGGCACGAATGGTTCCGCGCTCAGTCGTGACTGTGATCCAGCCATCGGCGTCTCGCGCTGAAACATCGGTGACTGGGGTATGAGCTTGCAGATTGAGATTACCTTTCTGCAGAACGATGCGCAAGAGCGCATGCACGAATTTATATGGCCATCTGAGACGATGTTAGTAAGTTTGCGTGGAAGGAGTACAATCGGAAGGGACCTACATTTGCCCTGCAGGATGCACCACTGCGGCAAGAGCACCCTTCATCTGCGTAAACTCCTCCGCGTCGTGTGCGTCTTCGATCATTCTGCATGTTTTAACGATCTCATGATCGTCGCCATGATCTCTCCGCATGTCTTCAAGTGCGCCCTTGAGCCTCGTCCAGGCCTCATCGGTCATGGCAGCATCGAATGTTTCTCCGAACTTGAGACAGACCTCTTCCGTGATACCTTCTTCCTCTGTCAGATTCTTGAATGCTGGCAAATGAGCCATCTCATGTGCGATGAGCTCCATGGCACCATGGGCGCCAAACCGTTTTGACCATTTCGGGTAGCGGGAATAAGCATGCGGCCTTAATTGTCCTCCTGTACGTTGTTAGCTATCTCTTCAAGTGATGAGATGCAAGTGCCATCACCATTGCGTCCAGTGGCAGCTCCGCAAATATCACGAGCTTCTAGGAGAGTCACGTGAGGCTGCTTTGAAGCATTCTCTGTGTGCTAATCACTCGTCAGATTTAGTTGAGCGGACAAGTCATTTTGGTGCGGCGACATACTTTGTTGATCCAGTAAGCTGTCGACGCGCCGGCATAACCACCGCCGATGATTGCCACATCGGTTTCCTCGGGTAACGTTTCGCTGGAGCGGAAGCTGCGCAACGGTGAGTTCGCAGCTTCAATCCAATAGGATTTGGTGGGGTTCACAATCGGCAAAACCATGTCGAGGAATTGAGAACAATAAATTACTTTCTACAGCAGAACAGAGAGCACGTTTCGCATGGCAATCCGCATCGTATACGTGTTCATATCTACAGTCCAACACCGCTCCTTCGAAGACCGACCGGGCACCTGGCCCGGTCATCGAGCTTATCACTTCGATCTAGGAAGTCAGAGCTTGAGAGACGATGACGCCGGTCCGGAGTCTTCTGAAATTATTGCCTATCGTCATCGTGCCAAGGTACCTATGTGTCACTGGCAGAACCGGGTAAGCGATCCGGTCGTTATCGATAATGATATGGCCCGAGCGCGGCAGCAGTCACCTCAGACCGGGCCGGTCTTCTGTCATCCAATAGTACCCCACTCAGTATAGCAAAAGATCAGAACACCGGGTCTTTATGCAGGGGTCTGTTCTCCAGAGGTCTGTTACTCTTCGTGCCATGTCGACATATCTTGCATCAACCGCTGTCGAGCTCCTTGATTTTAGTCACCACACACCACCCCGAAAGCCAGGATGACGCAGCCTTCCAAGCATGTTGTTTTCGACGTCGTCGGCACCTGCGTATCGTTCGACGCCTACTACGAACGCATAGACTCAGTCTTGGGGGCAAAACTTCGCGACCACTGCGTAACCGCGCAACACTTCGGGTACACCTGGCAGACAGCGGCTGAGCTGGAATTCACCTTCTTGTCCATCTCCGGAAGCTACAAGCCTTACAAGGACGTTCTGCGAGGACTCTTCTACCGTACCCTTAGCCTCTGTGGAATCGCCGACACCCGGGCTATAGCCACCGAAGAGGAACGGGAAAAATGCATCGAAGGCTATTCCGCCTTACAACTGCGTCCCGGCTGTCAGGAGACATTCCAGTTGCTGCGCGACAACGGCTTTACCGTCTGGTGCTTCACCACCGGCGATGTGCAACGAGTAAGAGGCTATTTCGAGCGCGCCGGTGTAGACATGCCGCTGGAGAATTTTGTTAGTTGCGACAACACAGGTGTGGCCAAACCCGCTCTGCCGGCCTATCAAGCTGTATGGAATCAACTTGGGGCAAAGGATGTGAAATGGTTTGCTGCCGCACACATGTGGGATGTCGCAGCGGCCACGAAAGTCGGTTTCCGTGGAGCATGGAGCTCTGTGTACGAGAAGGAAGCTTGTCTCGACGTTTTCAGTGACGTGAAGCTGGAGGTGGTGGCTGGAGGTCTTATGGAAATGGCGCAGCAGATCGTAGAGAAGTCTCAATGACATCAGTAAAGGATATTCATTTCCCACGCCTTTTCCTGTTTCTTCCCAGGATCTTGCCCGATGCTCGCCATTATCTCTTGTGAGGGCGCGGATTAGCAGATGTATCGCGTGTCCGTGATAAGCCGGGGCTCCTACTAACCGGTTACGGGCAAGCTTTGTGCGGAGCCCCTGCAGGAAGCTGGACGGCTCCAACGTCGCTGCATTGCGCGGCATTTAGCTATCTTATCGCTCGCGCTTCGGTAGGTGGGTGTCTTTGACAGCTGCGAATCTACGACGTATGCTCAGAAGACTTCCGCAAACCCGACCTTTTCAGTTTATACCTAGTCCTGTTTGTTCAATTCGAGCTATGGATGTCGAGCCTCCAAGACCCACTAAGAGGCGTCATATAGCGGCCGAAGAGCGACAGCGAGCAGTTCGCGCGTAAGACCCACCACTGTCTCGCCGAAAAACGCGAGGCAGAGTCTTGGCTGACAAACATCGCATAGGTGTGATGAGTGTCGCCGTCTCAAAGAAAAGTGCGAGGATGGGACACCATGCAGGCGCTGTCGCCATCTGCGCCGACCCTGTAGATACAATGTTGCGCCTGCTGCAGTAGACAAGCGTGGACCGGGCCTTCCTGATACGCTCAATGAGCTCATGGATCGCATGCGATGTATGGAATTCATAGTGAAACACCATCATCCGAATCTCGCCCTGGATATCGTTTCTCTACAACGTATATGCGATTCCTTGTCTTCGCCCACTCCACCACGCGACCAGAACGAGATAATACCCGAGTCCATTGAGATGTCAGCAAATGCCCAAGTCTCTGACAGCCCTGATATTGGAGATGAGGATTGTACCATCGACCGCGTAGACGGCACGACAGTGCGTAAGTGCTTGTTAAATCTCTTTGCTATTCCTCAGGCACACTGACGAGACATTTTGTCGTCGTGCAGATTACTCAGGCGAGTTCTCCCATTGGAACTTTTCCATGCACATCAAACGCAATATAGACGAACTTATGGCCAAAGCCAACGTGCAGGTACGTCAATCTAGCCTAGTCTTTTCCTGTTTGCTCACATCCCTATCAGAATCTAGAAAATGTAACGCGAGTACCAGATTTTATTCGCGTCGGCGAAGCAGATCCAGCCTCGACATCCATTGCTGATATCCTTGCTGTTGTGCCACCCCGTCCGGTTGCTACTTTCTTGACCAATGTCTTCTTCAATCATGCCGCCAGCGTCTACTACTATGTGGATCGACGCTGGTTTGACGACACGCTAGACAAAATATACACCCAAACCGTCTCGCTACGCTCCAAAGACGTTACTGCGATATGTGTGGTACTGATGGTGCTGGCAGTTGGAACCCAATTCGTCCATTTAGAATCGCCCGACCGTCACAAGACCCACAGTGCGGGCGTTGCAACGGACTCCGAAGTTCAGAGTAGTTGGGAGCTCGAGATCGGATCCGGCTTTTATCGTCAAGTGGCAAAGCTTCTTTCGGAAGTCATCCACGCTGGCTCACTACTCAGCGTCCAAGTACTCTTGCTCCTCGGTCTATATTCCTTACCAATTGATGCATCTGGACTAAGCTACATCTACCTAAACTTGGCCATCAAGGTAGCCATACAAAACGGGATGCACCGAAAAGTCTCGCGTAATGTTCTCGATCCGAGAACCAAAGAGATCAGGCGTCGCATTTGGTGGACAGTGTACTGCATGGAAAGGTTCGTCGATTTCTAACTCTCTGATACCACATCGTCCTGGTTCTCACAGATGTGACTTATTAGGAAGATCGGTATATACCATGGCCGCCCGATATCCATAATACAGTCCGATATCGATGCAGATCTACCTCGGAGTTCTGAAGCAGACTCCATGAATTATGACTCTTTCGATCCTCAAGGTCTCTTAGAATCAATCAAACTCACACGGCAGGCTGAAGCATTCCTTCACGAGATGTAAGTCCAGATCAAGACTCTCTAGGAACATGGCAATAGGAAACAACCAACTGACTATTTTTGGCCAGCTCATGTCTCCGAACATGTACGAAGACTGAAGTCGGGACGATTTTGAACCGTATCAAACATATGAAGGCAGAACTGCGAGGGCCCTGGTCGCCTCCCCGTGGGGGTGCATTATCGCCAACCGCGAACCACCAAGCAGAGCTACCGAAATCCCGCGCATTGGTTCATTCGAGACTAGAGTGCTGCTTATTGCACATGTTCATCGGACGACCCTTCATCCTCGCGCATCGTCATGCGCGGACCAGGGCACATTCCAAGAACGCTAATGCCGCATCCCCAGAAGGACGCCGGAGGAAAGCATCCGAGTCGCACTCACAGTGGGACTTCTTGGTCCAGGACTGTGTTGCGGCCGCGAAGGAAGTTATCAGCATATGTCAAATCATGCAGACGGGCGACATGGGCCTTGCAAAGTCGTCCTATGCTGAGTATAGTTCCTGTCGCGCGTCCCTGCTCGTCTTGATCGCCTATAGCATATGCTACCGTACAAACGAGTTCGCAAACACTCTACAAGTGGGTCTTCAAGCGATTAGAGAGATGGCCTCGGCGGGCGATTCCGCGCGTTCAGAAGTATCCCTCCTAGAGACACTGGAAGCGGCGCTGCATCGACTACACGTGTTCAACCCATTACCTAGTCAACCTGCTGGTATGGAAGCCAAAAATCCGGCTGAAGAGGGCTACAACGGCTTTCTAAATTGGTACAAGAAAGCAGAATGGTCCGCGAATCCTCGTCCTGCGCCTTTAGCATCTGAACATGCGAGTGTACAAACCGCAACAGCACGAGACCCAAGGATGACACCAAACAGAGCCGATGCAACAGTGGATAGTGTGCCAAGCGATGCATCTCTCGATGGCTATCCGTTCGATTTTGATCTACTTAACTCGGATGGAAGCGTGGCATTCTTCACCTCGAACTTTGATGATCATGGTAACACAGAGAGGGACTTCTTTGAGAGCCTTTCATGGCTACCGAAATGATGTTCTGCGTACGCTAAAATCGACAATATATGAGCGATGAAAGGCATCGGGTTAACTCTCTTCGCCAACAGAGGGCATGTGAAAGTTGGTGGACGAATCTTCGCATCGCAAAAGTGAGCAATCCAGGTCCACACTTGTCGCTGTATTTCATGATCACAACCGTGCTTGAGCAGGCTGGCTTTCCGCAATCTGTTGCCACGTCTTGAGAGACACATGTTCTCTTTGCTGGTACCATCTGCTTCTGGTGATGCGATATGGTAAAGGGAGGTCCACATCCTCTGCATCGCCCGTAATGACCATAGAAGCGATGGCTTTTGCACAGAAGAAGATCTGCGGCATACCGTGCCCGCTGAATCCTGCGCACATATACTGGCCGGGCTTCCCGCAAACTGGCCCGACGTAAGGGAAGCCGTCGTTGGAATAGCCCATGACTAACACGGAACAATATTAGTCAGTTCTGAAAAATTCAACCAAGGGCGCTGGTGCAGATATGGCACTTACTACCTGTCCAGAGGTCTTCTGTGCGGGCACCACTATTCTCCCACCCGCGAAAATGCCGTTGCATGTAACCGTCAAAATAATGCCGTGCGCCATCCATTAGTTTGCTGTCGTCGGACACATCAAACCATTCGTCCAAGTCTTTGTAGTAGTCGCGCCTTCCGCCGCCAACGATAATACTACCGTCCGGTCGAGGAATCATATAGTCGTACTCATAGTCCGAGAACCGCATCATGTAGCTATCCGTCATCTTTGGTGCGTTCTCGCCCGCCAAGCGCGCTACTATGCCTCTCACTGGGACGACTTTGTCCTTCATCTCTGGTACGAGAGCAGACGTGTAACCGTTCGTGGCATAGACGACAGTGCTGGTCTGGACGGAGCCACGAGATGTGTTGACGACCCAGCGATGATCTTTTGCACCTTCATTGACTGCCGAGACTGACGTTACTGACGTATGTGTTTGCAAGTTAACACCCATAGATACTGCTTTTTCTAGCAAGTGCGCCACAAGTCGGTAGGGCCACAGTCTAGCGGCATGATATGTGTGGCAAGACTTTGCACCCCAAACGCCAGAAACCTATCCGCTTTGTCAAATCTCTTCGAAGAAATGGTTCAATGAAGCATGTCAACTCCAAACATTACATACCTCTTCTGCTTTGCTTCCCGAAGTAAATTTGATCTCTTTTGCAGTTGAGATATCCGCTTTAGCGATTTTCGCAATGTCAGCTTGGATCTTATCGCGGCCGGCGTCGTAAAAGCAAACATCTGTAACCCTTGTCTCCTCAAAGTCGCAGTCACAATGTTCACGCCGAACAAGTTCCTTGATTGCGTCGACCTGGCGGGCTTCGAACGTAGCGACGTGCTCCGCGACCGCTTTGCCATGTGTATCTAGTACGCTCGCCGCTCTTGACAAAGGATCTGGTTTCAAATGACCGCCTTCACTCTTATCATCAGTACTGACGAGATCTAACTTAAATCTCGAGGGCATATTATACGTACCGTTACGTCCGGTGGCGCCAGAGCAGGCCTCACGTGCCTCAAGGATAAGTATTGATGGAATTGGGCGATCACGAAGCACACATTCCTCGGCTATGTGATGCGCAATCGATGCTCCAGCGTATCCCGCCCCAATGATTACGACATCGGCCCGCGTGGGAAGATGTTCAGTGCTGCGATGGTTGTCGATGGGCCCGACTTGTTTCCTCCAATAAGAGGGAACAGCATCCGCCACTGGGAAAGGTTTGACGGTGGGACTAGGAAAGGACATGTTAGAGAATTGAGGTTCGAGTCGATTTCATGTCTTAGCGGTAGTTTTACGAAGATGTTCTAAGCGCAAGGCGGGCTATGTAGGTACTCACGCTTAGTCATTGAAAGGGCAGGTGGGCTTCTACTGTACCCATCCCGGAAACTCGCGTACTTTGATCGGGTAGATAAAACAAGCAAGCCTGGAATCTTGGTCCTTGGCTTCAAGTGGCTGCGCAAGGCGGTGATCGTCAGGCAACTACGACCGGGCCGGTCTCCGGACCGGCCCTCGATAAGGATCCAGTTGACTTTCCTACCCCGCAAGTAAACACCCGTTTAGTGCAGCAGGGTCCGGCATAGAAGCCTTGCATTTGTGTAACATCATTTGCAGTGTTGGAAAAGCCCTTCGACCTTATTTTTGGTTGACAAAGCTGAATCTGATGCGAGATGATCGAGCAATTCTATTAGAAAATACCCATAGCAATGGCTGTTCGCGTGCCAAAGAGTAGTGATGCAAACACGTATAGGAAGAGTGTTAGATTATCAGCATACAATACCACAATGAATGCACAACTTGTGTTACAACAGATGTATTGAACGACTTGATAATTGCTACCTACGGCGGGGCCTTGAAGACGCTTTCCCAAATTTCAGCTCGCGACACAAGCGTCGATAATCCTTCTGTTGGAAACCATCGCGCACGACACGAACTTTATTCGGTAACAACATTACTCAACGGCTTCCTGGGCATCCTTGTGATCAACATGACCATGCTAGGCACAGTAAGAACCAGCAAACCACAGTTCACGTAGATTGGAACCACAGGACCAATGCCACTCGCGGAGCTCAGACCATAGGAAACTGCCTGCCCCGCCGTCTCAAACGCGCGAAACAAGCCCCCCACGCGTGCAGAATCGCTCATGTCGTTGGAGAATGTGCCAAGAATCCAGTATAGTGTCAATTGCGTCCAGTAGCCGCTCACGAAGATGATAAGGTACGGCACGTATGCCCTTGCCCATCTACCGGTTTCTCTGTTGTTGAAGTCAGTCTCAGTTACATTAGGGCATGCTTCACTGCGGGATAACTCACGATCCGTAATCTAGCGCCGATGAATCGCCGAGGTAGTGGTACTCAAAAGCGGTCCAGATGAAACAAGCAGTTTGTGGCAAGATCCACAGCAAGAATGCAGCCCATGCCTTGGGCCGTTGGGACCACCGCTGGCTGTCTAGAAGTTTTCCGAATACAACGACCGAAGGAATGGTGATGGCAGCTGTACTAGTCAGCATGTGGTCTGCGGTGCGCAGGGTCTATACATACGGATAAGAAAAGATGAAAGAGCGCGTGCGCGGACCGAGAAATGTAGCGAGAGATAGGTACCCATCGTTCCTCCGTAAAAGAAAGAATAGAACGAGGGTAGAAAGATTAACCAGATCTGGCAACATGTTAGTGCTTTCCAAAGTTTGAAGACTGATTCATTGCTTACCTTGTTGCTTTGTAGATAACTCCATAGAGCCACGAATTCTTGCTTCCAAGTGACCCTTCCCGACATGGCGACCTTGCTGCCATCGCGACGACGCACCCGGCGTGTAGAAGACAATAACAGTGCCCAAAGAACTCCAGTGCATTCTGTCTTCAGTCAGTAACTGTGCACTCAGAACATATGCCTACGTATCTTTGACGTACCGAATCCAACAAAGACCAGGTATGTCGACCATGCAATACCTCCAGCAGAAGCTCTGTCCGAATTCGTGGAAAAGTTTATCGCGCCACCGATCAAGCTTCCGGAGCTTCGCATAGCCGACCAGATACCTGTCAAAGGTTATTACAATGATCATCCTGCGAGTTGGACGCATATACTTACCAAGGTATAGCCCCTTTTCTTCTGGCCTTGGGTAGCATAACATGGCCGTCGTTTCACCGACGTAAAGAAATCCGCCCGCTAGGCCGTTAATAACCTGGCCTCATCAGTATGTTTCCCTTGTATACGGATGAGTGATGATCGTACACTGGCAGCTAAGAGGTACCAGTCGACGCTGAACTTAGCGTTTACATAGTACGCAGATCCTTGGAGGGGCATTGTAAGAGCCGCAATGAAGCACGCCCATTTGATTCCTATCCTGTTGATGATAGGACCTCCAAGGATGGTACTGATGAAGCCCATGGCGTAGCTCAACGAATTTGCAAGATTCGCTAGCCATGGTGTAGACAGACCGCCTCCTCCTAGGTTAGATATAGCGTCACCCATAGCAGGGCCAACAAGTGAAAGCCTTGGTCATGTTCAGCATCCTGATGGTAGTCTCTGATGGGGTTACTTACGCTCCGAACAGCACCATCTGGAACAGCACGCTCCGATATAAAGTCGACCATTTCCAAGATCGCAGAAAGTCGTAATCAGTTACTTCCTCCTGCGATCCTATCGCAATGTCCTCACCACCGTCATTCTCCGTGTCCTTCACTTTGGCGTCTTTGGTGTCTTTAGTTTGCGAGTAATCCATGGCAAAACTTTTACTGAACACCGTTCATGAAACGCTTCCATTTTATGCAGGACTCTTGAGTCTCAGAGAATATCGGCCGGCAAGGTGATTGGGAGATGGTGCCCCTTGTTTGCTCCAGATAAGCATTGCACCGGCCCGGTCTGTAGCGCGACTGATTAGACATGGTGTTAACGGGCGACTCGTGGAGTGCTTATCGAGCATGGATGTAATCGCGAAAACATGTGGGTTCAACCGGGTGGAGATTCTTATCTATATCCACGAGAAGGGGAGATAAACGATAGATGTCTCAAAGTTCAGCCTCAGCGATCAAAAGACAGGCTCACTTCCTTGTCCGTCCACGTGTGCGTCTGAAAACCGCATTATGTCGCTGTCTCGGTCTGTCCTATAACTATCGCTTCGAGCGCTAGCCCATGAGCTCCGGCAATGTTATCGCTGCCAACCTAGGACGTTGTCCATGCTCCGTTTGTGTCGCTAAGCCTTTCTTGTGAGCATAGGGTAGTAGCCGTGCTCGACTGTCGCGCTCTCTTCAAGGTGCTCCGGGCCTTTACAGACCTGGATTCCTGTCGCAATTAGCATGTGGATAGGCACGAGTCCGAACGATGTAACGGTGCTGTTAAGCTCTAAGAAGGCTAGCCGATGTCTTTGTCCAAGCTGAAAGGTAGCTGCACGCAACACAAGCGTTGTTGGAAGTGACGGGAAGCGCCGGTGTTGGAGTTGCGGGGTGCGGAGGTGTCTCCACTCTTCTAACCACGCACACCAATCAAACCACTGGTATTACACCCCTTTCTTCCGATGGACGGGAAGGAGAGGCATTCAACTTTCTAGCCCACGACCGCGAATATGCGCACATCTGAGTAACAGGTCTCTAGAGGAGAAAATGCCCGTTAAAAGTCCTCTGTGGCTATATTGTTGGGGTGCCAAAGTGGCAGAGTTGCGTTTTCGGAAGCAGTAAATTGACCTCGGAACGGCACCGCAGCTTCCGAAAGATCGCGAGCAAGGGCTGATATTCAACGTCCCAAGGTCGTATATACCTAGCATATCTAATAGTTTTACTGTCGATCAAAAGCATACAAAACCATCAGTTTGAATCAGCTCGGGAAGCGCAAGAGGACATAAGTGGCAGAACTGCATAAGCATATCGACGCGCTCATACCTGGACGCATAGTGTGTCGCGATGAGCTGGCACTTCAAGCTCTTTTCTCCGCGCTATTTCCCACCTACATCTTTCTCTCCCCCTCCAACCCCAGCATATAACTCGTTTGGCACAATCTTGCCCACCTCTTCCGCGCTCAGGCCCGCATGCCTAAATCGCTGTCCCTCACCCAAATCACCCCATTGGATCCCATTATCAGGAAACCCTTCCAATGCCGTCGTCGACGCCATAATCACTCTCACGCTGCCAAACATCTGCGGAATAAACCCTTCACGCTTGTATGTAAAAGCCCACCAGCACACGGCCGTCATCAACAAGATCAAGACTGTTGCGAACCACAATGGATATGCAGCCCACTTGAGTATATATTTCGAGTGCTCGACGTGTCTTCCGTCGTTGTATTCGATCCAAATAGCTTCATGCGCCTGCAAAGCCTCTCCAAGCATCCAGTGCGTGAGGGTGGAGTAGGCCATAATGGGAAAGAGGATCTTCTTGGGCAGTTGCAGCAAGTACGTTTCGTTAAACGAGGTGCCGGAGACGAGGGTTGTGCGGATGCGTTTGCGGCGGTACTCGAGTTTACCCCAGTCGGATTCTTGAGATATGAGTGTGATATTGTAGATCATCATTAGATAGAGGAGCGAGTATATGAACTGTGCAGCGTTGGAGCTATAGGACGTGAGCGTGAGCGTGGTATTTGGAGAAGATGATAGGGAGTATGAACTTACATGGCGAATGCGATGAACTCGTGAGACATGTTGTCTGGAGGCAAGGAGGTGAGTGTCAGAGAGCGGTTGAAGCCTCCAAAGCCGCCGGATATGGTCTCGAAATACTCCGTTGAGCTCATGTCGCATTCTTCGTACTTGGGAGCATTTGGTCTCAGCTGTCGACAAAATTTATTCCGAGTGGAAGCGTCCGAGCCCAAGCTGTTTGTGCATCTCAGCAGGGGAAATGTAACTACTGATGAGGCAACTTACATTACAGCAGCCGTCAGCGAACCGGTGAGAAGTGCAAGGCTACAGAACATCATAATCAACATTTGCGTCAACGCTGTGTTGCCGAGGTTGCTGATCAAACTCTTTTTGATCTTAGTTGCGATGGTAGGCTGCGGCAGATTTGCAAATTTGTCCTCCGTGTTCCATTTCTTGCATTTCTGGCAGTGGCCGATCTCATCTATATCCGTGTCAACGGCGGATATTCGCTAGATTAGTGGAGACTTGTCCTTACCACCAGTTTTGGATTCTTCATGGTTGAAGCAATGCTTGTGGCATGTATGTGAATAAAGTCGGCGGAAGCTGTCATTAGCGTTGACCATACATTCCCTTCTCATCGTTAGTGGAGGAGCCGGCAATGGGTAAGGATATCACAGACCCTTGCAACCTCAGCGCTGGGTCAGCCGCAGACGCAACGATCACATCGCCGAATGTCAGACAATGCTGTTTTACCTTGCCACGAGCTAGCAAGTTGACGGCACACATATATACCGCTTTTATGACCAAACAGCTCATGAGCACGATGGCAGCACTCATACGGACGTTGAGACGGCATTTCGATGCCATTGGCTCGTGTAGCGTGCATATGACATCATATCCCATGGAACAATTGCCGGTTTTATAGACCGGATAGGAGGAAAGAGTTGTCGAAAGTTCTGTTGATTCAAGAGCATCGATCGCTCCAGACTCGACTTTCTGCAGGTGTTGTGTACAATTTTCTTTCACATAGTGAACCCTCATCTTGCGCCAGGACAAGTCGAAAACTTCCTGGTTTTGACTAAAGACATCATCATTATATGGCGACATGGTAACGAAACGGTGCGGATAATGCGGAGTTCCCGAGCCTACGTTGAGAACGCAATCAGCAAGTGTCCGAATGTGTGCGCATGCATTCCAATCGTGTAGTGATACTCAGCATGCGTCTAGAGTGTACGAGACGGCTACGAACACTACCTATATAGGCATACGACTCGGGAACTGACTTACTGCTACCAGTTAGCATTGGTCACAATTCATGGTTTCGTCGTTAGCTTCATACCGGAATGCGCTCCAACATGGGAAAGATGTATCACCGCTCAGATAATTCTTTGCACCCAGAGTGGCGATGAAGTTGGTGCTTATCTCTAGCCTATCCAGCGGGTTGAATTCGATAACTTCGGGCAACTCCTGGGTATACGAAGGGCCAATGAGGGAATTTGCAAGAAAATGTACTGGCATCGATGTGAAGATTAAAAGAAACCATGCGGCCCATGCGCGCTTTCTGCCTTTTTCCTTATGCCGAATGTTCAACGGTGAATTTGTTCCGACTCTTGAGTCCCCAAACTTTGACAACGCATATTTCAAGTCGCTGATCTTGAGAGAAGTGACAATCTGCTGATATGTGTTGCTCATTCCTAGAACCATGGTCGCGCATACGTTGATAATGAGGAGGCACGCTGTGTTAGTGTACGTGACCTTCTTGCAGGAGTCTGGGGTTCCGCCCACGGAGGTGGAACCTAAATTCGTGCGGTTGACAACATGCTTGATGTTACAGGCAATCAAAACGATCATACCGAGCGCGAGAACGCTCATGGTCGCGGCCATCGTACGGAATGACCGATCGCTCAACAGCTGATCTTTCCAGATGCCGCGACCAACTCGTGCAGGTTCAACATCGGCCGCAGCATGTCTTCTGATGGAGCCTCGGAGATATTTTGGGAGTGGTCGCCTGCGGAAGAGATCCTTTAATTTTTTCGTGCTGCTTCCAGTCGCGGTCGATTGGAAGCTGTCGAAACTTTTTCTGCTAGAGTCGTCGGGGCCACTGTGTTGATGAATGGGGTCGTATTGGGAAAAGGGCGGCGGAGGATCAGACAGGGCGTACTGCGAAGAAGAGAGTCGCCGTAATGGTATCTGCGAATCTTGCACATGGAGTAGCCCAAGTGTATCGCGGAATTCGTCGTTGACAGACAATCTTGGATCGTATCAGCATATCTGCTATGCTCTGGATTAGCCTACCATGACCCACTCGGTTATGTCCTGGTCATGTCTCGATACATGAGGAGCTGATAGCCGATCGTAGCTCCAATTTCCGGCCATCGTAACTGTTAGTTCCAGACCACGTCCAGGAATTTGGTGTCTTGTCAAAATATCTCTTGATGGCACAGTAGCGACTGAATGTTGTAGTCGCTTTCCACACAATTGCGGGAAAGAGAAAAGAAGGAATGATACAGGAAACAATCTTAGACCAAGAGCGCGGCAGCAGTCTGAGGCGACCTGAACGCCACCGCCGATCCAAAGCTTGAGACAGCGCAGCCAAGGCCAGCCACCTCACAAGACGCGCACGTCTTATTGGGACACAATTTTGGATTGCTGTGCAACCCTGAGTAGTGTTCGCGTTCTCTAAGTCGCCCTTCTCGCAGCACGGAGAGCCGGGTGTATCATGGTACTCTTGATTGACATGGGAATCTGCCGGTCTGAGCCAAATAACGATTGAGAATCGCTCACTATGCGCAAAGAAATGACACAGGTATGGCTTTCAAGGGTGAACGGCCAATGTTGTGTACACACCCAGTTAGCTTGCGCGGGGCCTGGCGCTGTGGCGCCTGCACGACGCCATGAAACCCGTCTCAACCCCTCTGATCGAATCGGAGGGGTGCAGACACGGCCTAGAACATGATATAACTAACTGGGGGCCAAAATTCTCCAAGATAAGGTCAGTTACACTTCAGCCTCTCTCGCTGTACCATTGTAATGTCGGTCAATGACATGATGTTGTGGTGGAGAGATTTTGAGGACTGTTCAGCCGCACAACGCTACCAGTGCTGGTAACATGCTCCATTCCAAGCCGCCTGCAGCCCCCAAAGCAGAAGCACTTTATGGATCCACTCGATCGCAATAGGCGGCGCATCGATGCGATATCGCAATCTCAATGTTCAGCGGTCCTCCGTGGGAGATGTAATGATTCGGTACACTATGTAGTCAGTCAGTAGCGGTTTAAACTGTCGATGCGAAGCGCACAACAGTACCTACTGTCCTATAATAGTGATGCAACTTCACCTGAGATTTAAATTGTGCGCTTCTACATGAAAGCTGGTATGGCTCTGCTTGCATGGAGATCGAACTGGGCCATGTCTAACGGGTCGACCTTGACACCATGAATTAATCAATAGTGCTAGTAGATTTAATGAACTTCGCTTTATGTGATGGATACGTTATAACAGGAAGTATTCAACTGCAGTTACTCAAGGTGGGAGGAATATTCCGATGTTGCGACTCGGCCAATGGAGGGTTGGTCAGAAAGATTCTCGCAAGAGATGCAATATCACCCCCTCACACCTGAGAAATCTTGAACCCTCCCGGCAGTAGTCTCTGGTAGACGC
The DNA here is from genome assembly GCF_042100115.1 of Alternaria dauci. Lineage (NCBI taxonomy): Eukaryota > Fungi > Ascomycota > Dothideomycetes > Pleosporales > Pleosporaceae > Alternaria > Alternaria dauci. The sequence continues at coordinate 5,172,790 of NC_091272.1, forward strand.
CAAAGGGATCGTACTTCTTTGCGACCTTCTGCATGAAGGCCACATTGTCAACACCGTAAGCTGAAAGAGGATCCTGGTCTTTGTCGGCATAGTTCAGGTAGAGATATTCCACCGCAGTACCCTTCTCCGTAGCAAACTTCTGAATTCCATCGGTCAACATCTTGCCCAGACTAATGAATAACTCATCATCCTTAGCCTCAGACCAGAGCAGGTATGACTGATACATGATGAAGTTCTCGCTGTAGCGCTCCATGCCGAGCACATTACCGCCCCTGGCTGTACTGTTCGCGGTATAGCTTGTGGCAAAAATCTGGTGCAAGCACGAAATGCGCCACTGGCCAGAAGCCTTGGCTTGTAGCTCCGTAATGACGATGTTGTAGAGACGCGCTGTCTCTTGGAGAGTCTCAAGATCAATCTTGAATGAGAGAGTGCGAAATTGGACCCTGGCTTCTCGCGTTAGCCACAGCTCTACACTAAATATAGCTGGGAAATGTACCGGCTGGCTGTGTCACTGCCAAATTCGGCAGCAACCGCACTCATTGGTTGAGTCTTGGTCGAATCGCTGAGGGTGTTGTTTACGGCAAGGAACTCGCTGTATGCAGCTGGGCGAACCACAGGCTTAGTGTAATCGAAGGCGGCTCTTACGACATCCACGGAACTGGCTGTTGAGTATCCTTGGAACAGGATCAAAGCAGCATTTGGGTCTCTGTTCGGGTCGAGACCAAAATTGACAAGCGACCTAAAATGTCGATTGACTGTGGATGCGGGCCAAGAAACGATGCCGCCCCAAAGGTTTTCGTTCTCGAAGGTCTCCATGTCGTATCGTGTCACGATACCGAAGTTGTTGTTACCTAGAGATTGTTGTACGAAGTCAGTCCTTTTCTCGCGTACAATTAGTACAAGAATATTACGTACCACCTTTGAGAGCGGTGAAAAGATCGGCATTCATCTGCTTATTGGCATCCACGATGCGACCATCGGCCAGGACGACCTGGAAATTGATGACGTTGTCGCAGGACAGTCCAACGCGAGGCGCGTAGTGAGATATTCCACCACCAAGCAGAAAGCCGCCAACGCCGACAGTACTTCCTCGGCCTCCAGCTACCATACGTCCCAACGGCTCCAGAGCTGCGTAAACAGAGCCCCATCTCGCAGCTGGCAAAATGCTTGCTATCTTGGAATCAGCATCGTAGGTAGTCCCATTCATGTGCAGCATGTCGATCGTGACTCCATCGTCGATGTTGTTGGCACCAGGAATTGGAGTATGGCCACCGGATCGTACGGCAAACTGACAGTTCTTCAACAGACTGGCGGCTGCAAGAACTTTCACTGTCATAGAAACCTCCTCGGCAGTTGTTGGTTGCACAATACAGTTGGGTGTCAGTCTGCTCTTTCCATCGAAATAGGAAGCAAGACTAGCATTATATGCGTTCTGACCAGGGTAGGTTACGCGCTTAGCTACTGGACTTGAGGTCAGAGCTGTGCACTGGAGAAAGTCAGAATAGCAACACAAGATGACTTTGACCTTACACAATAACCAGGAGAGAGGGGATGGACCGTAGGTACGCTCCGAACCTCACTCTGAGCGCACGTTACGCCGAGCAGGGCCGCAACGAGCAAGGTAGAGCTCAGACAGAACATGCCGGAAGGACAGGCTGTGGTCGGCCTTTACAGGAAGGTCGATTCACCTGCGAATCTTCTTTAATCTGGATTATGAGCTTTCTGACATCAATCCCGGGGGTAGGCTAGATGCTCGTCAACGACATGAAAACTCATTGACCGAGGTAGCAGGGTTGCGGACATCATGATCTCTGCGCTCCTTGCAAGTAGACCATTAAAGGCCTCCATGCCGACAGCACAGACGCGAGAAAAGCGAATCTGGAGTCTGCAGCGGGCTTCGTGGCAAGATTTATCATTGTGATCATTGGAAAGAGCGGGGATTATAAGTGATGGACGGGATCTGAGCGGAGGAACTAACTAATTGAGTCTCGAACTAGTCCTAAACAGGTAACACTCAGGCCGGGCCTAGCTGCAACGGCTGCGGCGCGGGTCGCGGCGCAGTCTCAACGGAAAAACACACACTAAGACTGCGGTACCGTCTTATCAAGCCATGCCAAAGGACACAACTAGCAATTCATTGAGAGCAAGTAGGAGCACAGCTAAGAAGACGGTTGACTCGCAACCCGCTCGCAGGCGTCCTTCGCGCCTACTCCACCTTTCTGACTCCGCCCAGCAGAAATTGTCTACCTTTCTGTTATGACAATTGAATTCAGCATTGCTGCCATCATCAGAGAGTCGCGGTGTCAACCACGATAGTCCTGAATAGGTCTAGACAAAACTAACATTACATCATAGGAATCAACCTTGCATGCCTGGCTGTCACGCGATCAATCCCCTTTGATTCCCGATCTCTACTTCTCACGGCGTAGTTCCTACTACGGTTGTCGATGACGGTGATGACTCAAGAGAAGGCGAAGAAGCACCCCAATTTCCATGTTCAAATCCGTGAGGAAATGACGAAAGGCCCAACAGCTTTGCCGCGTCGTTGTACCACTCGCCATTAAGCAGAGTCCTTTCGCTTTCCCGAATAGCCTGTATGTCCTCATGCGCCCACCACTTCGGCTCTGGTTTCTCCTTGGCCTTGAGGAGAAGGCCAAGGCAGATGATATCAGGTCGGCAAGGCTTCTCTTTGCTGTCGATTCCTCGACCAGGTCTGCCTAAGTTTCGAGTGCGCATGTTGTTCAGAGAAATCACCATCGAGACATAGCTGGACTCGTAGTGTGCTTTGAGCTCTTCTGGGGTAGCTTTGAGCTGCTGAAGCCTCCAATTAATATGGATATCTTGGTGCTCGCAGTTAGCTTCGAGCCATGTCGCAATGGCGTGATCATCCGCGTCCATGAGGATCAAAGAAAGCTCTACAGCCGCCAGCACGAACTGGTCTGAAATCCCTCCATAAACTCTTTTGAGTTGTTTGGCATAGTAGCTTCTTAACGTTTTGGAAGGTCTTGGGGCGAAAGCAGAATTGTTCTCAAGGTTTCTCCAGATCGGCTCGGTCATGTTGAAAACCAGGCCTTTAGGGTTGAGTCCCTTGTTCCTCCCTAGAATGCCCATTCCTAGGCAAAGACCTTCACCCGCAAAGCCGTCGATAGTAATAGGTTGCGACTTCAAGAGGTTGGCGGGTACTGAGGATATAGCGCGAGATACTCGGGGAACAAAGCCAAGTTTTTCTCCCCAAAACAGAGATACGGTGGCTGAATTTGGATATCCGTCTTGATAGATATGTTCGTTTCGCTCGTCAAGTGCTAAGGTCTCTTTTCGCGCATGCACACTGTTGAGTATATCTGTGGGATCCTCTCTGATACCCTTAACTCTCCAGATATGCCAGCCATAGTCATCGGATGGAGTTCTCTTTCTATCAGATACTCGGACATTCTTCGAGAGGTTTGCCCAGTCTTTCTTTGACCCACAATAGGCAATGTGATCTCGCTTGATAGCAGTACGGCTTGGCCCCGCCCATGCTGAATACCGGTTCCGGATGTAGTGACGGCTGCGCCATGAGGGCACAGTGTACCGCACTATTGCCAACAAAGTTGTCGATGAGAGTACAAGTATCGAGATGGCTTCGTTGTTGTTTCCGGATGCAAATGAAAGTGTGATGAGAACTAGGGATATGAATAGGAACACTGATATCACCGTCCACCACCAATGCTCCAGTTTTGCGAGCCGAAACCTGAAAGTCCACGAGTTCGATGATTCAGTCATGGATGCTAGAGTGGTGACAAGGCCTTGGAGAAACGCGGTAAACGTCGCGAGACCGATGGACGACCAGAGAAAAGCAATCGACGATTCTTCGCTAGGACGAAAGATGGCAAAATCCGTTACTCTGGGCTCAAGCCTCGAATGTTGAGCGACTTCGGGCATCTTGTTCAGCGGGATTGCGACAGTACCGAGAAGAAAGGAAGTAAAGCATAACATGAGATTTCTGCAACCACCGCTATGCATCATGTCGAAATACGAAGAGCTATGTTGTGGTCTTTTGAACAATACAACGCCGGTAAATGAACGCTGGAAGTTGATCTGTAGGGTTCTGTTCTCTGTTTATCGAACAGCGAAGCGTCGGCAAGCTCTGATGAGTACAGGGGTCAGTAGCCTTCGGGTCGGAACTCACCTGGGCAATGTTGGGAGTGGCGGCCTCCGGGGCTACATTGCCCAGGTGAGATTGGATAAATAGCCTTACCCCATGCGTACATCAATATGTGGCTTGTTCGAACCGCGGCGGCGCTCTTGGCTAACCGCATTGCCCTGAAGCTTACTCCAATGGTCGTTCATTGGTTGCTGTTTACCGATTTGAGGCATTTCAGCTACTGATGATTCATGCTGTATGGCTTGTGCGCTTCTGTTAGGACTCAGCTTACCAGCTACTGCATGAATCACATCGCGTAGGGCTAGGCATGGTTACACCAGTCTGACACTGCCCAAAAATGACTGGACGGCCATTGGGTCGCTCGTATCTGCAGTGACGTACTGGCACGGGAGATACTCAGCTGCTCCTCTCTACACAGTGGTATTGTAGGCTCCAGGGGAAACTGTCAGGTTGCACACGTCGAACGTTTCGTCAAGGTATGCTGTACAGGAAGAAACAAATAAGATCCAAGCTGCTCCAACATCTTGGCAAGACTGACGAAGTAGCCTGGGAAAACTCTGACATGTAACGATAACTAGACTGCTTGGATGCACTACCTAAATGTTCGGATTTTGAGCTGCGGGAAGCTTGGTTGCCTTCTTATTTGTCAGCGCACCGCTTCTTTCGAGATGCAAAGATCGTCGCGAAGTGTATGAGGGTTCCTGCACAGAACCTTGGAATCATCGTAGCTTGCTAAGCTGTCCAGAGACGCCCATCTTCCTGCTATGAAACAGCAAAACTTTGGTTAGAGCATCCTTGCGAGGTACGAACGCCTCTTGTTAGACCATAGGCCAAGAAAACACGGAGCCGTTAGACGATAGCGCTTATCAGACTTTGTAGAGAGGTACCATATTCGTCTCTCTCCAGTTGCCTTCGGCGCTCAGTTTCTTCCGAATATGCCCAATCTGGAACCTTCACATTGTCCAACTTGCATACAGCATCGAACACACTGACTTCTGGACGTATGCTTGCACGTCTGTGCACGAGGCTGAGGCTGATGAGCATAGCTGCATAGTGACCGCGGTAGAGTCTGAACAGATCTTCTTGCGTTGCTCCAGTAGCGCTTGCTTGAAGATTAAATGCTAGATCTTGATGTTCAAACTGTTTCTCCAACCAAGCATCCACCGTGTGGAGATCTAGGTCGGCTAGCAATAGGGCCAGTTCCGTCACAGCCGTCACATACGCATCGCCGAGCAAAGAGAATGCCTTTTCAAATTCTGCGTAGTAGAAGCTTCTCAATGTTTTTGCTGGATGCGGCCAGATTCCCGCCTCTTCCCAAACGCGAAAAGAATTTTTCGCTTTTAGGTTGCAGATTAGTGCGCGCGGGTCCGGTCCTTTGTTTCGTGCGACAATTGCGAAAGCAAGGCATACGGCCTTTCCGCACAGTCCAGACTTTAGCTTTGGGTTTGTTGCCAGGAGGTAAGTAGGGATCGAAATAATGCCACGACTGCACCGTTTTTGGAAGCCGAGGTATTCACCCCACAAGAGTGAAGATGAGTCGTTGTCTTGACCATGTTGGTAAACGCCATGCTTTTCGGTGCTAGCCGGGACCCATTTCATGCCTTCAGTCCGATCCATTTCAGCTCTTGATCGAAGCAGATCTGTTGGGTCTTGCAGGATTCCTTGGTCCTTGTAGAGACTCTGCGCAAGTCTTTCTACCGGATGTGGTCGAACTTGAGACACATATCTCGCTAGCCACCTCCAATCTTCTGCGTCTCCTATGTATGTCGACATCTCTTGAGGGATTCCAGTGCGGCTTGGCCCACACCATGCTTTCTGCCGGATTCGCAGATAGGTACGAGTAGAGAACGTTCGGACTGCAAACTCGGCAGTGATGAGGGCTATGAGGCTCATGAGTATATACGGGACCGCAATGCGAGGCTCAAATATTGCGTCATGCGGAGATTTTCCATTGTTCAGAGCCATCTCTTTCACCTGTGTGGCGACCAGGATATCGTAAAGAATGTGGACAACAGTGGTCGAGAAGAAGATGGCCCATAATGGTAGTAGGCAAGGCTGCCAAAGCGAAAGCCGCAGACGGAGTGTCCACAATTCTTGTTTCTCCGCATACTCTGATACCCTCCAACCAAGGAAAGATATAAGTGATAATATCGTTGAAACGATGTCAAGTAACTTTAACAGGGTCATGATGCCTTCGTGCAGTCTACTACGTTAAAGAGCAATCGTTGGCATCAAATATTGACTTGTTTATCAGGCGCTAGAGGGGAACGGAATGACGACGGTGGAGGATGCGCAATCCAGGCTGCGATGCTATTGGTAGTGATTCGGAAGACGCGTTATGACCCCACCTCTGCGCAGTGGTGAGGGCATCACAACACCATGCACTTGCGCTCCAGCCGAATCTTATGGTGTCGCTCACTGTAGGTTTTCCAGTATGGTACAGAGTAGATATCCCTGATCGCATTATCGAGGCTTCTTCTTACAGCGTCTGAAGTATCATGGATCAATGTGATTGACTTGTATCGTAATCGCATTGACCCCTAGGTATGAGTATGTCATGTTCCTCCATGCCGAAAGCTGAGCGGCCCGCCAAAGTATGTCGCATTCAAAAACGCCCGCATAGGCCGTGATTGTGGTGATGGGCTCGGCATAAGCACTAAACTTCTGGGTCGCTTAGAGCAGCGTTCTCATTCGCGCTTGAGGCACTTCAGCTGAAGTCCCGAAAGTAACTCTGTATCTCATTAACGACCTTGCACTTCCAAGACTCGCAATCCTGGCATGGCACCAAATGGGCTTATCTGGACGCGCTCTTGATCGATCGCTGTTTGGCCACCGATACCCAAGCAAAAGCAAACAGAGAGCTGAGTACCTATTTTGAGCCGCATAGTAATGAAGTCATAGGCCAAAGACCATCGATTGGCATTGGCAGAAAGCTCTCGAAGCATCCTCGAACTGCTTGTTACAACGTCACTTCACTGGCGGTATCGCCTACAAGCAGCTGGAAAATTGCAATGAATTGCCATGGTTTGAATCGTAACTGATGCAGCGAGGGCACTTGCATCAAGATAATTGATGCGAATCAGGTATCTCTTCCCTCGTCATCTCCTCTGCTCTTTCAACCAATCGCCTGCCCGCTTAGCCATATTTACAGCCGCTTGCTCGAACCCCAAGATGTGACTCGTCAGGATGAGATCGTGTGGAACATGCTCTTCGATATCAAGCTGTACATCGTTACCCGCTTCCTTCATCTTCGCAGCCCACTCGACTATGTCAAAGTATAGTATTTCGCCGCCACCTCCATTCACCCAGATGGGCACCTCGGTCTTGAACGTCCGGTTCTTGTGCGAAACGTATGGCTGCGACAGGGCCTGCTCGCCAGCTTCACCAGCATATGCCTGGGTACCCCAAGTCGTGAAGGGAGGACAGAGGTAGTCGGTGGCATAGTTCCTGTTGTCATGGACGTAGGATCCAGAGGTATCGGCGGGGTTGATCCAGGGCGACCAGAGAAGTGCTGACGAGGGAGCAGGCAGACCAATGTCGGAACCGTACTCGGTGATGTAGCGAAGAAGCCCCATGGAGAGATTACCGCCCGCCGAGTCGCCGGAAAGTATAATGTTCTTGGGCGATATCTTGAGGGCGTTTAGGAGGTATAGGTACGATGTGAGGGTGTCTTGGAGCGCGGCTGGGAACGGGTTCGATGTCTTGGAGGCGGGCAGTGTGGAGAGGCGATACTGTGGACAGAAGACGTGTGTGGCTGGGGTGTGCTTGAGGAGCTTCTTTGCAGGAGACCCGCATTGTCCCGTCCTTCCATCTCCTGGTAAAGTTAGTCCTGGAGACGGGTATAATAAAAGCTAATCGACTGACCTGTAACGAAAGCGCCGCCGTGTATATGGAGGATGACCCTGACATTGCTCTTATCGCTGCCCGCGGTCAATGGCGCAGGAAACCACGTCGCACCGATTTCGGCCGGCACAACGTTCTTGTTGCTGCGCAATGGCCCTTTGTATACATCGTCTTTTGCCGGCTTGATAACGACGAAACGCTCCTTCTCTGCGTCCGGTATGAGAGGAAGTGGTGTCTTGACTTGCACACTAGCCACGTGCCATATTGCGGAGAAGAGGACGTGTACAGAGATGGCCTGTCGAAAGGTCCAGGTAGGGTGCTGCCGACCGAAGACGAGGAATTTGGCGAGGAATAGGGGGAAGCGCACGAGCTCAAAGCCCAGCGCAGCGAGCACATACACGCCCTTTACAGGATGTTGCGTGAGGTCCACCATCGTGCTGATAGCGTTGTCGATGGACGCGGTGACGAGGCCATTGGTACCTCTAGGAGTAGATGGCTTATGTTATGGCGGAGGTGGGGTCGGGGCGGCCTCGATCTGATCTGTACCGAACCGAGGGCCTTGGCGCGGTTGGCTCCACCTTGTCCAGATCTACCCCACATAGCTCTTCATCCACTAATCTCCGACACTGTTTTGCGACACTGTTCGCACGACTTGAGTTTGTCTGCAGAATGGGCTGGCGGGTCTGGCGCACCTTTATCCGAATTGATTTCACCGCAATGCTGAACACGCACTACGTTGCCTTGTCTCACAAGATGGTTTGCTCTATCCTACATCTAATCCCATTATTCATATCCTAAAGACGTTGACCACGTTATTGCTAGAACTACTGATTATACAAGATACCTATGCATCCCCCGCACCGCTCTGCCGTGAGCGTTTGACCTCTTCCAATCGAATCCGAAAGTCGAACTCAGCGTCCTTCATGAGGCGTAGATTACGCCCCTTCAAGATGTGCAATAGCTCCATCTTCTGTTCCGGCGTGAACTCCGGTGGAATTTCAAGCCCTTGTTCGACGTCCATCATTCCTAGGCTATCTAATATTGGAGCGAGGGACGGTGGTGCCCTTGGAGCTAAAGCCGTTGGGACAGCCTCCCGCCAGGATTCGATATCGTCCCGTACCTGCAGTGCTCTGCTGGTGAGTTCTTGCTCATCAGCGTCTTGGTCATAGATCATCGGCTCAGCGCCTGTGATGACATTTACTGGTGCCGAAGACGTAGGAATACGCTCGTCTGCCTTGCGCTTCCCATCGTTGGTAAGCGCAGTGGAGATTGCAGTATGAGACGAATTGTCATAAGATGATGGTGTATATTCTCCATCTTGATCATCGTTCGCCCCTGCATTCCCTCCGACCTCACGCTCGTCGTCTGCCATCTCTCCATCCAGCTGTTCCACATTGTCTTGTCCTACTTCACTTCCGACGTTCCTTTTTGGTCTTCCATTGGCGGAATCAGGAGTTTCCAGTTCCGTGGGTCCATAGAGTTGAACCAGCGCCTTGAGATCATCTGGCATGGCCCAGGAGTGGCGGCCTTTCGTCTTTCGACCGTAATTGATCAGCTCTCGAAGACGTTCCTGTACTTCTTCCAGTCTTCCAGGTGTAAGACTTGCAAGATCCGAAAGAAGAATCAAGAATGGCTGGCCCCATGCCATGGCGTACGGAGCGTGGTTGTAGCTCAGACCATTGGGAAGTGCTTGCCACGCATCGTCGATGTTCCATTGTTGGCAGATGTTGTCAATAACCTCTCCCATCACCGAGTCAGGAGTCGGCGATATTGGTGTATTGAAATTGATCGGTGCCATGACGGAGGTTTTCACGAAAGCTGTTCAAGCGTGTCGTTTGCTCTTGAATATGGGTTGACCTAGGTCTCGATTACGGGGTGGAGTTGTCAACAGAAGATTGCGTTGGCTGTAAGTTCGCCGGAAGGATTTTATCATCCCATGCGGAAGACTGTGAACGAATAGCGGTTCCATACATTGCTTCATCTGACAAGTCACCGTCCTGTGACTCACATTGTCGACTTTCACTCCAACATCATCGCTGTGCTCTCGCTCTCGGCTCCGCGTAAGCAAAACAACCGATAGTATGGGGGCCACATTCGGTATCCAGTATAATTCACCTCTGTTCTTTATCTGGTTTCTTGAGCCTGTGTATATATCGCGCTTGCAGTGGGCATCGTGAGTGGGCGGTTCTTAGGTTTATAAAAGCCCAGATCTAGTGTAAGGGGCATATAACGTCAGATTTCATTGTGGAGGAGCGTAATCGGTTCATAACATAGGACTTATCTGAAAATTGTTTGCGCCTTGTTGTTTGCACAGGTATCCAATTTGTTCTTTCTTTGAAAGACGACTTTCCTGTGCCTTGTCTCACTTCGGGACAGTCACGAGACGCTGAGGACCTGAGAATCCTAGGAAAATCGCGATACGTTGTCGTGAACATGCAGGCCGTTTGTAGCGTTAGAGGTTGTTGTAGAGTTTGTTCCTGTTGTTCTCAAGACCATGCCATAGGAAGGTGAAAGGTCACGCAAGCTTACTAAGTGAGATGAAACCCTACGCCAGGTTTCCACTTCCGGCAACTTCATTTACGACGTACCGCACCTCGATGGCTAACACCATAACCGTCGAAAAAAAAGTCGCCAGAACTATCTGCGCTGCGTCTCCCTTTGTTGCCTACTTTGCAACCTACAAGCGACTGGCATGTCGGGCTTATACCATCGTCTTTGGGACAGAACGGCGCGGTCAGAGCGGGAGACGCCGGATGGAACACATGCAAGCACGCTGCCACCCGACCACGACGACGAATTACCCCTGAGCAAATTGAATGAGAACACGGCCAAATATGATGTTCGCATCAGATGTATAACCTTGCAAGCTCTTACATCTCGGTTTAACATGTTGCCCCTTTTCGCACCCTCGGCGTGCTCTGTGCTCAATACCTATGTATCAAGTACGTGACCGACACATCCAGTCTAATCACTGACGAGATCGTGGACTGCTGCACATTATTCAGGAGGGAAGTACGAACATTGGAGACCATTAATAGCATTTATAGCGTTGGATCCACCGTAGGTCATAGAGACTAGAAGCTTCGCCAAGCTCTTGCCGATTCTGGTCCGCCGGCATCTACGCTGCAAGAAGGTGAACTCGGATCACCTTTTGTCGCGTGCAGCACTCGGAAATTTTCAGGACCAATCAGTCTCGACGCAAACCCAATCACGACCAGGGTCGTGTTTCTAATGTTAGATGCTAGTGCCTAGAGACCGTTTTCCAGACGAGGTCCTCGGCGGGAATCATCTTAACCCTCCTTTTCTGAGTCTCCATACAACATCGTACCCGAACACGATACTAGTCGCTGCAACATGCACCACGGAAGGCGAATTTCGCATGTGCATTGATCATGCGCCGTTTAATCTGCTCCACAAAAGATACTACATTAGCATGGGGTAGGTATCTATCTCTAAAGACGTATATTATGAGTGCATATCCAGCCCTGTTTACCATCATCGACAAAAGCCTAGCGATAACCTACCACAGGACACTCAAAGGTACTACCATCTAGGCATCATGAAAAGGAATCAGTTGATCAGCCTCGCGCTTCTTGCGCCGAGCTGTCAAGCATACGTCTGGCCCAGCCAGTACGACCAGCTGGACGACCTCTTGTATATGCAATCTGGTTACATCAAAGACGGGTCACTATCAGATCGTACGTATCCTATACTCTTGATCCGTTTTTCCCAGAACTCACAAAGTAACAGAAGTCTTGACCTGCGCGTTCGGCGCTAATCAACCCGGTATTCAGAAAGCCGCAGAATGGGTGCGCACTGCCTTCCACGATTCCGTCACACACGATGCCAAAACTAAGGTCGGCGGTTTGGATGCTTCGATACAATACGAGCTTGACAGACCAGAGAACCTTGGTGCTGCACTGAACAATACCTTGGCCGACATTTCGAGTTTGGTCAACATCAGGAGTTCCGCAGCCGATCTCTTGGCCTTATCACTGGTCATGTCCGTGGCTCGTTGCGCTGATATGCGCGTGCCGTTGAGACTGGGCCGCAAGGATGCGACGGAGGCTGGTATCAAAGGCGTACCGGAAGCCAATACAGACCTCAACACCACCAGAAGCAGATTTGAGACTGCCGGCCTAAGTGAAACCGACATGATCACTTTGATTGCTTGTGGTCACAGCATTGGTGGCGTCCACTCTGTTGATCATCCCGAAATTGTTTCCGGTCCAGTCAGCGCTTTGAACAAGGCGACTTTTGATACTACTTCGGGTGTAATGGACAACAACGTAGTACTGGAATACCTCGACAACTCGACATCTAATCCATTAGTCATCAATACTCGCGACGACTTGAACTCCGACAAGCGAGTTTTTGCTGCCGACGGCAACAAAACCATGCGCAAGCTTGCCGACAAGGCTTACTTCAAGTCCCAGTGCGAGGCTGCATTCGAGAAAATGCTTGGTCTTGTACCAGGCGATGTCGCTCTAACAGAGCCCCTCGAGCCAGCGGATATCCGACCTTACATTACATCCTATCAACTCAAAGATGGCTCGGTCGAGTTTTCTGGACGCATTCGTGTTCGGGTTACACCATTGACTGGTCGCAACAAAGACACTCTCACTGCTTCCATCATCCCGAAGTCGCGTGGCAACACCACAATCGCCGAAATCGCTGCTCGCCGTGCCACCTTCCGTGGAGGAACCTCTTTTGGATACCTAGACGAGAACTTACAATGGTTCGAATTTGCCCAGACGCTCAACGCTAGCGAGGTGTTTGACTCGTTTACCATTCGTCTCAATGACGAAACTTACGACAATGGCGGCACAGGCGGTTACCCTGTGCATGGTGACATTCTCTACCAAGAAGCGCAGTCGTGCATCGTCTGGGATGCGGCCAAGTGGGAAGGCACATTGACCGTCACTGCGGCTGTATCCAAAGCACTTCTCCAGGGTGGCGCCACTCCACAGATCAATGTTGTAAAAAGGAACAGGATTCAGGGCAACTTCATTCCTCGCTTGCAACCAGAGATCATCCCTATGACCCGCTCAAGCAAGGAGACAGCAGAGTACGTCTACTTTACTGCTTCAACAATCTTGTCCGGTAATGGACTAGACACTACGTTTGACATTGAAGTTGGTGACTCCAAGAATGAGTTCATCAAGACGAATGGTCTTGCTAGTCAAGAGTGCGCTCCGTTATAGATACCCAACGTTTTATACATAGATCTCCTTAATCAATATCTACAAACGCTTCATCGAAAGCACTGCTACACTAGTCTTCTTTAATACCCACTTTGAGCCAACCAAGCATGCATGTATTGCTGAAGGCTGGAGAAGGTTCCACACTCGTTCGGCCTGGATCTAGGATGTATCGTCCACTTTGCGAGGCTCGAAATCAATCCAAACTATGTGCCACGCATTATGCCCATGCTGTCCGAGGTGCACGCATCTCGTTTCATCCCTTATTCGAGTAGTATATTTAAGCTGAGAACAGTGCGCAGCGCCAGGAGTATGACCGGTTCCAGAATACAGTTTCGTACAATACAAGTAGCCTCGTATATCAAGAGGGTACACTAGCAGGTGGTACTTCGCCCGCTCGAACAGACTTGACACGCACGTGGCTTGAATCGAAGGAATTTCTCAATTGAAGTAAACTATCCATGCTACACGTCCTTTCTCATGCAACGTACTCATTCTGGCTGCCAAAGAAGGTTAGCGCGCGATCACGGTGCTCAGTGGTGTACAATATAATGGCACATGTCCCACACTAGTCAGTCTTCCAGGTGCATGAATCTCTTGAATGTCTATAAGACCAATCCAAGCTCTATGCCATTCTTTGTCATCTAATGATACATCCACCACATCAACCACACCCAGAACGCCGGGCTATGCAACACAATCCTACAACTTGGATGAAAGCTTTCCGCTCTTTTGCGCTGTATGCGTGGCGATGAGATCCATCAACGTGGGATTTAGAACATCGTATGTCTGGAGTCCCTCCTTCCTGAACTTCTCTCTTACAGCATCAATCTCCTTTGGGTTGAATCCTTGCTCGATGATGCTGCTGACGAACGCCGCGAACTGGGGCTCCTGCCATCCTTTCTTATCACTAAGTTCGGTGTGCACAAAGTCCAGGCCCTTGAAAGCATGGTCGACGTGGATGCGGCCGAAGAGGTGAACTCCGCACTCCTTGCAGGCATTGCGTTGGATGACCGCCGACTCGTCGACTACATGCAGCTTATGACTGTTGGCGGTCACGGAGACGGCATCTACGGGAACGACACCAACGACTGAGAAGAGAGCGCCTTTGGGCTTCCAGCATTTCGAGCAGCCGCAAGCGTGGTTGTGCGCGACGTTGCTGGAAAGGGTGACTTCGACCTTGTTAGAGGGGCAATGGCAGTAAAGCTTGCCGCCGGGGAAGTTAGGGTCGCCCTTCTGGATACCGTTATCGATGGCGGGATGGATAGAAGGCATTATGGGCAGAGATATGAACTTGGTTTGTTTGTTGAAAGAGATGGTTGTGTAAGATGGTTTGAAAGATGGCAGGTCCGCAGATACTCAGGTACATGGCCACACTATATACGGATTTCTGTTCCACATCGAGACTACCACCCCCTCACCGAAATGCGCAACCGATCAAGAAAGGACCGCAGCGAACATGGTGCGATCGCATGCAAATTGATGGTATTGTGGACATGGTGTGCGGAACCGCATAGTGTTACCGCTTTAGGTCACTCGGCCCTTCCCCGCGTCGCGTTAGAGATTACCACAATCGAGGAGCTTCAGCGTACGGATAGAGACGCTCCGGTGGCGAGGAACCGTGTGAATATAAATGGTATATACCGTCGCAGGAGCGTGAGGCTGAGAAAAGGACCGCAAAATGTACAGATGCAGGTTTGTTGGCGACGAAGCTTAAAGTTCGTGGCAGACCCGAACCCTGGGGCGCGTCAGATGCGATACCGGAAAACCCAGGATTTGCTGCCTCTTCCTATTTCGCCCGAAACCAGCAACTCCAGCGAGAGCCTCCCGCGCATCGTCCGCGAAACACATTTGTCGCCGTGGTCAAAACCTCACGACACATTGACATCCAACGAGTGCATTCGTTCTCAAGCTCCAGACGCGCAAAACGAACAACCCAGCAACCTAGAAGCGCCGCACAATGTCAGACCACCCTTCCACGCCCATGAACTCTATCAGATCAACTCCAGGGTCTCTCAAACCCTCTTTACAATAGATCCAGTCATTAAATCCTATATCAAGGGAGATTCGGTTTCGCGTTGGCTGCAAAAGCTCCCTTATTTGAGCTCTTTCGAGACTCAACATTCATCATGAGTTGGGCAGTCATCATTCAGCCCTGGAACAATACCTCGGCTTCTTCAGCGGCGCGACGTCCAGCTATGAGTTTTAGGTTTCTCCGATGCAACGGCGATATCTGAATATCCGCACGATACTTCATGAGCCGCTCCTGCGGTGTTATCGAATTCTCGTCGGATCCGAGACCCGGGGAATCAATGCGCGTTCGGATATCCCATACCTTTTCCTTGTGCTTGGCGTCAGTCTGCGGATCCGGACTTTGCTTTTGACCTCTTGGCTTCAAACGCGATCGAACGCGGACGGCGTCTTTGAACGCGCGTTTCGGGTCGCGGGGGCCTTTGCAAAACGCACATATTCCTTGGGCCCTCGCTGATAGTGATCCAGATAATGTGGCCGTTGCGCACTTAGTTTCCAGACATATATACGATTGCATCGATCTTCCGAGGGTCGCTGGAGATGCGTCAGTTTAGTACGATATCCTTCGATCGCGCTTGAGCTGTGCCGCGGGCCGCCCGAAGACGTCTGATGTCGTTGTCATTATCAACAACAATCGTATCTCCAAAGCGCCTCCGTGGTCGTTGCGCCGGAAGAAGAGGCAAGCTGATTGTCCGCCGTGAAGTTTCTGAAACCTGACCGACTTCGAACCGATATCGGTGTCCAGTCGCCGTCTCCGTGGCTATGTGGCTCAGAGTCCTCCTCCGTTGCAGCTAGCAAATATGCAGAGCGACCGTGACGCACAAGCGCCATGGGATATCAAGCGGATCGATAGATACCTGACGAGTGGTGGACGTAATACGATATATTGACAATGAAAGCCGATATCGAACGCGTGCGATGAAAGATTGTTGGTTCCAGACTAGTAGTATTGGTCTATCATAATTTCGAGACCGGCGAAGTTGAAATTCACTATCGAAAGAAAAGTACACCACTAATAGGACTGCCAAGAGGAGCTGTTTTGTTGGTGTACCTAGTAACAAAGGTTGCTCTGTCACACTTGAACATATCTGGCAGCATTGCGTCAAATACACATTCATGGCCAGAAGAATGATGTTTCTTCGCATGCTGAAAGTATGGTCCTCGAACCACTGATAGAAATGATATTGTTAGACACTCGTTGGCGCTTTTCTGGTGTGGTAACATACTGTTTACAGCAGTTAGGGCGTTCATTGACCGGCTTATGAGATCTTGAAAGTTCTCAGTTCCATGCATCAGCTTGAACCTGCTTTTAAGATGTGCATGATCATCGCACGTTACGTGTATTAATGTTGCGCTGCTCTTTCCTGTCTCGCTCTCCTTCTGATCCCATCCTCTCTCTCTCTCTCTTTCTCTCTTTCTCTTCACGGCATTCTCCATAAAATTTCAAGTGCGGTCTTGCTGTGCGAAGGCCCGGTGGGCAAGTTGGAAAAGCAACTCTTCGCGCGCAACTTGTAGATGAGCCTTGGTCACTTCAGCTGACGAATGGAGAGCGTCGATGAAACTCGCCATCGCAGTCAAGATGAGCAAGATAGTCCATACAATGAGACATCAGCATCTTATGGCATAAAGCTGACGCTCACATATATAAGCGGAGCTCCTGAAGTGTGAATGGTTAGTGAAAATAGTGGGATGCCTGAGCAACACCTTCCGATCCATGTGTATCGAGGACACACTCTTAGCACGGTACCAAAGTCAGCATACGCGTCACGGAGCAGTTACTGGTATGCGACTGTCATCCTGGGGGCTACTCATCAAGTATCACGCGCCTATCTCTTCATGCCTCAAGATCGAACATGAAGATGCGTCACGCTACAAAGCGACAGATACAGGCCTGCCTGCTTGCCAAGGACATGCCATCTCGGAATCTCTGAGACATACCACTCCGCGTATTCTATCGTCGCATCTCCATGTCCATTATCTCCCCTTGTCTCAATGTCCAACACTCACAGCCCCATCTTCATACCGTTCACGCATGCTGCGATATCGCCAGGGCGATTGCAACCCAGTGAAGCAGACATGATGACGCATAACTGAAGCAAACAGCATCCTACGATGTGAACCCATGTATGGCAGAAAAGGACGTTGCGGTTGGCTGTGGCCATGTTTGATGTCGAAACAGACATGGAGGCGGCGCAGCATGTCGCGCATGAACCCTAGGGGCTATTTTTGACATGAGGGGAGGGTGGAGCGATGGAAGGAATGGGGGCCGTAAGGCTGGCGCTGGCATGGCGGTTCCTGAAATTCGGCCCCCAGTGAGGTCTTGGGGAGATGGTCAGTCGCATTTGCCGCTTTGTGTTGCGAGCGAGCGCGTCGTCCGTCTTACATCTTACAAACGCATGGCGGCGGCTGCCGATGTCGTATCCTCGATATTGAATTCATCAGCCACATGATCAGGTGCGATACTACTTACACCGATGAGCACTTGTTGGACCTGTGGCTTGATAGCTTGAACCAAGTACTGATGGCTCAGCCCTGTGAACGCGGTGCTGCGCCTCACCCGCGACACCACCCACCGAACGATGGCTTCCCGTGAGCATGTCACAAACCGCGACGCATCGACCACCGAACACCTACCTCGTCCACATAGCCAGTGCCCAATCACTCGCCCTTTTTCTGCCAGTACCTGAGGCCGGCACAGCCCTGTTTTTGTGATCTTATCGCAGCAATGTGTCCATTGCGACTCGGCTACCGGCCCGTACAAGGAGAAGATTTTCTTGGGTTGGGCAGGGCCGCTACGACTCCACAGAACAGGGACCCCGACAAGCGAGCGCGACACGTTGACATTTGCACCGGACTGCACGAAGATATGCTAAGGAAAACCAAAGTATTGGACTGTGGGGAAGGGCAGGTCGGGTGGTTGGGACGAGGTTGGGTTCGGACGGGTGTGCAGACGGTGATTTGGCGATGAGTCGATGGACACGTTGACGTGCGAGCAGCCTCGCCAGACGGAAGGGGCACGTCCTGGTAAATGCGGGGAGATGTGAGCTGGCAATACAGCTTGCGCAATGCTTTTGTCTGTTTCAGAGGCCCGGGCAGGTCCGACGATGCAGGACAGTGACTATATGAGTGATTCGAGACCGCGCACGCTGGTGGGTATCGTGCAGGTACTCGATCAGGTTGACCGGTGAGGCTGCAATGCATGCACGCTGCACCTTTTTGGACGCGGACTAGAGGGTTAGCTGCATCTTGACCGGTGACAATGGAGCTGATGCAAGCTCCACAGGAGAATAAGAATATGCATATCATATGCATCGATCCATGATGGACTTGCTTTCGTTGAACTCTTGTCGTTCAGCGGGTATGGCCAGTCGTGACGGAATTCTGCGGTTAATAGAGTGGGGTGGGGGCTGGCATTTGACCGACAGCTGGCATCACCCACGGTGGTTGACGATTGTCAGTCAGGAACCTCCTTGTTGAGGGTGGGATGGCTGCCGGAACAAAAGGGAACAGCTGTCAATGCGCGATTAAGATGGGGAAGTGTTCTGGAATGTAGATGTCGCTGTTGCGCATTCTGGCTAGAATCTCATGTGGAGAGGTTTGGCAGGGCTTTTTCGGGCTGGACAGTGCGAAGGGCAGCAGCTCTGAGCTCCCGTCTCCTGATGTTTGCAGTCTTTCCTCCACCTCAGGCTGATGGCCAAGTTGTGTCTGTAATACGTGACGTCTCGTAATAGTAACTCGGTGGTTCTGCGGCGGCCGCGCAATAACCTGTATGTGTTTCTCGTTCGATCTTCGTATCGCGGGTTGAAGCGAGACAATTGCTATTATCGTGAGGCTTCTATTGTAGATCACCAAACTTCAAGCAACATCACCGTGGCAGTATTTTTGGCAGTGGCAACAACATCTACTGCGACCTTGTTTGTGGTGAGGGTTGTGAAGATGGCAGATGGTAGATGGCGACGATCGAGCACTGTCCGCCAGTGCGCAGCGCACCTGCCATCCAGCGCCAGTGCCCCGCAACACCACCAAAACACCATCACCACCGTCCACCCTTAGTAATCGTCTATCCAGACTCTACCACACTGCGCACACTTTCGGACATGGCAGAAAACGATCCTCTCGTTTCTCGCCACCAACCTGGCGGACCCTGACCTCCATATGCCGTGCAAGATTCCAAGGTTCTCAGCCGGACCCTGACGTCTGCCATGCCCCGCATCGCAATCCTCCCCGGACGATAAACAGAATTCTGCCGTCAAGAACCTTGGTGATAAGACGTCATGAGTATCAAGGCAAGCACCCTGAATGTCCAAAAACACTTGACCAGGGCCCCGGCCCAGCTGACGATGATGTCGTCCTGGTTTTGTCGTGGGGCCAAAGGCCATGTATGTCAGACAGTGGCTTTGTGGCTCAGTATTGCACTTTGGCCTCGAAGCAGAAAGTGGCATGACAAGTCTGCGCAACTGCAAAATGCACTAGCAAGTGCGCAATGCAAGTCTCACCTTTGATACCGCGGGAGGGTGTATCAAACCCACAATTTGTCTTCGCCGGGCGAGCGTGAGGGTGCAGTGCGCGCCAGGCAGACATCAGGGTCCAGTCGCACACCTGCAAAATCTTGGAAACGAGGGTGTTCACGCACTCGTATCCCGCGCCGGCGATCAATATATTCCTGGCCACATGATGGGAAACTTGGCTAGCGATAAGACAAGGTGTTGCCAGGTGCCCTGGGTCGTGATTGGTCATGTTTAGGGCGTAGCAAAGGGAAGAGCCTTGAGGGAGCAGCCGAGGTGTGTGTCGTGTGGGAGTCATGGTTGAATCAAGAGCGTCGTGTGTGTGTGACTGTTTCAGTGTAATCTGGCTTGGTGGTTTCCAAGTGTGTGTGGAGTTAGACTTGCGCTATCGGCAGAGCATCTTCCAGTTCGTTAGTTCCAAGTGCAAGAATACTGTGGAACTGATGTTAGGGTTCTTTTCAGGTAATGAGGCGAAGGCTCTTCATGATGGCACAGTGATGTTAGGTGATTAGGAATTAGTTCCATTATTAGCTATCTAGCCAGATCCTAGTCTCCATCCAGCAACGTCATTCCAAGTTTCCTCCGCATCACCAGGGTCCATTACCCTGGCGTGCATCATCCATTCCCCCCTCAACACCGCAAAGGTGGAGGCATGCAACTGTCTGATCCTCTCAAAGTATCATTCCACCATTAACCTGCACGAACCTATAGCAAGTACAAGCAACGCAGAAGCAAAGCGTGCAATAGAGCATATATGAATGTGTTTGGTGGTGATGGTGGTGGCGCGCACCGGTGCGGAGCTTTTGCAGCGTCTGCCCGCGGATGTCGTGGTGGGATCGGAGCGTTTGGCCGCGCGGCCGCTCGGCCTCGTAGCCGTAGATGGTAGTGTGGGTATCGTATTATTTAATAGATCGTAGTTCGTAAGGGGCAAAGAAAGTCTCCAAGTCATCATTCATCGGTAGTAGCCAGAGGACCGGTGCTCGCGGAGGTCCCGTGTCGATGGCTCGCGAACCTCGACAGCGTAGTGCTTCGCAGCCCTGCGCTGCTTAGCAAGGTCCTCCTCGTAGAGGGAGCCGCGCTTGGAGCTGGGAGTGTTGCTGATCTCGGCGAGTGGTCGCTTTGGCCGGCTGGTGGTGTGCTGTGGCCAGTCGACGATCTCACCGTTGCGTGATCGTGATGATGACTTGGTCTTGGTCTTTGACTCCTGGTCAACCTTGACCGAGTGGCTTCGTCGGGGAGAGGCGGGTGCTGTGCGGGGAGCAACGTAGTAGCTGCGGTCCATGGAGACGAATGGCTTGCGAGATCGGTGACGGATGCTGCGCTCAATGGCCTTGAGGAGGCTGCAGACTTCAACGTAACCGGCTGGGATCTCGACACGGACGAGCTTGTTGTCTTCCTCGACAGTTGAGTAGGTGGCTCCATCCGACTTTTGGTAGATGTAGCGGGCCACTTGCTGGGCGAGGCCGTGGCCGACCTCGCAGAGCTGCTCGTGGTTGCGGTGGACTTCGTAGGGGTTGTGGCAGTAAGCACACTTCCTGGCGTGCATCTCGAAGTGGTAGGCGGCCCAGCTCTCAGCGGTGTTGACAGGACGGGAGAAGGAGTCGACGGGGTCCTCGTAGAAGCCGACCACACGCTCCTTCTTGGCCTGGGAAGGCCGTGAGTGAACGATGGTCGGTTGGTTTGTGCGTGCGGAAGGCATCTTGGGAGACGATGTGGGTGAGTTCTTCAGGATGGACTTTGGGTAAGCCGTCGTGACGTTGTTGCCAAGATACGGAATGGTGTTGGTCAAGTCACTCCCAGTGTGGGAGGGCTGCTGTGGTGTGGTGGTGATGTTGGTGTTGTGTTTTTGCTCAACGTGGTAGATGGTAGACTGGTGGTCGTGTGGACAGCAGGTCGTAGTGGTTTCGAGCGTGTTGGTTTAGATGGAGGGTCCATGGTGGGCGCGGATGGCATGGAATATATGTCTCGATCCTGTACAGCGGCCGCATGCCCAGGGTGTGGGTGGAAGCCTGAGCTAGGCCGGGGTTGCCTGTGACCATCAGCAGGGGCTAGGTTAGCACCTCCTAGCCTCCAAGACCAGGGGGGCCATGGCCTGCTAGCGAGGGCGGTGACTGCAAATGCTCCTCTCCATCCGTGCATGACGACAATGTCTTGGGAACCGCCGCTAGAGGGCATGTTTCGTCAGTCAGAGGGCCGTCAACGGCCGCTGGTCGACGGCGCTGCCATTGGCGATGATGAGCTGTCGCTTCGCCAGAGAATGGGCCCACGAGTGCCAGCAACCGCCGCCCCGACTCCTGCCGCGCGTGTCAACGTGTTCAGTCGGGCAGGAGAACCCCTATGCTGTCTCTCCAACGACGCTGCTCGCTCGCTGTGCATGGCGTCTGGTTATTCGACGCTGCGCCTCATGTCGCTGTCCGCGTTCGCAGCATCGTGGTGAAGGGCGTGGGCGGATGCCGTCGCTGCCTGTTTTCTCGAGGCATCAGCCACGGCAGCCACACCCAATATGGACTAGCCCTGTTTTCTCCCCACCATCGCACCTGTCATTTGCGCAGCACTCGTACAATCTCACCGCTACACAAGTTCGCGCATAGCCACACCCCTCCGCAGCCAATCCCTCAACTAATGCACACGATACAGTGGCTGTTGAGGGCTGGTGAAGGCCATGTGCAAGTTTGCGTGTCGCTGCGAAATTGCATCCTTGGTCGCTGCCATGGTTCAGACCGGCGGCTGCAACGCACAGCGGGACCCGCAACACCTCACCTAGGGCTGTGCTAAAGCGCATAGCTCCGTCTGCGCCCTTGAACGCACACCAGTCGAGGGCGCCGAAAGTGCAAAATGTTTGCGTGTCGCTCAAAGACTCATCAGACACGCTGCTACTCGACGCTTGCCGAGCAACGTGCATGGCGCTATTCACCCTTCGCTCGACCCGCCTGTCTCTTTCTGGCTGACCGGACTTTGGGCCCTCGTCATTCGTCAATTCGGCCCTCTGGTGACTCTTTTTCTCTACCGGCGCATTGGCACAGCAGTTCGCCCACTCTGTCAACGTGAACAGGCCCTATGTACCAATGTTTTCTCCGGTATACAGCATGGCGTTTCATCACAGGAAACACGTTGACAAGCACCCGAATAGCATGTTTCAGGTCCAGCTGTCACTGTATTCTGCCCACGATGACTCAATTGCGCCCAATTTGGGACTCTCGTGGTGTTTCTTTTTGGCGCCGTCTTATGACTCCCACCCTGACACGACGGTCGCCACTACCCGTACGTCGGAGCAAGGAATTCCAACTGCCAATTGCGCTCGCAACGGGTTTCAGGCACGGCTAAGTGGCACATGACCCGATCTCTGTTCTTGGCGAGAGTTTTCACGGCTTTCTAGCGCAATGCCGCTCATCATGACAGCCGCAAACACGAGTTCGGCTCTGCACCGCCACACAATCCCACTAGTTACACGATAGAAAATTCCATCGTCATTCTGCCCCTCTTGCGTCTGCATGCCCCCGTACTGAGACCCTCTTCCAAGTCTTGGGTGCATGAAGATTGGGGGGCGCCAACACCCGGTATCCAGAGTGAACCTACACTGTGGCGTCGCAGTCAGGGTCTACTGTAGCCTAGGATCCTACGCAGTCTTGGTCTCTGGTGATCGTGCTTCGGAGTGTACAATGTTCCGTCGCTCCTCGCGAGTTGTCTCAGCTGCCTTGCGGAAACCAAGCCTCGACGCACATGGTGCCGATAGACCCTTTGGCAACGTAATTTCCATGACCGGTTCATGATATCATTCGTTCCTCATGGTCTGCTGATTTGACATCCGGTATATCGCGATCCGGATCGGACCATTGGCCTATCACCTTTGATGATGTCTAGGCAGCAAGTCCCCGCTCAGGCTGAGAACGACGTATCGAGCGATGAAGCTCGGTGGGGCATATCAGAACAATCTGGCACCTCAAGTTTGGGTCAACTAGCGCTTCTGTTGCTTACTCAATGTTCTTGGAGAAGACCTTCAGCATGTGACTTCTTCGCGATCCATGCATGTGTCGCTGTACCTTTGACAAAATTAGCAATATAC
The DNA here is from genome assembly GCF_042100115.1 of Alternaria dauci. NCBI lineage: Eukaryota > Fungi > Ascomycota > Dothideomycetes > Pleosporales > Pleosporaceae > Alternaria > Alternaria dauci. The sequence goes on from NC_091272.1 coordinate 5,196,577, forward strand.
GCTACCGCCTGCAAGACTACTGACCATGTTCGGTGTTCGTTGAGCCAATGCCCTTCGCGTTCGACCATCTAGCCATTTCTATACTGACAGTGCGTCAGGGTCCAGACAAGGTTGCGGGGCTATGTGGAGCGAGTTGGTCACGTGCAGTCCCTTTCATCCTCCAAAAACAACTAGCATCCGCCTCTTGAACATGGCGCTTACTAAAGCCATCGGAAACGAGCGACAGAAGCAATCAGCGTTGCCTTGTTTCTAAATTTCCATATCGAGTCCGAAGTGAACCTGATCTGTTGCAGTAGTAAGCGACAAAGCTGACCAAGTTGACCGGTTGCTGGGCCTTTCATCAGCACAAACCTGTTCTTCACAAGACCGACCACCGCTGGGGGTTATCTTTCGGTCAGCTTGGGCTATGCGCCATCTGCTTGTCGCGCATTGTCTTTGGAAAAACTAAGCAGTGGCAAATACGCGTTTCGAGGCTCTCCACCTCAAGTGCGTCCGACGACGTCTTTACACTTAGCAACATGATCGCGTTTGGGATGTATTGATAGCTGATGAGCAGCGAAGAAGCGGTGCATGATCAGCTCACTGCTTACCTGTACACGCAAAGTCGCCATGAGGACCGTAAGCCGCTGACTACCCCACAATCTGGCGGTCGCGCCGTTTCCATTTATCGAGAGGTGCGTTACGCTCCTTGCTTTTCAAACTCAATCGCGCTCTAGACGATCGGAGATTTGTTTTGCAGATCCTCCGATCACCGCGAGAACTCGCGCAACTTGAGTTGCGGACAACGCCCGAAAGCTTCAAAGTACCACAACAACCACAAAATGCATAGAAGACGCAAGAGAAGGTCGACTTCTCCAAGATGATACGGTGAATTGACGACCAAGGCTGAGACACATGACCGCGCGTTTCAGCGGAACGGTAAGCCTTAGCCTGTTCCTGGGCTAGTTTGCGATCTGTGCTTCCACACCTCACACCGCTTTTCAGCGAAACTTTCAGCGAAGCGACAGATTTTGCTTGAAATACCTGCAGCCCCTTCGATTCTTGCAATTCTTTCTTTTCTAAAAACTTCGCCTTGACCGGTTACAGAAAGGAAACGACGCCGCAAAACAGAAAGAGAAGAGGAAATGCCACCCCGAAGCGTGTGTTTGAATGTGTTTACGTCCAGTCTTGGCGATGGCAATGGAGCGGTGAACAATGGTCGACATTCGATTATGGACAGGAGGGACAGCGCGCAGAGTGGTATGTTCGGATTCTTCAGAGTTGCAATTATACAGCTCGAAATCAGCGTTGCGATGCATACTGACCTGGCGATTAGACATTCCGAGACGGTCCTCTGACGGCTCTGTCGCATCGCAAGCCACACCGCCAACATCCACATCTCCTCTCTCGGCTTTCAACCGTCCCGAACTATTCCATTCTCTGCGTCCTATGGCCAGCACCGAGAGTTTGAACGGTTCTTTCACCAGCAAATGTAGGTTTGACCTCCTATCTTCAATTCCCATGTGGCGCGATGCAGGAACCCGACATGATTCGCCACGCTACATTAGCGCGCACGCGTCGCTCCACTTTATCCCACAATTATCGCGGCCGCTTTCATGGCCTGGCACTTTACCAGCACTACACCCACTTCAAACATCATGATAACAACGTCGTACTAACATGCAACAGCCTGCACAACATGCTCTGGTGAACCCGCACGCCGCCGCTGCTCTCGCTGCAAGGCCGCTTACTACTGCGACCGCAACTGCCAAAAGTCGGACTGGAAGACCCACCGCAACGTCTGCGAGCCCATCACGCAGACCTACTCTGCACCTGCTACTCCCAACTTCTCCAACCCTGCCAGCCCAACCAACGAGTCTTGAAGATGCGACGCTGGACGTGTAAGTTATCGCATAGCTACACCACCGCACATGTAAATCAGCCAACGAAGTGGAGAACGAGGAAGGGGGCGTCCAGGATGGATTAACGGAAGTGATATCAAGAGCAGGACTTTGCTACGAACTAATGATACGAAACTCGACTGGAGATATAGGGAAAACTCGGGCGTTTGTGCTTTATCGGGTGTTTGGGGTTTACCATTTAGAAAGAGCGAAAGCATTCAATTGCACTGCATAGCGAAACTAGCGAAATCATACTCATTCTTAGCTTTCTTTTTTGGGGAGAAGTAACTCTTTCATGCGCCTTTGCGAAATGTGAGGTCGTAGGAAAGTAACGCGCGATGCTAGTTTCGGCAAGCGCGATTATGTGTGGACTACTTGCATATGTGGAGAGGTGCATCATTTTGGGAACGGGCGCTTAGATCATCATAATGCGGTTCTGTAATATCGCCGTCGGGATGCGTCGCTGTTTACTGACTCGTTGCCGTACATATACGCTCACCGCTCCTCTCCTCAAAGCTTCCACAAGCCTACGTGTCATATTCCTTCGCGCGCTGATTGTTGAGTACCGTTGCGATGGTATGCTGTACGTGCGCCTTTCAGACTGCAATGATAGCGCACAGCATACCAGTTCTGCACATCTCTTTGCAGACAACTGGCTTGCATCGTTCATTCAGATAACGTAGGCTTGATCGCTACACGATCGTGATCTCTTGGTCGATAGTGTCTTTCACCTCATCGGGATGGAGGTTTTCGAAGGAACCGATTCTCCGTACCGTATCTGGGCCAGCTGGGACTAGGATAAGGCCAGCGTACATCGATAACGAGTAGTGATCTCCAGGTTCTGATTTATATCGGTCATAGCTTTTGGGCAGGCGACTCCTCAAAGGAGAACGTTTGCACAGCACTAATAGTACTGAATCACATGTGTTAGTCATCGATACTGTTCAACAAGCACAATGGAGCAGCGAGGAGAGCTTACAAACATATTTGTGGAAATGGTGATGATGTGTGTCCTCGATAAACAATTGTATCGGGGCTTCTGAGACCTCGTTTGACCGTCCATGTGTAGTTGCTCCCTGGAAATAGGATGCGTAGAACCTTTCCAATGGCAGATCCTTACAAAGGCTCTTGGCATAGGTAAGTGTACAGTGAGTTTTTCCATTCTCATGCCTGGGGATGGAGCCGATAAGTATCTTCCCGTAGAGCGTGGTTATTGCTCGGGTTACTTCTCCGTATGGAACGTGTGCATTCTTGAACACAGATTCCACCAACACCAAAGTGCAGCAAGTTTCGCGTGGTCTCCAAAAGCGAACTTGATCATCCAAGGAAGCCCAGGACCATGATGGTGCTCTGTAAATGTCACTGCGTCTACTTAGTTTCTTGTTGGATCCATACAATGCCGCCCATCCCAACTGTTTGATGAAACCATACTGCCAGATACCCGCATAGTACTCTCCAAGAACCGGGGCAAATCTTTCTGCTAAGGCTGCGATGGCAGGCAGTTTGTCGGTTTGTATGGACATAGCTCTTCTTGAATAATCACAGATTATTCTAGTCCATTGGATTAGGGCATCTTCTTGATTCTCTCCGAGTTGAGAGACTAACTTGAGCGTCTGTTCGTCCTGCCAACACATGCTCAACGGCTGACCCAGACCCACCACGCCTGCTGCACACTGCCATTCCAACGTGGCAGATGTGTACATGAGCAGTCGATTGGCCATCACTAGTTCTTGTAAAGCCCATGCTCGCTGGCCCAGTGGGTTTTGCAGCCTCGCAATATCCCTATGACGAGTATCAATCCTAGCACTGGCACTTCCAAATCGATTCAGCGAGACTCGAAATGGTATTTGAATGCTTGGAGATGTATCAGGTGAGCGTCGTTGGAGGAATCCATCTGCTGCATCCGCTGCGCTTGAAGCTAGGATTGTGACATGGGCCATACTGTATATTTTTGCCATAGACCCAATTTCACGGGGTTTGTCTTCCGGATCATCTTGGATAATGCACAGTGCGTCCACCTAAAAATAGTTAAATCACATTCGAATCAAGAGTAGATGGATGTTGCGTGGAATGACGTGCTCCACATACCCATAGATATGGTATTGAAAGTGAACGTGTAACACTAATAGCGTCTTTGGTCGTCTGGGGGAGATCGTTGAGTTCCAAGTGTTGGGTTAGTGCCTCGATGTTATGTGACCGGAGTTGAGTTTGCGAGCCAGTTCCCCAACAATATGACAGTGCTGCGAACTTTCCAAAGGCTCCGGTGGTACGAATTATCTTGGGTGTGGCCACCTCAATGACACGTGTTGGGAGAGGTGAGTCAAGTTGCTCCGGACAGCACCTATGGAGAGCACATTCTTTGAACCATCTTGAAATCTGTGCAGACGTCTTTGACGGAGTCAAATCTGTCTCAACCTCTCGGGCAGTGACTAGATGTGCTGCAAAGTTGTCGACTTCAGTAATGAAGTGAAAAAAAATATATAGCTGATATCATCGAAATCCGATTTGAGTTTGACAACGTAGAGAGTGCTTCCGGATGAGGTGAAATCATTTTCGACATCTGTACCCAACGTGATTGTGTAACTCTTGATAGGTAGTGAGCATGAATTTACAATCAGAAACTGTAAGTATGAGCACCATTGGCATCCACTATCAGTGTTCACTTGTAGGTCGTCTTTTGCGATCTAAATCAGCCGTTGCGTTAGCGTATGTCTGGACAACGCAATTGACATGTTACAAGTCCCGAGAAAAGGACCCACGATAAGGTACTGACTTCGTATACCAATTCCATTCCCCCAAAGCGACCCAGCCTTTCAAAAGTTTCCGTATCGAAGACGTTCACCCAACAGAACTCGCAGACCATCGCCCGCACACGCTCGAGCGGCTCTGGTACGCGCATCATCGGCACTGACTATCGCAAAGGGATGTCGCTTAGCAGTATCAACAGCGGCGGAATCAGCAAGGTATTGAGGTCGGGAAGGTTGGCACAAAGAAGGTGGGGTGGGCTGAAGAGGAAGGCTGAACCGTCTGAAGGCCGAAGTTGCGGGCGCTTGCCACGTGTGGAACGCCATCAATCTGGCGTATGACAAGGCTGCGGCAAGTCACGTTGTGTAAGATTACGACATGAAATCTGCACCAGATGTTCTGCGAGCTGCAAACACATGTACAACGGATTACTTAGTATCCATCGAAAATATGCCCAGAGGCTTTTACACGACTTGGCCGTAAGGCGCCGTTCCGCTAAGCTTGAAGTATCCCGGCTGCAGTGTCTGAAATACACCCGCAGGATCGTATTTTCTTGATACCTTATTCAGCTTGGCCACATTCTCCGCGCCATATCCTGAGATCACGGGCTGGTAAGGGCTACTATACGGCATGTACATGTAGTCATTGTACGCGCCCAGCTCTTTTGCCATGGCAACTGATGCACTCATAAAATCTTGTGCCGCTTTCAAAATAACTTTGTCGTCCTTCTCGTCACTCCACGACAGGTAAAAGAGAGCGTGAAATAGCGGACCATCGTCGGGATGGAGGCCAAGAGCATTTCCGCCCTTTTTCTGCATGGCCCTAAGAGCGGGCTTGCTGAATGCCTGGAACGAGACACTGGGTGTACCGGCAGGAATGCCGGGCGCAATCTCGAAAAGATGCTCGGTCATGCGCTTCATCAAGTCTGTGTTCAGCTTGAAGGACTGTGACCACATAGTCGTCCGAAAGCCATCTGGCATACTCTGGCTCAGACCAGGTGTCGTTTCAGCTAGACTGCAATTACGCGTGGTATCCGTGAGTGGAGAAAGCGAGAGGTACTCCTTCAGTATAGCGGGTGGGTTCGCTGGGTCGATTAGGTCAAAGTACTCGTACTCAGTGGATGCAATCTTGACGCCGCGAGAGTATGCGACGGCAACGAAGTGCGCAAGTTTGGTGTCGGTCTCGGCAGCCTCCACTGCGCTTCCAAATGCGTCGAACAGAGCGGGTGCGTACGTCGCATTGTACTGGCGTTTGCTCGAAAACATAAGGCCTTGAGGCAGGGTCTCGTAGTTAAAGATTGTGATGATGCCGAAGTTGTTTCCCCCGCCGCGAAGAGCCCAGTAGAGGTCTGGAAAAGTCTTTTGATTGACTGTGAGGATGATGCCTGATGCGGTAACGATTTCGAACGAGGCAATGTTATCACACGCCAAGCCATACTCGTTAGTATGATGGCTGATACCTCCGCCCAGTGTAAGACCGCCTACTCCTACATATGCTGCCTATCCAGTATCAGTTATGGACGCGGAAGATACGTAGTTCAATATTTGACTTACTCGTCCACCAACGACGGCAAGATTGTAGGGTGTCAGGTAGTCGTACACCTCCTTCCATCGGTTGCCAGGGCCGACAGCAACAGATGTCCTGTCCGCAGAGAGCCGTTTTTGGTTCATATTGACCATATCGACAGTGATGCCACCCTCAATGCTAGAAGCACCAGAAAAGGCTGCATGACCTCCGCTCTTGACGGCAAAAGGGCATTGTGTAAGACGTGCGATCAAGACTAGGCTCGAGACTTCAAGAGCGGCGGTTGGGGTAAACGTGCAATAGGGCTCTACTTCGAGTTGCTGTATCGACCAGTACGTTGTTGGAGCAGTGTCGGATGTCTTTCCGGCTCCAAAGACGAGCTTGAGAGAATCACACTTTCCGATGGTCAGTCAGTTGTAGACAAGAAAGGAAGTGCGAACTTACGGCTATCGAACAGCCCTTCGATGAAGACCTCGCCACGAGGCCAGCTAGCTCGGGTATGGCGGATATGTTCACGCCATTATCAATAAGAGCCTTCGTTACGTTGAAGTCGGCCGGCTCGAAGACAGCCTGGGCTGATGCTGTGGCAGCTACGGCAAGAGCGCCAAGAGACAATCTTTGAATGAATCCCATGGCAATCAAAGTAGACGACAGCAGGCCCACAGAATTTTGCACGGAAATTTCGCAGCACAAACATGAAGAGACAGGCTTCAACTGCAGAAGACAAGCCTTTTGTAGACGCGACCAAGCCCGCGGAGCCTGCACGCGAGTAGTAGAAACAGTATCCACAGGCCGGGAAACGCCATCGCGAGTTTACCGACCTGTCGTTGCTGCATTTTGAACGCAGGCTTTCGCTGGCCGGGCGCCCTCTTCTGCGTCTACTAAGCCGTTTACAGCGCGTGGATGTTGGATTGTCTGAGCTGTCCAATCGCGCGTTACCAGAGTATTACTTGCATGAGTGACAAGAGCTGCAGGGCGCAAATAGAGCTGCCGAAATGTGCAAGCGACACGAATATCCTCCATGGATTGCGTTCCTGGTTGAACGTCTTGAACTCGATCGACGTCATGATAGGCGCGCGGAACTTGAGTTTGTCTGCATCTTGTCGCCCCGTCATATGGCAGACATGGGAATACTGTAGAGACTGTTCTACGTGATGTCCGATGAAGAGAGAAGTATGGCGTGGATAAAGTCGATTGAAAAAGAGGAGAGATTTCTAAGGTCGGGTCGCAACGACTCTCTGCCGCTGGCGCCGTCTTGGCTGCGGCGCTGTTTGCGGGCGAACCTACCCGCCGGTTCCCCTCGGATCTTTCTCCTCTCCACCACCAACACAAGTTTCTTACACACAACATACGCCCCATGCCCTCGCATCAACAACTGGTACTTGAAGAAGTGACTAGGGAGCATGTGTGGGTGCAAGGCATCCAGTGTTCTCATGGCCGACAACCTCCGAGAGGCTTCGCACTGATGAGCCTCGTGATCACCTTAACCCTGTAATTGCGGAGCGCGTTCACTCGAGCAGGATGTGGCGCATACTAGAAGGTCAGGCAGGCGCGCCTGTTCTAACTGACTATCCTTGAATCAGCGGAGAACTGGAGATGTAAATCACGGTCCAGCATGCTGGCACGCCGCGATCCGCTGTACCGCTAACTTGCCCAGTCTACCTCGGCGTGGTCGCACGAACTATGCTACGCATTCACCTGCGTGAGTGCCTTGCCCTCGCCATCTCATCCTGTTATTTCCTCGGCATCGAAAGCCAAAACTGACGTCGCAGCCTTTGCTGTCTTTGTTCTCCGTCTAAAGGCTCCATATCACGATCTTGCAACGCGCGACATGAAAGGTGTTCATCCAAGCCCTGTGGTAAAAATGAAAGTTCAACGACAAAGTTCTGGACGTTATGGCAGTACAGTTCTCTTCGGAGTCTTTAGTTTGACAGTAGTGCGGACTGTCTTTCACTTGTCTTTTTCACATCTACGCTGTTTTTCTCTATTGTGTTACAAGCCCGAGCTCATTTTACGAGCTGAAAAAGACCCTCATTGTACTTCAGTGTGGGCTAAATTCCCATTGTCCTCGATACAACTCAACCTCTTTGTCAAGAAGTCACGATCATTCATTCTGCGCACCAACGAATCGATACCTACCCCAGCGTTTCCACGATTTGGGTTGTCCATCCGATAAACATTCCACAGCCGGAAGGATGAGCAATAATCAGGGTGACTCGACATTAAACTCGCCTCTCCAGCAGATACTCCGAGACAAATCCGCAATCGATATCTTGGGTCACTTTCTTGGTACGCCAGCCGTGGAAGATCGCAGCAGACTCGATGAAGCTGCGATCGTATGTCTGGATGCAGAGTGGTGGATGAAAGAGCCCAAGCCCACTACTGAACTAGGCATCGCTGAGCTCATGGGAAAGGGCCTGAATCCGACAGTCCATGCCGAGAACATACTCTCTAGCATCCGAGTTGCTCATGCGCGCGTTATCCCGTACGCCCATCTCAAGAATACGTTTTCGGGCGCTGGAGATCCAGAGAACTTCTACTTTGGCAAAACTAAGTTCGTCACGTTGGAAGAGGCTAAACAGATTATTATCAACACCTTCGTTCGACCGCGCAAGTCCGGCAACGGGATCGACCTGCAGCCAATCATCCTGATCGGCCACGCGATAGAGAATGAATTTGACCATATCCAGCGCGCATTTGGCGTCGATCTACTGAGCTACGGCACTATTGTCAAAGTTATTGACACGCAAATCATGGCTCGAGAACTAGATATCAAAGGTCCACGAGGGCCGGCAATTGGACTCAAAGATCTGCTCGCGCACTTCAACATCCAGATTTCTAATCTCCACACTGCTGGCAACGACGGGGCTGCTACTCTCATGGCTGCTGTTCTCCTCGCCTTGAAACACCATATCTACCCGAACACTTTCGGTCCACCGCCCGCGATTGTACAAGGCCGCAGCATGTCAGACGTGGTAAAAAACATTAGCCAGCTTTGTAAGTCGTTGCCCGCACCTTCTTGGGGAAAGCTTAGATATTGCACGCGATGCGATCGAGAGAACCACGTTCGTCGGGACTGCACCGCATATGTCAGCTGCGACATCTGCAGGACTGCGGGGGTCAAGAAGCTCTTCGCTACTAAACATACACACAAGACTAGTAGGTGTTTGTATCAGTTTCTGGAGAAACCACCAGTGGACTACGATGTTTCTGAGCGGTAGATCAAGTATACCGTAGGCGAAAGATATACATAAGGCAGACACACGATACGGAAATTGCTCCTAGGCACTATCACAATGGCGCCAAGGTAGTTTCTAATGGAACCATGTCATTGGCGGGCAAGGCAACCAACTATCCTCTCTTGTCTCTAGTATTGTAACCATTATGTGACTTAACAATGAACAGAGACCAGCGAAAGCTACAAAAGTGCTGCGATCAGAAGCATACTCTCATCTCTAACCCAATCTCCTCCTTCCATCTTCATCGAAACGTGCATGACCCATCAACATGTGTCCCAGCATTCTCCTTTCTCCATGGCTGTATCGCACCTTCACACTTACTACACCTCAGATCTGCGTTCGGACAATCGACAAACCCATGCGACTCACTACCACACCTCCAACAATACACCCCCACCCCAATCGGCAGCGGCGGCGTCGGCCAGTTCATCAACCCCTGCACCACAGACTCGGCCGACTTGGATCTGGAATCCCCTGTCTGTCCTGGCTTCGCAGCCTTGTTTTCCGGGCTCGAGTATATCTCGAAACGAAGAGCTGAGAGGACGGCGATCATGGTAGCGTACATGGCAGCGTTGCCACTGTTCTGAGGGTGGTGAACACGAATCTTGAACTGCTCGAGGAGATACGTGAACGATGCATCGGCATGGCGCGTTATCCTTGCTTGCTGAGGTATAATTTGCGCGTCTAGAACTGCTACCGTAGTATCTATATTGGAAGGGTCGAAGTCAAAAGCTGTCTTGCGCATCTTGCTTATACTGTCGTTGGCGCCGAAGGACATGGAAACGATCGGTCGAAATCCCGACGCTGCTCTCTTCTCGTCCATGGGCTGGTGCCAGATTTGGTGGAGAAAGTCGAGAGCTTCTTCTTGGGAGACGTAGACTGTGGTGCCAAAGTGGAAAGGATCTAGGCCGGTGGGTGTTGAGTCGAGGTGTATAGTGGAGCGGATGACGAGGTGAAGAGACCATACTTTGCGGAATAGGTCTTCGGCGTGTGGGCCGGCTATAACAGGCTGTCCTCGATTGATGCTGACTCTGTTGTAGGTGGTGATTCCGAGCTCTGTGAGGCGGTGCGGTGGGGTTGCGGACCATTTGCGGTGGAGCGTAACCAAAACGGCGTGTCTAAGGAGACCAGTGGTGGATCTTTGGAGGCATCTGTGAAGGACATCTCGGTCTGAGGTTTTGGAAAGGGTGTCGCGCAGATGCTCAAGTCTTGAAGACGTGGACACGGGCATGGTTTCTGAGCTACTTGTTGAAGATGGTCAGGAGCAGAGAAATGACAAAGTCGTAGTGAGACTAAACCCCGCTCGACTAGAGCGGAGCCTAAAAAGAAGCTTACGGTCATCACAGTGAAAGTGAGAGTGAAGACGAAGGTGAAGATGAACTACTTGAATTAAATCTCTTGGTACAATGACCTTTAATGTGAAGTGGGTTTCACGATGCTTTTAATGGATGCAATAGCATCCCATATCCATGGCAGGCTCCGAGTCCAAATCTCCTCCACAGTCTACAGTCTACAGTCTAGAGCGGCAAAACACAGAGAGGTTGCGACATACATCTCTAGCGTAATCCAATCGTGTATTCTATGGTCCTTTGAAGCGTGCAGCGGGACTTGTTCTAGAACCTTCTCCTTCATGCGCTTTGACGATTTGAGAGACTCTTCCAATTGAACGACCATTCCCAGCTCTTGAGATATCAATGGGTCAGATCGGCTAGATAGCTAGGATGCTTTCTTCCGTGAAAGTCTCCTTGGTCTACGCTATCCTCATGCAGAAGAACGAGCTCGGTTGCATGCTAGCGCAGTCGCTAAGAACCTAGCTCAAGGCATCCTCGAATGGACCAGCTGGCCTTATTCTCCCGCCACACTCTTAATTGCCTCAATACCATCCCGAGTCAACCTCGCAGTGAAAAGGGTTCTTTAAAAGTCAAAATTGTGCCATCTCGGAGGACCAGCTGTTGAGGTGACGCCGACAAAGTATCTGTGAGTTTGTTTTGAGCAAAAGCAGTGTCTACACCCTGTCTGATGCTAAAGCAGTGTCATTACAATGACCAGAAATCCCCTCCGCGCGTTGAGAAAGCTCATTCGCGCTAAGATGCCACGGACTAAACGTCGAACCCTGATTGACCTTCCGGCCAAGCTGATTGAGATGATCGGAATGAAGCTCATCGATCATCCGACTCATGACCAGCTAATTATACCGCAATCAACGCCGGACGGACGACAGGCAGTCTACAACACTCGGTTATCATGTCGATTCTTGCGTGACGCCTTCGTCAAGGTCTTCATGGAGATCGTCCATGACATACCGTATCACTGCACAGAAGAAGGATTTCGCCCATTGATGCGGTTGTTACAAGTCTCCGAGGTGTCGAAGAATATCAAACAAATCACTATTGGCGGGGCGAATATACTCAATCTGGAAGAACAAGAGAGACAGGTGGCCTGGATAGAACAAAACTTGACGAATACGCTCAAGACCATACTGAAACTTTTACCTCAACTGGCTAGTATCAGGTGCATTCCAGTGAATACGTACGTATCCGAAGGAGAAGATGTCGAGATAAGGCGCATGGTAGCCGATCGCGCTAATGGAAAGGGATACCATGTCTCAATGGTAATCTTGACAGTATGTTGAACCATTCCAACATGTGATTCAGAAGGATATTAACAAGTCAATGTAGAGCATTCAGAGTGCATTAAAGATGACTACTTACGCAGCAGCCGTGACATCTTTCACTTTGAGGTGCAGCCATGGCAATGACGTTGATTTAAAAGAATCTATACATGGCACAAACCGCAGCCGTGTAACTATTATTCCTCTCCTTGAGACCCCTCACTATGATCTCCAGCACCTCACCGTCGATATGGAATGCCTCCAGACATTCGGCGTCAACGCAAATGGCCATGTTTCACTTTCCAACCTCGCAACCCTGACGATCATTTTGACACGGGCCGAGATTGATGACGAAGAGATGGTGGGACTAGATATCCTGGCAAGTACGCAGGCTCGGCAACTCACAATCACCGGTCGCGTAAGCATCTCTTTGAATCAAGTTTACTCCCTTGTTTCGCCATTCACCATTCGGCATCAGCCACCATCACACCTAGTCTTACGCGAGACAGCAATAAGATTGGAGCATCATAGCCATGACCCCAAACCGCCCCGCCCGGTTGATTTCTACCCTAGCTTCCGGACAGGTATCTTCGAACTCCAAGACGTAACGTGGAATCGATATGTCGGGCAACATCACAGGCCAGAGAGCCAGGGATGGTGTGAGACAGGTTGGGATGTGTTCCCTTATCTTTGTGAACTAGCGGACATTGTACGTGTACGTATATCGCTGGGCGGTTACGAGAAAGACTTTCTCCGGCGACCTGATGGAGTTTTGAGAATCGACGGATGTAGCGATCCCGATGAGGAGGAAGTTGGCAAGGAGGAGGGGACAGGGACCGGCTAGATTGTTGGATATGACGGCAGCACGTGGTCATTAGCGTGGACTCGACACGAAGAAGAATTGTGCGACCCGAACGTCGCTTCAAACTTGACAACGACTCTTTCAGCCACCGCTGGGTTTCTTCAGCGCTCCACCAAGGATACTGGGATCAAGCATCTTGGCTTCCGGTACGTCAACACCGCATCGCACCCACATGCTGCTCCAAAGCGCGCCGACGGCTCTCTCCTCAGGCATGAAAACGACCGTGTTCACATACGATCGCGTTGTGTTGTAGCAATCTGGCAAGTTGAACAGTTGCGCTTCACAGTTATCGCCTTTATTTGAATAGAACACGCCACATCGCGCTTCGCTCGGAAGGGTGATGCAGGTGCCGTTCTTCCACGTCTCGGTTGGCGGCGGAAAATACGTCTTCTGCAGGAGTTCGCCGCGACAGTGCTTAGGGCCACCCGCACCCGAGTATGTGAGGGCAACGATCGGTATTTGAGGGGTGGTTGGTGGTCGAGGCGCCGGCGCGGCAGGTGGTGTAGGCGTAACTATGGGTCCCAATACGCCTTCAGCGCCCCAACTGGCACTCTTCTGTGGTTCTGGCGTGAAGCCAATCAATCCATCCTGAGTTTTGGTCATGGTCGTGGGTGCTAGCGTCGCTCCGGATACGATGCCACTGCCGTTGTATACGTCACCACGATCAAAGTCTGTGCTGTTCAACAGCGCCTTTGCTGCGACAACATCGTCTCCGTTCTCGACTCTTGCAGCGTGCGCGAAGTTGACATATATGATTTGTGGCATTGACCCGCGTACTTCGATGGCGGTCGCTAGCGAGATTGCGATGAAGAGGAGGAGGGATACAGATGACGCGACGAGAACTACGCGTTGCTGTATGGACGACATTGCGAAAGCATTGGATTGCGTTTAGAAGATCGAGGAAATTGGGGAGAGACGCGACAAAGTCGAGATGCGCACACAATGCCAAGACGTCATCGGGGGTTCCTGCACTACGCGTTTCATCCCCACGTCCTCCCTAAACACAGTCACAAGCTACTTATTAGCACGTTTCTGACAGCCTGCTAGATAAAACAGGGAGACAATGGAGTTGTTCTATGTAAGACCATTTTTAAAACCCCGCATCACCCAACCCTCCACATCCGAAAACATTGCCGAAAATGGAAGTACCTCAATCAACCATTTCGGCATCATCCTCTACTCTCCCGTCTTCATCTCCATTGTCGCTGATTCCCTCTCCTCCAAGCTCTTTACGTCTGCTTACGCATCAGACAATTCCTCTGCGAATGCCTTGGCGATGTTGCTCTCCAGCTGACTTGCGGAGACCAACTTGGTACGATCATACACCATCCTTCTAAAAATCCATGAGGATCTATCCATGTTTAACCAAGACACATAAACCCTGCATCCCCTTTCCACAAGTTCCTGGATATGTGGAAGCAGGATGGCTTCGTATTTCTCCATGACAGATGAAGCCCGTGCCTCCACAGACAGGGTAACTCTCAATCTTGAAACCTGCTTCGAACCCGCGAGATCGCTAAGCCAACCGACTTGTTTCTCATAGTCTTCCTTTTTTGCCTTGCTCTCGGCTTTTTTCTGAAGGGCTACGGCTTGACCGTAGTCGGTGGTGCTCAAAAAGGGTTCCATAGAAACACATACCGAGATCGCCCGGATGTAGTCGAGAGGCCGACAGGATGGATGAATCATCAAAGGGCCACTGTGCAGTAGAAAATTAACGTCATCTGTATGAAAAACATTGTACTCGGCATGACGATGGAAGACTTTTGCGATCCCGATAGCGAACTCTTGTCCCATGTATTCTTCGGTGAAATAGTGTTGAAGCTCATTGCCAAGGCCACGGGCGCGACCACGGCGGCCAACGAGTTCAACATGAAAGAAGTAGTCTCTGGGCTCATATGTCGGCAAGGTTCGGTAATGTTGTAGAATGTGAGCCCTTGGAGCGCCGCCGATAAGATGGTAGTAAACCACGTCTCGCAGTTCGGGGGCGAGGATCTCGAAGATCTTCGCAGCGAACATTCGATTCCATATGCGCGCGTATTCATTGTTTGCCTTTTGGTAGGCGCTGAAGGGAAAAAGTTTGTAAGTGATCAAATTTGTTTGTGGAGGAGGCCCAGACCTACGTGTTCGAGTTCCGCTTCTTGCGCTGGAGTGTACTTATCCTGGACTGAAGTTCCTCGATTTTCTCACCATGACGCTGGATATTTTGTTTAAGTCTATGCAATTTTTAGATACTTGAACAAAACTTATGCATAAATATAGCGTCATCTTACAGTGCCATTGCTTGAATTTGGGCAGTAAGTTGATTCTTGGGTGCCATTCTGTTGATCGATGCGTTCCTAGGTAATGATGTGATACTTCGAGAGAGCAAAAGAAGTTCAAGATCTTGGCCTGGAATATGCAGTCGATCGCCTTATGTAGTCCACTTACGCTTAAAAGGCAACGCAAGAAGGTTGCAAGCGAAGCCGACGCACGTGAACCGGAATCTAGGCAAACTCCTAGCTTGACAATCATACCCGTCTTCGTGAAGGGCATGGAATCGTAGAGAACAGAACTTTCCTGCAAAGCTTCATGCGACGAAAAAGCGACGAATGCCAGGAAGAGCACAGCGACTGTGAGCACTCGTGAAGAGTTGCGCAAACAAGGACGATCGAATGGATAAAAACTATGCTGGTTAGGGTAGATCGGTGTCTCTTCAAGCATCCACAACCTCAGCTTTATCCTTTGCCTTGTCCTGCGGCACCTTGACAACAATTTTACCCCTCGCCCTCCCCGTCTTCAATTTCTCATACGCTTTCGGCGCATCTTCCCAATCAAACACTGTGTCAACCACGCCCTTCAGCTTACCCTCCTTCATCCACTCGCCAAGTTGCCTTAGCGCATCCGCCGACGGCTTCGCCATCATCATCTGATAGCTATTCTTGCCACCGCCTAGAAAGCTCGGTAATAGCATATTCACGCCCACTGTCTTTATGCTACTCAAGCTCGTTCCTGCTCCGATCTGGATGAACTTCCCGTCTGGTGTAAGAAAAGTGGATGCGGCTTTGTAGAGGTTGGGTGGCGTGCCGACGTTGTCGACTACGAGGCTAAACACCTGACCCTTGGAGGAAAGAGTATCAATGA